>NC_064629.1:144431875-144768541 GCF_023864275.1 Schistocerca cancellata
TCCATTTTTGTTCATTGTGAGATACAGAGTCCTAAAGTTAAATGAGCGCTGAAAAATCTGCAGTTGAGATACCAGAAATATTCAAGCATATGGCTTCTTGCTAGAAATGAACCTTTCTTTCTGTTTATTTGGATCATTAATTTCAGAAGCATTATAGGCACAAAAGTGGAGGTAATGGACTTGTACCACTACTGAAATAAGCCCTTCATATAATATCCTCGATGTCGCGTGTAGAGGTAACTAGCTGCTTTTATTGTTCATACATTTTCGAGTAGTGTCCAGATCAGTACTTCACCGACACCACTCCGTTTTCAGATTGAATTAGTGGTTTATCGACAGACAGAACTCGCCACATTATCCAGAGTGGAGAGTAATCCGCAGATGAAGAAGAAATTTTGATTCTGTCTCCACGGAACTGAAATAATGTCTTCACTGTTCATGACGTAAAAAAAAGGAAAACTGTTAACTATAATCTCAATCTTTCTGTAGGTGTTACAATCGTCCGTGGGAGTGCGTTATTTGTTAAAAATTGTAGCAACGTCCAGTCAGATCCTGTCAAAAAAAGTAGCCGGCTGCAAAAATTTGGAACTAAGTCTCACTATAGACAAAAATTAAATGGTGCACTCCACAGAACATAAAATGGCAGTACCCATTCGATGTCTGTTTTATGAGTAACAAATGAAGTCAGTCATGCCACATAAAGACCTGAGAGTAAACAATACGTACAAGCGGTCAAACTGTCATTGGTAAGACACTGTGGAATACAGTTTATCTGCATTAAGAAATACTTTTAGAGTCGTAACAAGAAATTCACTATAGCGTGTGGAAACCTGTCAGACTGAACTAACAGTAACACAACACAAGAGTCACATACTAAGGGAATGTGTGTGTGTGTGTGTGTGTGTGTGTGTGAATGCAAATGCAGAAATCCTCCAGTGCCATACAGCCCAAGATTCTAGTGTAGACGCCTTTTGTGGTGTCACCGCCAGATACCACACTTGCTAGGTGGTAGCCTTTAAATCGGCCGCGGTCCGTTAGTATACGTCGGACCCGCGTATCGCCACTATCAGTGATTGCAGACCGAGCACCGCCACATGGCAGGTCTAGAGAGACTTCCTAGCACTCGCCCCAGTCGTACAACCGACTTTGCTAGCGATGGTTCACTGACAAAATACGCTCTCAATGGATTAAAGTTAAGTATTCCACCAGCCACGTCCGTTTTTTCTAAATTCTAATTTCCTTGTCCTGTTCCAGACCTCACGCCAGCCTGCGTGAGCTAAAACGCGTGCCTTTCTGCTTCCTCTAGTAACACGGTGTTGGCTCTCCTGCCAACCATAACACCTTTCTCCAACCATTGTCAGTGTATGTATTTGTCATGTAGAGATGACTGTAATGAGTACTTGTGCAGTGTAGTGTTGGGCTTGTGTTATGGATTAAATGAAAGCGAGACGATGAAAACCGGCGTGGAACATAGACTACTCCTCTCGAATACCATCAAGGCAGCTGCTGAGTTCAGTACCCTCATCCGACGGACTGACCACCGTAAATAGTAGCACTTGCTCTCTCTTCATGAGACGCTGCGGAGACGTTTGGAATTTAATCTAGGACACTGGTGCAAAGACTGCTGAGCAGGAACCTGACGCCACCACCACCATTCTTCCTCTCGCCGGCCAGATTCAGGGAGTGAATAGTTTTCACCGCCTGGATTCGAGGCAGCTTCTCTCTGAGTCGATTGTCACCGCAGAAGCGTGCGTTAGCGATCTCGGCTACAGAGGCGGATTTGAACTAACAGTGGTTATCGAAATAAAGACTGGTAAACGGCTTGTTTGTATCAAGAAAGAGTGTAACTGTAATGAACTCAACCGCCGCGCACTCTAGCAAAGACGCCTTGTAGTCTGAGGAAATCTCAAACAAATTTCCGAGAATATTCTTCAGGCCACTATGTTTCGAATTCTTAGATGCGTTGAGGATAAAGTTAGGCAAACAACACGTCGCAAAGGATCTTGTAAGCAATTTATGGTGTAAGAAGTGATACTGTTGGTCGGAAGACGTCACAGATACATTAGTAATGGACTAGGAAATAATGAAAGGTTCTCGACCTGGAGAAGAACGGCTGTATTTTTATGTTAAATGTAGTCCTCTTTAATGTCAGTGCACTTTGTCCTACGCTTTCTCAGTGAATATAATCCGTCCGTGAACTGCGATTCTGGAAGGTCTACAAAATACCCGGCTATGGCGTAATGACAAATACCAGGCGGTTATAATTAAAGTGCACCTTCTTACAGAGGTCCAGTGTGGGCTGCAATTGTCGGATGGAAGTGCAACTTGATAGATATTCTAATGCGTTAAAGCGGAACCGATTTACGGTGTGGAAGAGATAAGTTCCAATTTTGGGAACCAGTTGCAGATCTGGAGCTGTGAATGCAAGAAAGACGTATGGAAATATGTAATGGATTAGGAACTGGATGTGGGCAGAAAAGGTCAAGCAAGTTAGAAGGCATAATGTTGACTTTATTATTAACGGTTATGGCTTGTCAAATGACAAGAATGGACGTCATGCAGCCATACGAACAGTCTACAGCGCCAGATTTGCACCTGGTGTTCAAAATTGGAACTATTTTTTCCCAGCGCAAATCGGTTCTGCATTAAGCCATTAGCATATCTTTGCCATCCGATAAATACAGCCAACACTGGACCTCTGTCAGTCGCTGCACATTAATGATAACTGCCAGGTTGATAAATTGGCTAGTTGTTCACAAGTACGTGTCTCATACCCAACAGTTTTATAATTATTTTTCAGTGTTCTGATTGTTGGACTTACACTTTCCAAGGCACATTTGATCAATACAAGCCTCTTGTCAATTTCGTTTTCATTCAGAAGGCTTTCGTAAAATTTACCAGCTATTGGTTTATCCTTGGCAACAGTTTCAACAAGAAGAACATCTTCTGAATCCTAGAAATGATTAGCCATGACCTCTACGTCAGATGAAATTGACTTTTTGGTACAGAGTCACTGTGTTACACCCACTGTCCAATAGTTATCTATGAACAGACGGGGAAGAAACCATGACGGAACAGACAATTGCCCCTGCCACGTATAGACTGGGTGTAGTTATGTATGTCATAAGAACATCGGACAACAAATTAGTCACACCCAGGAGACGTTAAGGTAATATTGTGTAATACCACTTCCAGCCTCGATAACTGCCTCAAATAGGTGAGGAAGAGAGAGCACAAGTTTCTTCAGATTTGCCACATCCAGATTACGCCACTCATTGATGATTAGATTACGTAGAGCGGGGATGTTGACTTTTACGTTTTACCTGGTGTTCCTAATACGGAGTGTGCTGCAAAGTAATGCCTCCGATTTTTTTTTTGCGATAACTCTTAAGGCTTTTTAAATGGGGCATACGTTATTAGCATTCCAGCTCTTTATTCTACATGTCTATATATTTTACCGAGCGAGGTGGCACAGTGGTTGGCACACTGGACTCGCATTCGGGAGGACGACGGTTCAGACCCGCGCCCGGCCACCTGATTTCACTTTTCCGTAATTTCCCTAAATCGCTTCACGTAAATGCCGAGATGGTTCCTCCGAAAGCACACGGCCGATTTTCTTCCCATCCTTACCTAATCCGATGGGAGCGATGACCTCACTGTTTGGACCACTCCCCCCAAATCAACTAACCAACCAACTATATATTTTCAGCGCTGTGCCGCTAGAGGGCTCCG
Organism: Schistocerca cancellata; assembly: GCF_023864275.1. Lineage (NCBI taxonomy): Eukaryota > Metazoa > Arthropoda > Insecta > Orthoptera > Acrididae > Schistocerca > Schistocerca cancellata. The sequence continues at coordinate 144,435,608 of NC_064629.1, forward strand.
AATTGTACCGTGTAACATGGCGGTGCGTAGCGTAACTATGTCGATGCTTGAGAAACAGCGTGCTGTTATCGAGTTTCTAATCCTAGGAGTTCGCACAAGGAGCACCCTATCCTTCAGCATGACAATGCAAGACCACACAGGAGCGCTGTGACATCCGCAACAATCCAACGCCTTGGGTTTAGTGTTGTCGATCATCCTCGATACAGTCGAGAATTGGCCCCACTCGATTTTTGCCTGTTTCGAAAATTTAAACAGCACCTTCGAGGACTCCACTTTGACAGCGATGAAGCGATGTTAGCAGAGGTGAAGTCTTAGCTCCGTAAACAAAGTCGAGTATTCTACAGGGACGGTGTTAACAAACTGGTCTCTCATTGGGAGAAATTTATTCGTCGCCAGGGTTACTATGTTGAGAAACAAATAAGTAGACATGAATAATAAAGATGTAGAATGTTAATAAAATTTATTTTATTAAAAAAGGTTTAAGAATTTTCAGATGAAACATTCGAAGGCATTACATTTTAGCCCCCGTAGTTCCAGAAATTTTCAATGCAGTTAAGAATGAGTGATTTTGCAGACTAGTCTATGTGCGATAGGGTGCCAGAGTGTTCGTCAAACCAAGAAGGCATGCGAGCAGTTCTCAGACCACGGCTGTTCTCAGGTTGGAAGGCGAGAGTATCCACAGCATAATAATCATGGGAATTTTAGAGTAAAATTCAGTCATAAATTTGCAAATATATTTTTATTTCGCATCACCGGTGTCGACAAATTTGTTTTTCGTCTTCATAAGCCTACAAAGTTAGGAATATTGTAAGTCTTTAGATTCTGAGTATACGTTTATGTAAAATATAAGAAGTGTATTACAGAAAATTACTTAGTAGTGATTTAGTAAATGTCAGTATCTTCTTCATAAAAGCAAAATGCTATCATACGTCCAGAAATGTACATATTGAGTGGTTAGTGTAAACACAGGCCGGCCGGGGTGACCGAGCGGTTCTAGTCGATACAGTCTGGAACCGCGCGACCGCTATGAACGCAGGTTCGAATCCTGCCTCGGGCATGGATGTGTGTGATGTCCTTAGGTAAGTTAGGTTTAAGTAGTTCTAAGTTCTAGGGGACTGATGACCACAGATGTCAAGTCCCATAGTGCTCAGAGCCATTTGAACCTTTTTTTTTTTTTTAACACAGTCTGCCGATTTACAGTAAGTGAACCACATTTATGTACATGTCAATCTGTTGTGCTAGCAGCAAGGGACATATATGAAAGTACACAAAAAGCATAAGTAAGGTATATAAGGAAGTTATACGTAATATTTTTGAAAAAAATAGCACTTAGTTCTAATACGTTAAAGGAATGGGCAGATTTCCGAATTTTATAAAACATGATATGCAATCAAAATAGTGTGTTTGGATTGCATATCATCTCTATTTAGATTGCACGTCATCTCTTATAAAATACGAAAATTAGCCCACTCCTTTTATACATTAGAACTAAATGCCATGTTTTTTCGAATGTACTGTACATAATTTCTTTATATACTTTAGTTATAATTTTTTATGCTTTTATATATGTTCCTTGCTGCTAGCACAACAGATTGAAATGTACACAGATGTGACTCAGTTACTGTAAATTGTCAATCTGTGTTTACAATTATCACATACAGTATGTACATTTTTTATCATGGCATTCTGCTTTTATGAAGAAGATTTTGACATATGCCAAACAAAGTAAATTTCTGTAATACATCAATATATGGCCAAGGTCTAACGATTTATAACATCCCTAATTTTGTAGGCTTCTAATTTTTCGAAACTGGTAAAGTGAAATAAAGGTATATATGCAGCAGATGACTCATCTTTGTTCCGAAATAAAATAATAAATTATGAGAATATTAAAGAAAGAACAAGTTTTGGTGACCGATAACGTTGATATGAACATTCTAGTTCAAGTTCGTGGTAAACTAAATGGGCAGAAGTCATAGTAATAAATCACTACCAAAACTTTACAAACTTCTATCTCGTTGAACCATACTACACGCCTCCAGACAGGAGTCAGCAATAACTTTTGTGAGGTATCCCACACGAAATATCTTCTACATGCAGTTCCCTCTTGCTCACTCACAAAACTAAGTTCACTGACAGCAGCAGTTCCCATCGGGTTTGAAGCCGTTTACCACAGACAATGCGTGACACTCGTCTTCAGTCTGTCTTTTTGCAACCACTGTTCTTCCGCCGTGATACAAGGCTGTGAGACATGAAACATTCCTTGTAGACACAGCGGACAGTCCACGTTGGTGCGACAACAAACAGGGCACTATGTGGTCACGGACACGACTCAACACGATATCACCTTTCTGTCATGTTTGTACGTCTCTCCACTTTACTACGGCGGTTCCGTAAGCGACAGGCACATACACATTACTTCAATGCCATGCCTGACGTCAGCGTTGGAGGGTAAAATGAACGGTTGGTATCAATTACACGCCAGTTGCAGCGCTCCAAAGAGACCAGTGTGCCTTCTTACGTGGGTGAACAGTTTGTGTGGAGAGGTCACTTACAAGCTATTTTAAAAATCACACAAATAATGAAAGAAATGTAGCGAATAAATACAATCAAAGAAAATGTATGTTGTGATCGTTTCGTGAAGGACTCGTCCTTCACCTTCGGCAAGATATCATCGGGAAATTCACTTGGGAAGCCTTGTAAATGCCGGCGGGAAATTTAATTAGCATGTCCGCAGTACGAATCGAATGTAGATATCGGGGAGCGACCTTCCACCGAGGAGAATACGGCGTTTACGGTTGCCCCGTAGGCCGAACCGGAATGGGGAATGCGAAGACAGGCGGTGTCGTGCGGTAGGCAGGGTGACGATTGGGGACCGGCGAGCAGCGCCGTAAATCATGTGCGCCGGCGAGCCCGCGCCAGAAAGTGAAACCGGCAGCGGCAGCTCCTCCGCTTTCTCCCCCAGAAGGTCATAGCCGGAAACACACGGGCCCCTGCCCCTACAATAAATACTGCCCTATCGAAACCCTTCGTTCACGGGCCCGCAAGCACCGGCCAGGAAATGAAAGTGGCGCTTCTTGCGTCACCTTCAGTAATCGATCCGGACACTGAGCTTTACGTAATACTGTTTAGCAATCGTCCCTGAAAGTTGGAGATTCTCACAGAAAATGCAAAGGTCAGATTTCGTGGTAAAAAAAAAGTCCGCGTTTCGGCAAACACGCGAGGAGGGATTCGGAGGTTCGTCACGGTCGCACACTTAGACGTGAGGACAGCCCGAGTAAACAGGGCCAAACAAACAAAATTTAGCTGTTTAAGGAATTCCTATACGACCTTGAGAACAATATCGATGTAACTAAATATATTGTACAAGACCAGCATATCATCTGCGAAATGAATTTTATGGTATTATTATACTGACTCTGTATCTGAATTCCATCTTCTACGAAGTTTTCCTCTTATTTGCACTGGGGCTTTCTGTAGGATAAGGTGCCTGCTCGAGTGTCTCCCATTTGAGCTGGCGTAACTTCTGCCTAACGACATATCCGATATTGGGGCGTGAATTACAATGAAGCAGCAGCACCCCTTGTGGTTCAAATGGCTCTGAGTACTATGGGACTTAACATCTTAGGTCATCAGTCCCCTAGAACTTAGAACTACTTAAACCTAACTAACCTAAGGACATCACACACATCCATGTCCGAGTCAGGATTCGAACCTGCGACCGTAGCAGTCCCGCGGTTCCAGACTGCAGTGCCTAGAACCGCACGACCACCACGGCCGGCCACCCCTTGTGGCGCCCCATTCCACAACGATGGTTTTGTACAGACATAAAAATACACTGCCGGCCGGAGTGGCCGTGCGGTTATAGGCGCTACAGTCTGGAACCGAGCGACCGCAACGGTCGCAGGTTCGAATCCTGCCTCGGGCATGGATGTGTGTGATGTCCTTAGGTTAGTTAGGTTTAATTAGTTCGAAGTTCTAGGCGACTGATGACCTCAGAAATTAAGTCGCATAGTGCTCAGACCCATTTTGAACACATACACTGCCCCATACACATTCTTCATTCTCCGATCGATGTCCACAGGTGTTTATTCTTCAGTAGTCGAGAAAATAATAACAGTACGTTGATCCTGTTTGGACGCATTTGGTAATAACGTCACCACAGTTCAGTTTTCCGCACTTGACTCACGCACGTCGGAAAGACGCGAATGCCACAATGATCCCTTGCCTTCATGTCGGTGCTTATATACCCGCATCAGGGTCGCGCGACGATACATAAACGCTGCAGCAACGCACTCAGACGGAAAATTTTTTATAATCCCTTGTACTACTGCACATGTACGAGGCGTGTTTTTTTAAATAAGATCCCTTTGAACATAAGTACACAACAAAAGGTTATTTAAAAAAAGTAAATTTGTTTTCAGAAAGTACATACTTCACTCTATTATTCAACATAGTTGCCCACATTGTTCAAACACGTATCATACCCCGCAACCAATTTTAAAATACCCTCTTCATAAAAACTTGCCGCCTGCTCCGATAACCAAGAGTTCACTGCCGTTTCCACGTCGTCATCATTGTAACGGTTGCCACTGAGCTGTTGTTTGAGGTGGAGGAACAGATGGTAATCGCTCGGCGCAAGATCATGACTGTAGGGTGGGTGGTCTGAAACGTCCCAGCGAAAACTGTGCAATAAATCGCGGGTGTGACCTGCAGTGTGAGGTCTTGCGATGTCAATTCCCTTTGTCAGCATGCCGCGTCTTTTGCTTAGAATCGCTCTGCGTAGCTTTCCCAGGGTTTGGCAGTATGCTTCCGCATTGATAGTGGTTCCTCGTTGCATGAAGTCGACCAACAAAACACTATGCCTATCCCAAAACACCGACACCATGATTTTGCGCTTGGACGGAGTGTGTTTGGCCTTCACCTTTACAGGCGAGTGTGTGTGTCTCTATTCCATGATCTGTTGCGTCAAGAACTTCATCGCACACTCAAATCTTTGGTTTTTGTGGTCTTCTGTTAGGAGCACAGTTTCCTAAACTTCAGGTGTTCAGAAACAATGTTGTAAAGCACTGATCACGACACCTCAGGAAATGATTTTGAGAGACCTGTTATTGTGAAGCGCCTGTTCTCACGAATCCTCGCTTCAACTGAAGCCACCAAATCGTCTGTAGTCAAAGAAGGGCCACCGGAGTGGTCCTCATCATGGACGTTGCCACGGCCATCTTTGAATTCTCGTACTCACTTATGCACTTTGCTTTCATTCATAACAGTATAACCATACAGTTCGAAAATGTGTCGATGAATTTCTGCAGCAGACAGGTTCCTTGCTGACAAAAAACGTATCACTGAGCGAACCTCACACGCGGCGGGCGAGTTGATAGTCTTAAGCATTTTGAAAGCACAGAGCAGAACCGTACAGGTTAGCTACAGAGCTGAAACTGAGCACAATTGTTCCAGAGGCATGACGGTACACGACGCACGCGCTCGTTGCGGTATGCGCGCGAACTACTAGTGTTTACAACAAAACGGACCTTACTTAAAAAACACGCCTCGAACATGCACAAAGCTTTTTATCAAAAAAGAGAAAGTTGTGCAAGAAGGACTCAACACATTTGGTCGGAAAACAAATATTTTAAGTTTCTCAGGTGATATAGTATTCAGTCCCGTCGTGATATGATTTCAAAGTGGTGCGAGGAGTGACAACCATACTGTCTGATGAAACGTATCTGGACACCTAGCGGACATCTACATTGATCAGCCAGAACATTATGACAACCAATCTAATAGCCGGTATGTCCACTTTTGACACGGATAACAGCGGCGACGCGTCGCGACATGGAAGCATTGGGCCCTTTGTAGGTCGCTGGAGGGAGTTGGCACCACATCTGCACACACAAGTTACCTAATTCCCGTGAATTCTGGGGAGAAGAGATAAACTTTGACTTCACGTTCAAACACATCCCAGATGTGTTCGATCTGGTTCAGACCAGGCGAGTTGGTGGGCCATCAGAACAATTGGAACTCGCCGGCGTGTTCCTCGAACCACTCCATCACACTCCTTGCCTAGTGACATGGCGCGTTATCTTGTTGAAAAATGCCACTGCTGTCGGGAAACATGATCGTCACGAAGTGGTGTACGTGGTCTGCAAACAGTCTACGGTACTCTTCGATCGTCAGGGTGTCTTACACGAGCTCCTCTGGACCAATGGGTGCCCACGTGAGTGTTCCCCAGAGCATAATGGAGCCGCCGCCAGCTCGTCTCCATCCCGCAGTACGGATACCGAGGAGCTGTTCTCCTGGAAAATGACGCCCTCCCATCGGCACGATGAAGAAGGTATCGGGATTCATCAGACCGTCCAACGCTCTGCCACTGTGCCAACGACCAGTGCCGACGGTCACGTGCCCATTTCAATAGTATCTGCCGATGTCGTGGTGTTTGGTATAAGCACGGGTCATCGGCTGCAGAGGCCCATCATTACGAGTGTTCGGTGCACTTTGTGTGCAGACACACTTGTACTCCGCCCAGCATTAAAGCCTGATCTTAGTTCCGCCACAGTTCGCAACCTGTCCTGTTTTACGAGTCTGCCCAGTCTACGACGTCCGACATTTGTAATGATGGTTGGCCGGCCGACACCGCCACGTGTGGGCGTTATTTCGCGTTGGTTTTGCCACTCACCACAGCTCTCCTCGAGCACCCGACAACTCGAGCAGTTTCCAAAATGCTTGTGCCGAGCCTCCGGGCCTGCCATCGGTCAAACTCGCCTTCCCCATTCTACGGAGACGCTGATTCTACATGCACCGTCCGTGTGTCTGACTAGCATTCATTCCCAGCCATGCGACGCTGCCATCGCCTGGACGCGTTTATATCGATAGCAGGTCGGTGGTAATAATCTTCTGGTTGATGACTGTATATGGGACGTGTCTGCCCTCCGCCTCTATGGTGACTCGAACTCTTCTGCCCACTTTCATTGAGGTGTCTCAGAGTCTGTGGAGGAACAGAAGCCCTTTCTTTCTCAAGACCCGAAAGCAGAGAAGGCAGTAATGTTGGTCTCTGGGGGTCTGAAGCGAAGATGACGTTCTAACTCATCCCAAAGGTATTCAGTTGGGTTCATATCGGGGTTCTGGGGAGGCCATTCCATTTTAGGAATATCATTGATCACAAACCATTACCGTACAGATGCTACTTTACGACAAGAAGCACTCTCATGCTGATACTAACAGTCATCCTCTCCGAACTGTTCTTCTGCTGTACGCAGTACGCGATGCTGTAAAAGATGTTCATATCCTTCCGCACTTAGCGTTCTCTTAATCACAGTAAGAAGGCCACACCTAACCCCCATACCGTAACCCCACCACCTTCACTGTTGGCACTACACGTGATGACAGCTAACGTTCTATAGGGATTAGACAAACCCAAACGCTCGTACAAGATTGCCACAAGGTATACCGTGATTCATCACTCCAAATCACTCGTTTCCAGTCATCCACTGTCTATTGGCATTGCTCTTTACACTACCTCAGGCGTCGCGTAGCACTGATTACAGAAATCTGCGGCTTAAGAGCTCCTCGAACGTGGTCCTATTCATTTTAGCTCTCGACACACAGTCATTGTGCTAGCTCGACATCTGGTGAATCTTTCTGCTGCTAATTTTATGCGAGTTTTTCAACCATCCACTGCAATGGTCGACGATGCGTGTCCGTCAGTACATGAGGCCTGCCTGGTCGTGAGTTAGCTGTGGTTGTTCCTTCTCATTTCCACTTCACAGTCACACCACCAGCAGTCGAACTGGGCAGCGACAAAAGGGATGAAATGTTCCTGATGGATTTGTCACTCAGGTGACATCCAATGACTAGTTAAAGTTCGCCGGCCGCGGTGGCCGAGCGCTTCTAGGCGCTTCGGTCCGGAACTGCGCGACTGCTGCGGTCGCAGGTTCGAATCCTGCCTCGGGCATGGATGTGTGTGATGTCCTTAGATTAGTTAGGTTTAAGTAGTTCCAAGTTCTAGGGAACTGATTACCTCAGAAGTAAAGTCCCATAGTGCTCAGAGCCATTTGAACTAGTTCAAATGGTTCAAATGGCTCTGAGCACTATGGGACTCAACTTCTGAGGTCATTAGTCCCCTAGAACTTAGAACTAGTTAAACCTAACTAACCTAAGGACATCACAAACATCCATGCCCGAGGCAGGATTCGAACCTGCGACCGTAGCGGTCTTGCTGTTCCAGGCTGCAGCGCCTTTAACCGCACGGCCACTTCGGCCGGCCTGCATTTGAACTAGTCCACGTTCGAAGTCACTGAGCGCTCCTGACCGAACTGTTATGCTGACTGTTTCTCTACTGGCTACACAGCACACCCTGTCTCGTTTTACATTGGATGGGCTGCCTCTAGTGACACATAATAGACAATTCCGATTACATATAGGTGTTCGAATACTTTTGATCAGAGAGTGTAGCTTTACAGTTGAGAAGTGTAAAGCTGTACATATTACAAAACGGTAAAACGTTGCATCTAGCGACTACGGTAGCAGTGTGTCACAATTGCAATCAGTCAACTCATAAAAGTAGCTGGGTCTAACTGTTTCTAGCGCTATGAAGCGTTATGATCTCCGCTCAGTTGTGGGTAACGCGGGTGACAGGATTCAGTTCGTTGGTAGGATACTGGAAAACTCCAATGAGCCTACAAAGGAGACTGCTTGCAAAACACTCGTGCTAACCTTCCTGGAATGTTGCTCTTGTGTGGTGAACCCTACTAAATAGGATTAACAAGGGATATTGAACGTAAACACAGAAGGACAGCACGAAAGGTCACAGTTTTGTTTGACCCAGAGGAGAACGTTGAGAAGATGCTGAAAAACTAAGTGGCTGGAGCTTCAAGACAGATTCCAATTATACCGCGGAAGCGTACTTTCAAAATTTCGACAACCAGTATTATTGAGTAAACTGCGAATATAGTAATATATTTCGACCGTGTCGCTCCCACAGGGTCACGAGGACTAGATTAGGCTAACGACAGCGCACACAGAGGCATTTAAGGAATTATTCTTCCTGCGTCCACACGCAATGGAAAGTACTCTCTTTGTGGTTTGCATAGAGTATAGGAACCTATATAAAGGGTATCTCATAAATGTTACAAAAATCAAAGGAGGAATAAATGGAGGACAGGAACCCGTGTCCGGAAACGTCATGCAGCGACGTTACGGAACGTCGAAATTGCGTAGCCAAAAGCCTATATCTTCGACGCTCCGTAGCGTCGTTGCATGACGTTTCTGTATATGGGTTCCCATCCACGATTTGTTGCTGAAGACACCATCTTCGACCCATCGAAGTTTGAAACAATATTTTTAGGACACTATGTAGATCTAGTTATAGCAGAAAGTGAAAGATATTACTAGGGTGCAAGCTGAAATTAAATAAGACCAAAACTAATCAACTTGTTTAAAAAAAGGAATAGTGACTCTGAAGTCGTAGACAATGTTTTGCCATAAAAGTACAATAATTATGAAGATGTTTGATTAACTTATTACATACTTATGTTTATTATAGACAGTCTTATTTATAATGTGATAACAATCATTGCCTACTTACGCCATACATACTCGGTTTTTTGACTTTATATGTCACAGGTGGCTATAGTGGCTGAAGACCAGGAATGTATGCCCGAAAGGGGTAATGATTGTTAAGATACTATATGTGTAATTGTTTCTAGAATAAATAAATGTGTGTAGACGAATTTAGGTACGTCGTTAGTAAGACAACAGCAGATGGCAGAACCGACAAGAGACCGTTCATGGAATGCAAAGACATAAATTAGCTTACAATACATAAAAGAAATAATTTGTATACAAATTTTTAGAAGAGACAGGCAAACGGACTTAGTCAAGACTCTTTGTGGGGTATAATGGTGTATGTAAGGCAAATGTGGACAATAGGAACATAAAAGAAATTCATTTTAATGACTAAGATGCACATATACAGGGAACCTATTGAAACATGACAATTTTAAAAGGGACAAGGAATGAAAATATAGTTCGCAACGACCTCGACGTCAGTACACAGACCAACTAATGTAATAAAAAAGGTTGTAACAACTACAGTGAGTTGAGAGGACTAACCAAAGACAGAGCACACGGGAGTACAGACACTTCAAACCAACGTCTGGTTCTGAAGTTAGCTCTTCTCAAACGTGTCCCGCATCTACCGTACCAACTCATTTCCTTGAAAACAATTGTAAGGTGTCAGTCAAATCCAACACCTTCCATGAAAACCCTGACATGATAAACAAATCCAGTAGTATGTCACATAGCTCCGAATAAATGGTGACATTAAATTAACCAAAGTAATACGAGTAAAGAGTGAGCAAATGGAATACCACAGACTAACACAAGCATGCCTAAATGCATGTCATACCTTCCCACAGTGAGACAGACGCAGTTCCGAGGGGAGAAACGAGAACAGAAGCCGAGAGCAGAACCGTGTTAAGCTGGAAGGTCCTACGATAAGGGACGGACACCCACGTCGCCAAATAACCGCTAGGACCACACCCCAGCCGCAAGTTTTAGCGTGAGACTTTTCGTGTCTGTTACGTCAGGACCACCCCCCAGCCCATGTTAAAAGCTAGAGCCCTCCAGAAGAACAGTATAGATCTTACGATAACACAAAAAGGGCTACCCCAGCTCCATGTTTTAGCATGAAACTTTTCCGCATCTCTGTTACGTTGCAAACTTTAAAAACATTGCCCCACCACGAAAAGTATAACGTTTCTCATTGGATAGACAGAATTTTTGTAGGCGGAGCTTAAGGTTAACATTGAGACCCTGATTGGTCAGATGAAAACACAGCCAGATAGTTTTTTTTAAACCAACTTCGGTAAATTGTAGTAAGGAGAAGTTAGAGTTGCTTCCGTGACGGCAAGGTGAGTGGAGCTGTGCTGGCCGCCGCCCCCTGACGAACACCGAAAGGGTAATGAACACACGCAATGCCGCATAACAGCACATAAAGCTTCACTCAGAAAAGCAGAAGTCTCATCTGTTACACCCCCTTTTTGCATAATACTAGTGTCGATCGTCAAAGCTCATGGTGTTCACATTTGCCACTTTAAGTAAAAATCTGAAACGCAATGATTTTTCTGTTATATAGTTATTAAGAAGCCACATCAGCCACTGTAATTTACGACAAGTTAGATAAGTAAAGATAATTAAGGGTCACTGTAGACCATTTTGATAGTTTTCTCTTTTGTGAAACTTAAGCCTAGATTATAGATGTGGTATTGCATAGGTCATCCTTCAACCCATTGTAGAACTTTGAAACCCATTCATGGATTATTCGTTCACATTTTTGTTGAACGCAGTTGGTTTTTACCATCCTGTACTAAAACATTTCCTTTTATCAATAGTGCAATTTATAAACAATGTTTTGTGAGTCGAATAAAATTTCCAATGGTAAACTTAACTGCTTTTTCGACATTATTTTACCAGCTAACTAAAAATAGGAAAGCCTTGAACCCCTTCCACTAAATTTAGTTAGTATTAAGATTCTTTTACATGGAGTGCAGTGGAGCTGACGCTGAAATCATTAAGTATTTGGTTATATCATCGCTAGTCTCACAGAAGTCTTCTGAACTCTGCATGTCGTGTGGTCTGGCGTCTCCTTACCAGCAACAGGTCCCAGGTTCAAACTAGTCAATTCCCTAAAAAACACGCTCAGAGCGTCGTTGCACGAAAGTGGTAGGGAGTCACGACATAGAACAAACAGAAACCACGCAGAATGTTAGACAATGTGAACGCTTAAGTCGGGTAGATTGACTAAGGCAAACCAATTGACGACCAAATAAAAGCAGAACTTTACACATTCTGAAATCTGCTGGAAAGAAGGAGAATCATGGACATTTTTAGAATTACATATTGGAAGACCAGCCAAGATTTTTATAGTTGAATAAAGCTCTCGAAACTGAATATGATTTTGTCTATATATTTTTTATATATTCCAACGTTACGATGACATCAAAACAATTTTCATGACACTGCGGTTCGGATGAAATAAGCGCACACTAAACAACATTTTTGGGTATTCATTATGTGATTACATATACATTTTTTATTTCGTTGTGAGGACAACACTTAAATACAGTGTCTACTTTAAATAAACATATTTTTTGCTGTTTTGAAAGTAAAAATATTTAATAACAAGAACAAATTTACTGTAATTTTATTACACCTATTAAAATATAAAATTTGTTTCTTCCCTTTAGCGTTTCACAGCCCGTCACTGCTATGAAAAATCTTAACATACCAAAACACTTTCCGAACAAGGACTTTTGAGCTTTGTTGAGATATGTTCACCAATACTAATATTGCTCGAGTTCCTCGAATGAAATTGTCTTCGTTGCTTAGCAGATTACACGCAATGTGAGTTTCGCCGTTCCTTTCGTCCTTAATAGTTTGCCTAATCGGGAAGCAGTTAGGACATAACGTCTTCAAGAAAAAAAGATGGTATGATAAGTCAGGGGTACCTGGGATTTACAGGTCGTCTCACAGAACGTGTAAGCCCCTAATATTTCATGAAATATTTACATCCAGACGCCATATTCCAGAAATTAAGCAATCTGTGGGGCCTGTACTCCTCTCCAAGGTTAATACCAGAAACAACTACTTACTGAGACGCTGACGTCATTACGAGATTTTTAAAATGGAACTCTGAAATAGGTACATTTTCTTTAGCATCAGCTACCCCTAAAAACGAGGTAAAAAAGAAAAAGAAAATGAGTATAGCTATATGAAACATTACTGTTTGAAATGAAATTTTTCGCAGTAAAAGGTGGAAAACATGCAAAAAAAAACGAAACGTGGAAAGCAATAATAAATTTTCCTTCAAATTTTGTACAATTACTTTTTTTGGAAAGTTTTACTCAAAATTTAACTAGCGTCATCTCAGTATACTCCATTCAGTGACTGCAGAGAAAATGTTTAGTAGTATTGCTCATATGGAGAAGTTCATGCCCATTTACGTACTATCACTTGAGCCGTTTATAAAACACTGGAGCACTCACCTTTATGTGGACAGACTGCGTAGTGGACCATGGGGGTATTCAATACAAATATTACGAACCGGAGTTTTACAACTGTCTCAGCACTTTGGAAACTATATTCGAAAGAACAATCCTTCTGGCACATTTTACGTATAATTTGGCTATTCACTTCATGCACAGTGTCCAGCAGTTAACATTATAGCCATGGACGTGTTTTTTGACAGCTTGCTCCTACGGTGAGATAACGATTTCCATTGTGCTGGTAAGCTCCTAAAAATTATTTTCTAAGGCATAATGATGTGATATAAAGACCTTCCCCTAGACGAAAACTAGTATGAATCATTTAAACAGTAACTACCACTGAAAACCATTTATTAATGCGCTACTGATCTCCAGACATTAACAAAACAAAGAGGACAATAAAATGGAAGGTATGTACGTCAGCGTATACATTGTTAATAGCCGGCCACGGTGGCCGAGCGGTTCTAGGCGCTACAGTCTGGAAGCGCGCGACCGCTAGGGTCGCAGGTTCGAATCCTGCCTCGGGCATGGCTTTTTTTTTGTGGTTTTAGGGCGCACAACTTCAATGGTCATTAGCGCCCTGACTACTCTAAGAATGCACCGCGAGGCACAAGTGGACAACAACAACTAAAAGGGAAAACACGATAAAAGACAGACTGACAGGCATAGGATTAAAAAACAGCATCATCAAATGTCCTGAGAGAGGTTTGTCAAATTGATAAAACGAAGAACACGAGCAGCTGCTCGTGGGTCATCCGCTAAAATGGCATCGAAAGTACTTGGCAGGTTAAGATCTAGACGCAGTGTGTTAAAATATGGACAGGACATTAAAATGTGTCGAACCATCAGCAAGTGCCCACATGGGCAGAACTGCGCTGGCGCAGCCGTCAGCAGATGGCGATGGCTGAACCGGCAGTGTCCAATTCTTAACCGGGCCAAAACTACCTCCTCCCGCCGAGAAGGGCGTGAGGAGGACGTCCAAGCCACGGGAAGAGGTTTTAAGGCCCGAAGCTTCTTGTCTGTAAGTGCAGCCCAATCGGCATGCCACAGCGACACAATGCGCCGACAAATGACCCTGCTAAAATTGGACGAAGGGACACAACAAGAAGCTGTCCGAGGCTGGAGGACCGCAGCCTTGGCCGCGGCATCTGCAGCTTCGTTCCCAGGAATACAGACATGGCCAGGAACCCACAAAGCTAACCGGAGAACCGACGTCCACCAGCTGCTGAAGAGAGCGTTGGATCCGGTGTACGAAAGGGTGAACCGGGTACGGATCACTGAGGCTCTGGATGGCGCTCAGGGAGTCGGAGCAGATGACATAAGCAGAATGTCGGTGGCGGCAGATGTAAAGAACAGCCTGGTAGAGGGCAAAGAGCTCAGCTGTGAAAACCGAACAATGGCCATGGAGCCGGTATTTGAAACTTTGTGCCCCGACAATAAAGGAACACCCGACCCCGTCATTGGTCTTAGAGCCATCTGTATAAATGAAAGTCATGTTGATGAACTTCGAACGAAGTTCCAAAAAACGGGAGTGGTAGACCGAACCGGGGTAACCTCTTTTGGGAGCGAGCTGAGGTCAAGGTGAACGCGGACCTGAGCCTGGAGCCAAGGCGGCGTGTGGCTCTCGCCCACTCGAAAGGTTGCAGGGAGTGAAAAATTAAGGTGTTTAAGGAGGCGACGAAAGCGAACTCCAGGGGGGTAGCAGGGCAGAGACATACAACCCGTATTGACGGTCGAGAGAGTCGTCAAAAAAGGAACGATAAGACGGATGGTCGGGCGTTGACAGTAGCCGACAGGCATACCGACAAAGCAGTATATCGCGCCGGTAAGTGAGTGGCAATTCGCCAGCGTCAGCATGAAGACTCTCTACGGGACTAGTATAAAATGCTCCGATCGCAAGTCTTAAACCCCAATGTTGTATGGAGTTGAGGCGGCGTAAGATGGATGGTCGTGCAGAGGAGTATACGAAGCTCCCATAATCCAGCTTGGAGCGGACGATCGACCGATATAGACGAAGTAGGACAGTTCGATCCGCTCCCCACGACATACCACTGAGAACACGGACGACATTTAAAGAACGGGTACAACGGGCGGCCAAATATGACATGTGGAGACCAGCTAAGTTTCCTGTCAAATGTAAGGCCTAAAAATTTGGTTGTCTCCACGATTGGGAGAGCAACGGGACCGAGTCGTAAGGACGGTGGGAGAAACTCTTTGTAGCGCCAGAAGTTAATACAGACCGTTTTCTCGGCAGAAAAACGGAAGCCATTGGCGACACTCCAGGAGTAAAGACGGTCAAGAGAACGCTGAAGACAGCGCTCCAGGACACGTGTACACTGCGCGCTGCAATAG
The DNA here is from genome assembly GCF_023864275.1 of Schistocerca cancellata. Lineage (NCBI taxonomy): Eukaryota > Metazoa > Arthropoda > Insecta > Orthoptera > Acrididae > Schistocerca > Schistocerca cancellata. The sequence goes on from NC_064629.1 coordinate 144,451,003, forward strand.
ATGGTAAAATCGTCCACGAAAAGGGAGCCTGATACATCAGCTGGGAGGCAATCCATTATTGGATTGATCGCGATGGCGAAGAGAGCGACGCTCAAAACTGAGCCCTGTGGCACCCCATTCTCCTGGCGAAAGGTGTCGGACAGGACAGAACCCACACGTACCCTGAACTGTCGATCCATTAAAAAGGAACGAATAAAGAGAGGGAGGCGACCGCGAAGGCCCCATGTATGCATGGTGCGGAGAATGCCCGCCCTCCAACAGGTGTCTTAAGCCTTCTCCAAATCAAAGAACACAGCCGCGGTCGGGCGCTTCCGCAAGAAGTTATTCATAATGAAGGTCGACAAGGTAACCAGATGGTCAACAGCAGAGCGGCGCCTACGAAATCCACATTGTACATTGGTAAGTAGGCGTCGAGACTCGAGCAGCCAAACCAATCGAGAGTTAACCATTCGCTCCATCGCTTTACAGACACAGCTGGTAAGCGAGATAGGTCGATAACTGGAAGGCAAGTGCTTGTCCTTCCCCGGCTTAGGAATCGGGACAACAATAGACTCGCGCCAGCATGCGGGAACATGTCCCTCAATCCAGATGCGATTGTATGTACGAAGAAGAAAACCTTTACCCGCAGGAGAAAGGTTCTTCAGCATCTTAATATGAATAGAATCAGGCTTTGGAGCGGAGGACCGTGATCGGCCAAGTGCGTTTTCGAGTTCCCGCATGGTGAATGGGGCATTATAACTTTCACAATTCGAGGAGCGGAAGTCAGGTGGCCTAGCCTCCTCTGCCTGTTTGCGGGGGAGGAAGGCAGGGTGGTAATGAGCGGAGCTCGAAACCTCTGCGAAAAAGCGGCCGAAGGCATTGGAGACAGCCTCAGGGGCCACAAGGACGTCATTCGAGACCTTCAAGCCAGAAACTGGGGAGTGGACCTTAGTGCCAGATAGCCGGCGCAGGCTACCCCAGACAACAGAAGGAGTAAAACTGTTGAAGGTGCTTGTGAAAGCAGCCCAGCTGGCTTTCTTGCTTTCTTTAATAATACGATGACACTGAGCACGTAATCGTTTATAATTAATACAATTCGCCACTGTAGGGTGGCGTTTAAAGGTGCGTAAAGCACGTCGACGAGCACGTAAAGCGTCTCTACATGCTGCGGTCCACCAGGGGACCGGTACGCGACGTGGAGAAGAAATAGGGTGAGGGATGGAATATTCAGCAGCAGCGAGAATGACTTCCGTGAGGTGTGCGACCTGACGATCGCAGCTTGTGAAGGTTTTATCCTGAAAGGTCGCCCTGGAAGAGAAGAGCCCCCAGTCTGCCTTGGAGATGGTCCAACTACAGGAGCACGGAGAGGGAGTATGCTGCAGGAGATGGATAACACGGGAAGTGGTCGCTCGAATATGTATCAGCAAGTGCATACCACTCAAACCAGCGTGCAAGTTGGGGAGTACATATAGAGAGGTCTAAATGGGAATAGGTGTGAGATGTGTCCGAAAGAAAAGTAGGGGCGCCAGTATTGAGGCAGACAAGATTGAGCTGGTTGAAAAGGTCTGCTAACAAGGAGCCCCTTGGGCAAGATGCTGGAGAGCCCCAAAGGGGATGGTGGGCATTGAAGTCTCCAGTTAACAAAAATGGTGCAGGTAGCTGAGCAATAAGTTGCATCATGTATGCCCTGGTAACGGCAGATGACGATGGAGTGTAAACGGTACAAAAGGAAAACGTAAAAGTGGGGAGAGTAATGCGGATGGCAGCTGCCTGCAGGCCGGTGTGCAACGTGATGGGATTGTAGTAAATATCATCCCGGACCAGCAACATAACCCCTCCATGAGCTGGGACACCTACCACAGGGGGTAGGTCAAAACGCAGAGGTGTAGTGTGCCAAGGCAATTTGATCGCATGGGCGTAGCTTCGTTTCCTGGAGGGCTACGACGAGCGGACGGTGCAAGCGGAGCAGCAACTTCAGGTCCTCTCGGTTGGAGCGAATGCTGCGAATATTCCAGTGAATAAGTGCCATCGTAAGAAAAGATGAAAGAAGGGGGTCACCTCGAAGGCCGCTGAGGGCATGGCTTCGAGCGAGCACCGCCGCCGCTATCAGTAGGCGGACAGTCATCGTCCATTGGGTCCATAGGTTCATCGGCCATCTCGGGAGGATGGCCGGGAGGGGGAGCTTCCTCCGCCGGTGAACGGCCAGATGTACGGCTACCAGCGGTGCGGCCAGGCGAAACGGATGACGGCCTGGGGCGGCAACTGCTGGGTGGCGCAGGAGAAGAAATGCGCCGTGGCGGAGAAGAACTGTGCTTCCTATGAGCCTTTTTGGAAAGACGTTTGGTGGAAGTACGGGTCGAAGGCTGGGAGGTCGAGGAACGTATGAAGTCTGCACGGGATGGTTCCTTCTTGAAGGCCCGTGCATCTGACTTCGGGGTCTTCGTCTTAGCAGAAGCTGATGAAGGGGCTGGTGTCTGTGGGGTGATGGGAGGAAGAGGAGACGTCGACCGCGCGATCTTAGCACTGGCCGAACGGACGACCGTGGTGCTGAAGGTCAGATCGCATGTCTGGGTTGCCACCTCCCGCGTAGTCCGAGGAGAGGCGAGGACAGTACTGTATTTCCCCGCTGGGAGCAGCGCGGGCTTCCTACTAGCCAATAGCTTGCGAGCAGCCGAGGTGGACACTTTCTCTTTGACCCGTATTTCTTGGATACAGCGTTCTTCCTTATAGACAGGACAGTCGCGGGAGGATGCGGCATGGTCACCCTGACAGTTCACACAACGAGGAGACGGAGGTGGACAGTCACCCTCATGGGCATCCCTGCCACAAGTGACATTTAGCCGCATTGGAACAAGACTGTCGAGTGTGATTGAAACGCTGACACTGGTAGCAGCGCGTAGGTGTCGGGACATAGGGGCGAACAGAAATAACCTCGTAGCCCGCCTTGATGCGCGATGGCAGCTTAACACTATCGAAGGTCAAGAAAAGTGTCCGGGTCAGTACAAGGTCATTGTTGACCTTTTTCATGACCCTATGGACAGCCGTCACGCCCTGCTCAGCGAGGAAAGATTGAATCTCCTCGTCAGTCAATCCGTCGAGGGAGCTAGTATAGACTACACCGCGAGACGAATTCAAAGTTCGGTGGGCCTCCACCCGGTCAGGGAACGTGTACAGGAGTGTGGCCCGAAGCAGTTTTTGTGCCTGAAAGGCACTCTCAGTTTCTAGTAATAAGGTACCGTTACGCAACCTGGTACAAGATTTGACAGATCCGGCTATGGCATCTACGCCCTTCTGCATAACGAAAGGGTTGACAGAGGAAAAATCCTTTCCGTCCTCAGATCGAGAAACGACGAGGAACTGTGGGGCAGGCGGTAGTACTTTTGTCACTGGTGGCTGGTCACGTTTCCGTTTTTGGGCAGAAGTCGAGAGAGATGGAGTGAAATCCATTGCAGAAGAATCCCCCATGATTGCCAGCGTCTCCGATGGCGCGCTCCTTCCTTGTGGGGACCCTCTCAGAGGGCACTCCCGCCTTAGGTGAATGTTTACACCTCAGGTCACACCTCCCAAGAAACAGACGGAGGGACCAATCGGCATGGTCAGAAGGTATCAGCTCAGGCAATCACCCCTCACCGGGCCTGGCCTTTACCAGGGGGTACACGCGTGCCTTACATGTCTACACAGGGCGGGGACTTACGCGTTACCCCGTCACCGGCTACGCGTGCGAACGCGTGGGTCGGCCTTCAGGCACGCACAGGGAGGAAGGAAGAAGAGGAAAAAGAGAGGGAGAAAGAGGACAGACTGTCTCAAACGCCGAGGCGGAGATCAGAGAAGGCAAGGAGAAGAAGGCAAGGGAAAGAGTAAGGAAGACAGTGAGGTGGAGAAGAGCAAAGAAAGGAACCAACAAAAGGAAGGAAGAAACGAGAAGTGAAAAACCAGAAAGACCACAATTATAGGTCGTGGAACCGTCCGTCTCTGGACGCAGGCGCTAACTACCCCCGTGAGGGGGATGGACTCCTTTAGTCGCCTCTTACGACAGGCAGGAATACCTCGGGCCTATTCTAATCCCCGGACCCGCAGGGATGGGGGGGGGGGGGGAGGTGCTCCTGTGGCCAGCAAGACGCTCGGATCTGTCCCCGATGGCGCTTGTGTGGGACCAGTTTGGATATCGACTCCGTCCTAGAACCAGTATCCAGGATATCAACGATGAGTTACAACAGCTTGCCTCAGGATATGATACAGCTGTTTTATGATACCATACCCACACGAATTAGTGCATGCATCCAGGCCAGATGTGACGGAACGTCTTACTGAGAAGTTCTCTCATACTGCCAAGTTCTTCATAAATTTGACTCGATATTATAATCCCTGAAATTACATCACATGCCTTCTCAACTCGTGAAATTTAATTTGGTTTTCTGGGTGCTCCACTCTGTCGGGCTGTGTATAATGTTAAGCAAATGGTTCTGAGCACCATGGAACTTAACATCTGAGGTCATCAGTCCCCTAAACTTAGAACTACTTAAACCTAACTAACCTAAGGACATCACACACATCCATGCCCGAGGCAGGGTTCGAACCTGCGACAGTAGCAGAGGCGTGTTTCCGGACTGAAGCGCCTACAACAGCTCGGCCACAGCGGCCGGCTTAAGCATATCAGAAAGCCTTTCATTCTTTCACTTTCCAGGTAAATTAGGTGAAGATAAACTATGTTGTGTTAATGCGTCTGTGAAATATGCCCCAACAGAACATTTGAAACAACTGTAGAGTTCCTTCTAGCAGACGCGAAAACCAGTCAGCTAACAACATCCGTTTTACTCCTGTAGTCACAGAATCTTTTTTGCTATTCCATACCAATCATAAGAACAGCAAAGGGCCTGGAAGAGCAGTTGAACGGAATGGACAGTGTCTTGAAAGGAGGATATAAGATGAACATCAACAAAAGCAAAACTAGGATAATGGAATGTATGCGAATTCAATCGGGTGATGCTGAAGGAATTAGATCAGGAAATGAGACACTTAAAGTAGTAAATGAGTTTTGCTATTTGGGGAGCAAAATAACTGATGATGGTCGAAGTAGAGAGGATATAAAATGTAGAGTGGCAATGGCAAGGAAAGCGTTTCTGAAGAAGAGAAATTTGTTAACATCGAGTGCAGAGTTAAGTGTCAGGAAGTCGTTTCTGAAAGTATTTTTATGGAGTGTAGCCATGTATGGAAGTGAAACGTCGACGATAATTAGTTTAGACAAGAAGAGAATAGAAGCTTTCGAAATGTGGTGCTATAGAAGAATGCTGAAGATTAGATGGGTAGATCACATAACTAATGAGGAGGTACTGAATAGAATTGAGGAGAAGAGAAATTTGTGGCACAACTTGACTAGAAGAAGGGATCGGTCGGTAGGACACGTTCTGAGGCATCAAGGGATCACCAATTTAGTATTGGAAGACAGCGTGGAGGGTAAAAATCGTAGAGGGACAGCAAAAGATGAATACACTAAGCAGATTCAGAAGGATGTAGGTTGCAATAGTTACTGGGAGATGAAGCTTGCACAGGATAGAGTAGCATGGAAAGATGCATCAAACCAGTCTCTGGACTGAAGACTACAACAAACAACCAATAATATGTGTTGTGTCTAGACAAGATAGTCTAGACACAGGGTGAGGTTATCGATAGGGCACGCGTCAACTCACACCGACTGGCGTGAATTCTGGAACAGGATAAGTATGAATGCACTAAAGAAAAGGACGTATATAAATTAATACTCAACTTTTACTTTATCCTTGTGGTACATCACTATTGGTTATACAAGCACTGTAAGGCTAATGGCGCCTTGCTAGGTCGTAGTCATGGACTTAGCTGAAGGCTATTCTAACGGTCTCTCGGCAAATGAGAGAAAGGCTTCGTCAGTGTAGTCGCTAGCAAAGTCGTCGTACAACTGGGGCGAGTGCTAGTCCGTCTTTCTAGACCTGCCATGTGGTGGCGCTAGGTCTGCAAGTACTGACTGGCGACACGCGGGTCCGAAATGTACTAATGGACCGCGGCCGATTTAAGCTACCACCTATCAAGTGTGGTGTCTGGCGGTGACACCACATTCCTCCCCCGCAAATCGGCGAACGGTCGTTTTATAAGGCTTCCGCCCGCCGTGGGGAGGGCCCCATGTTGACGTATGCGATGAGGTGGGGAGCCTAACAGGCGAGGCTGTGCCACCCGCACCCGGCCATTCGGTCCGAGGGGAGCTAGGAAACGCCTGGAAACCTACTCCAGGGTGCACGTCAACATGTGGCGTATGCGCCCGAAAAGAGACAGGAGGGGCCGAAGGGTCGACCTCCATTGCGTCGGGGCATCCGACGCGCGACGACGCCATGTGGTCCGGAGCGGGCAAGAGATCCATGGCGGAGGACAGCTGGTCACGGGAAGCGATCGGCGGCGCGTGACCCAGGGAGGCGGTTGGCGGCTGCAGCGAAGCGTCCTCTGCGGGCTGCGCCGGCGGCGGCTGCGCGACGCCATGAGGCAAAATGGAAGGCATCGTCGGTAACACCTGGGGATGAGGCGAGCCAGTAGATGGGTCCCCAGGGCGCTGACCGGACGGCTCCGTCGCTGAAAGCAGACGAGCGGCAGAAACCAGGCGACGACAGAGGCGCAGCTGATTGAGATGCCGACGCACCTCACCAGAGGCCCCCATAACCAAATACCTCGCGCGGCCGAGGCAGCGAAGAATGCGCCCTGCGAGCCAACGCCGTGAACCGCGATAGTTGCGATAGAATACAACGTCGCCTGGAGCAAAAGCAGGAGTCTGCCGCTGCACAGGAACCTGATGCGGCGGATGCAGCAAAGACATCAAGGTTCGATGAGGACGACCGTGAAGCAACTCAGCCAGCGAGCGACCATCTCGGGGCTGAGAACGATACGAAGACAAAAATAGCAACAATGCGTCCTCCCGAGAATGCGACTCTTTCAACTTCAACATCTGTGACTTGAAAGTCCGAACCAAACGTTCAGCGGCACCGTTTGACTGAGGCGAAAACGGCGCGGATGTCATGTTGAATACCATTGGCCTTGCAGAATGACAAATTCTGCTGACATGAATTGTGGGCCATTGTCGGAAACAATAGTCTGTGGAAGACCTTCCACGCAAAAGATAGCAGACAACGCTTGGATGGTGGCAGATGACGTCGTGGAAGACATCCGGACAAAAGGAAAATTACTGAAGGAATCGACAACCAACCATCGAGCATTCCAGAATGGACCAGCAAAATCTATGTGTAAGCGTTGCCAAGGGGAAGGGGCTTTTGGCCATGCAAAGAATTTCCTCGGCGGTGCGGATTGTTGTTCGGCACGCGCCATGCAAGAAGAGCACATATTCGTAATCGCAGCATCGATTCCGAACCAAGTACAGTGCTGACGAGCAAGTTGTTTCGTACGCACTATACCCCAATGTCCTTGGTGGAGAAGCTTTAAGACAGAGGACTGTAACAAACGTGGGACCACGACCTTAGACTGATTATCAGAACGCAACAACAAAACACCACGTCGTACAAAAAGTCTCCTTGTGAGCAAAAAATCAGCGAACCAACGGATCCTCGATCCGCGACTTCGACAAGGGCCATTGCGTAGCAACAAAACGCAAAACGGTAGTAAGGACAGGGTCAGCAGCTGTGGCTGCAGCTACACGACGAAAATCAATCGGAAACGATTCGACCACGTCATCAGTTTCCGCATCAATGAACATGCAAGCAAGTTCGGAAGAATCGAATGCTTTATCCTCAGCAACAGGCAAACGGGACAACGCATCGGCGTTTCCGTGCTGAGCAGTGGACCGATACAGGATATCGTAGCGGTACTGCGAGAGGAAAATAGACCAGCGAATGAATTTCTGCGCTGTACGAGGAGGTACAGGCTCGTCCGGATGAAAAAGCGATGTCAAAGGTTTGTGGTCTGTGATGATGGTAAAGTGACGACCATACAAGAAATCGTGAAACTTTGTAACACCAAACACGAGAGCCAAAGCTTCTTTCTCTATCTGGGAATAATTTCTTTGCGCTGACGAGAGCAATTTGGACGCAAAGGCAATAGGGCGATCATGCGAACCATCTTGGTGAGCAAGCACAGCACCGATCCCGAAATCCGATGCATCTACCATCAACAAAAGGGGTTTCTGGGGATCGAATGGCGTAAGGCAAGTATTTGAAAGCAACGTCTATTTCAATTGGCGAAAGGCGCGTTCGCATTCCGTCGACCAGACGAACGGAACACCCTTACGGCGTAAGCGATGAAGCGGAGCTGAAATGGAAGAGGCATGCGGAATAAAGTTATGGTAGTAATTTATTTTTCCCAACACACTCTGTAGCTGCTTCAAATTCTGCGGCGAAGGCAAGTCCTGTATGGCACGGAGGTGCTCTGGACTCTGATGTATGCCTTAAGCATTGATTACATGTCCCAGATATGGCAAGTCACGAGCAAAAAACACATTTGTCCTTCCTCAAGCGAAGACCATTCTGTCGCAAGACCTGAAATAATGTTCGGAGATTTTGTAAATGTTCCGCTTCTGTCTTTCCGGAGATCACTATATCGTCCAGATAGTTTGCTGCAGTAGGGACCGACGCACAAATAGTTTGTAAATATTGCTGAAACAATGCAGGGGCTGATGCACACCCGAATGGCAGTCTTGTGAATCTGTACAATCCAAGATGCGTGTTAACCACCAATACGCGCTGGGATTCTTCGTCCACCGGTATTTGCAAGTACGCATCAGCTAGGTCCAACTTTGAAAAATATTTTCCCGGGCACAGTTTGTCAAAAAGATCTTCCGGGCGGGCAAAGGAAAAGTAGCAGTCACTAGTTGTGGATTCACTGTTGCCTCGAAGTCCACGCAAAGTCTCAATTTTCCGGAAGGTTTTTGCAAAATTACTAAGGGTGAGGCCCAGAGAGAAGCCTGCACACGTTCAATTACACCTTAGGATTCTAAATCGTGTAACGTTCTTGCGACCTCATCACGCAATGCGTGGGGAACATTGCGCGCTCTGAAAAATTTCGGTTGCGCGTTGACTGAGTTCCAAATGTGCTTCATAGTTCTTAGCGCAACCAAGGCCCGGTGCAAAAATGTCTGCAAATTCCTCACATAGACGAGAAACACTGGCTGAAGGCACAGTCTGGTTCACTGATAGGACCTGATTTACGATAGACAAGTTAAACAATTGAAATAAATCTAAACCAAACAAGTTTACTGCAGCAGAAGAACGAAGAACGTAAAATGACAAGTTTTGTTTGTCCCTTGTATGTTGCAAGAAGGCTGCACTGTCCTAACACAGGGATATGCTGTCCTGAATAACTAGTGAGCTGAACTTTTGCGGCACGCAACGGCGGTGCGCCCAATTTGTACGTGGCGTGATTGAGCAATGAGACTGCAGCTCCGGTATCGAGCTGGAACGGTATCACTTGTCCGGCAAAGTCCAAATCTACAAAAAGTTTATTGTCCTGCTGACAAGAGCGACTGTTTTGTGCAACGTGAACAGACACTGGGACAGAATCACATGCGACGTGACGGGATTGCCGTCGACGTCGACGCACACTTTTTGTGGGACGAACACAGTCACTATTAGAGAGAGGAACACTGGGCGGAGTGGCATTAACTACATGAATGTCCATGGGCGAATGTTCCCGAGCCTGAGTGTCCTTGGTTTGATTCCGGCGCGAAGCAAAGGGCCTGGAACGGGTGGTAGTGTCCGATCTAAGCTTTTTCTGGCAAACACTTTGAACATGTCCTTTCTTATTACAGAAAAAGCAAATAGCTTGGCGTGACGGGCAATTCTCACGCGAATGTCTAGTTGCACACCGCGGGCATGATTTCAGCACTGCATTGGCTTGCTTTCGCGGGACGCGTGGTTTTGCGGAAGTGCGCGAAGGCTGTTTACAGTTCCTTGCAGCGCGCCCGGCGGGCCGGTTAATGCGACACACAGCTGGCGAAGTTGCAAATGATTCCTGAGCAAAGTCAAGTGTGTCTTGCCTATCCAATATGTCTATCACTTGTTGAAGGGAGGGATTGACTAGTTTCAAAATCTGTTCCCGTATGCGAACATCAGAAACGTTCTGTGCAATTGCATCACGCACCATAGTATCTGAATAAGGAAGGCCACAGTCGCATTCAAACGCACAATCCCTAGTTAGGCCTTGCAAAGATGCAACCCACTCCCTATTAGTTTGACCGGCCGTACGTTTTGTACGGAAGAACGTATACCTTTTTGGAACTACATTGACTGTTTCTTTGAAATAGGCATCTAGAGCAGACAAAATTTCCTCGTAGGACAGAGTTGCTACGTCTCGTCGGGGAAACAATTTCACTATCACACGGTAGGTGGACACCCCTACACACGAAAGCAAAAACGGCTGCCGCTCATTACCTTGAATTCTGTAGGCGGCGAGATGGAATCCAAATTGGCGTGACCATTCCGTCCATGTCTCGTCGTCCAGACGAAATTGACGGAAGGGGGGTGCAACTGCGTGTTGTGGCTGCGGTAGCGATGAAGCGGCGGCGGCCGCATCGGTTTGCAGCGCACGTTGACCCTGGACGAGCTGTCCAAGGGCATCCAATAACGCCTGCGTCTGCTGATTATGCAAGCGATAAAATTCGGACAGTACATCTGGAGAATGTGGCGAAGCCATGACAAGCAAATCAAACCAGAGCAATACGAACGCGAAAGTCTTTTTTAAGACTCGTCGCCAATCTTTTGTTGTGTCTAGACAAGACAGTCTAGACACAGGGTGAGGTTACCGATAGGGCACGCGTCAACTCACACCGACTGGCGTGAATTCTGGAACAGGATAAGTATGAATGCACTAAAGAAAAGGACGTATATAAATTAATACTCAACTTTTACTTTATCCTTGTGGTACATCACTATTGGTTATACAAGCACTGTAAGGCTAATGGCGCCTTGCTAGGTCGTAGTCATGGACTTAGCTGAAGGCTATTCTAACGGTCTCTCGGCAAATGAGAGAAAGGCTTCGTCAGTGTAGTCGCTAGCAAAGTCGTCGTACAACTGGGGCGAGTGCTAGTCCGTCTTTCTAGACCTGCCATGTGGTGGCGCTAGGTCTGCAAGTACTGACAGTGGCGACACGCGGGTCCGACATGTACTAATGGACCGCGGCCGATTTAAGCTACCACCTAGCAAGTGTGGTGTCTGGCGGTGACACCACAATATGGTTTTCTGGCCAGGAAGCAATACACTAGAATTAGAAAGAGGTTTGAGACTACACCACTCGTTAGTAAATAGAAACTGACAACAGAGGACGGATGATCTTCCGTTGGTTTTTTTTTTTTCAAAGTTTACAAAAATGTTCTGCAATATCAACGTTTATTTTCTCTTTTAACGAGGTATATCCAAGCACGCTCCTTAAAATTTTCATTTGTAAGTCAGCAAAACACACTTGGATATACGTTACAAGCAGTTTATTATGCGCAGTCCCAGTGATTTACACTAAGGTGACAAAAGTGATGGGATACCTCCTAATATCGTGTCGGACATCCTTTTGCCCGGTGTAGTGCAGGAACTGGACGTGGCATAGACTCAACAAGTCACTGGAAGTTCTCTGCAGAAATATTGAGCCATGGTACCTCTGTAATCATCTATAATTGCGAAAGTGTTGCCGATGCAATATTTTGTGCCTGAAGTGACCTCCCAATTCTCTCCCATAAATGTTCGATGGGACTCATATCGGGCAATCTGGGTGTCCCAATCATTCGCTCGCACAGTCGTCAATGTTCATCGAATCAATCGCGAACAGTTGTGATCCGGTGACATGGGGCATTGTCATCCGTGAAAATTCCATCGTCGTTTGCGAACATGGACTCTATGAGCGGCTGCAAATGGTCTTCATGTAGCCGAACATAACCATTTCCAGTCAATGATCGGTTCAGTTGGTCCAGAGGACCCAATCGATTCCATGTAAAAACAGCCCACACCATTACAAATCCACTACCAGCTGGCACAGTGCCTTGTTGACAACTTGAGTCCATGACCTCGTGATGTCTGCGCTGCACTCGAATCCTACCATCAATTCATACAAACTGAATTGGGGACTCATCTGAACAGGCCACAGTTTTCCAGTGAGCTAGATTACAATCGATATGTCATGAGCCCAGGAGAAACATTGCAGACGGTATCGTGCTGTTAGAAAAGGCACCCACATCAGTCGTCTAGCGCCATAGCCCTTTAATGCCGGATTCCGCCGCACTCTCTTAATGGATAATTTCGTTGTACATCCCACATTGATTTCTGCGGTTATTTCACGCGGTGTTACTTGTCTGTTAGTACTGATAACTCTACGCAAATGCCGCTGTTCTCGGTCCGAAAGAACAGACACCATATCCATATAAGTATAAGTTCTGGCAACACCGGCCATGACCTTCTTCTTCTGTGAGGATGCGCACATATTCCCCGAACTCTTACGGGACTTAGTAAGAATGTCTTCCACGAGTAATGAGTGTGTTGGGGTGGGACACTACAAATGTAGCGTGTGGACATACAAGGTGAGAATGTGGGTCTCGCGGGAGGCATGCGCGAGATAGTCCGTGGAGTCGCGCTATCCTTTGTGCCCTCGGTGGCTCAGATGGAAAGAGCGTTTGCTCTGCTGTAAGTAGGCTGTTTATGTTTTCTTTATGTAAGTAGGCTGTTTATGTTTTCTTATTGGCAACGTTACGTAGCGCTCTATATGAAAATCACTGGCTGTGCTGTGTGCAGTCTGTGGCTAGTTTGCATTGTTGTCTGCCATTGTAGTGTTGGGCAGCGGCAGCTGGATGTGAACAGCGCGTAGCGTTGCGCAGTTGGAGGTGAGCCGCCAGCAGGAAATGAGATGGCGGATTTTTGAGTACAGAATGGATATTATGAACTGCTATTTACGACAGCAGTTTCCGCTACAGTAACAGTCTCATATAAAAATATTTCACAGGTCAAAAATTTACGTTACAAATCTGTAGAAACAAAATCCTATAAATATAACAGTGTCCAAAAAATTTTCGCCGGCATTGTGATACATTCACGCATTTACACACATTTCATAACTCTTAAAGTACGATTCTTGGTTTCCAACATCCTTTTTCACAAACCAGAGTCCCTAAACAATACTCATTATTCCTTACCTTATTCGTCGACACTCCTTCAATATTTCATCATAACAGATACATAGCATAATCAAATAACTCATATAGCATCAGCTTAATGATCATAAACATACCGCAACAGCATAATACACATAGCCATCGTAATAATATCATAACACCTCAGTCAACTCTCAAAATCGTCGTAGCTTCCTCCAATAATTAAAAAAATTCTCTCCTCATGTCAAAAGTGTCATCTGCCTCAAACGTACATTAAATATCATGATCCCATACCAAATATATCATTCAAAGCTCTCATAGTATCACAATGGTTCTGAAAAAATATGAACAATTCACAAAGTACAGACAAAATACAATTTCGTAAGTGTGAAGTTATCCAACTGTGTAACTGCGTAAACATGTGTCACTGATGTAGTAAAAAAAATGTTTATCTCTCAGTTAAATGATCAGATAGCTGTGTAATTTGTGTGTTAGAGAAATATGGTACCGATGTGTAAAGTTGTGTAAGCAAATACCATATTAGCGAGGGCTCCTTGTGCTTGCCAAACACATGGTACACAAAGTAAGCATATACCCCCCTGAGGATTATTGTAATTATACCCTCAGGTGTTACAGATTACAGCAATGGAATGAAATGTATCACGGAAAACTTTCTTTGTAATTCAAAAATCTTTAAAAATAAATGTTTTAAGTACAAAATTAATCACTCAAATACGTGTCCTGTAGCGCTAAATGTGCGTCTTGCTGTAAGATAATCTCTGTGGAAGTGTCGTAGTTATCGTCCTCCAAAAGCTAAGTTCTGCAGAAGCCAATGTATTTACCTCACGATAAACAAAAGTGAAATGCTTTGCGTATAGATATCTTACTTATTACGCTTATTGCCGTGATGAAGAAAGTACTGTGCTGTAACGTATTGTTGGGCTACGGAAAAGGCTGTCTCATTGTAGCTGTACCACAAAAGTTACTACCAAAACATGTTTTACTTTCCAGAAGAATTCAGAAAAACCGTGCACATATAAAACAGATACTCCGCAAAAGCAACAAAGTAAATTGTGTCACACATTAGTAACGTCGTGATATAATCGTGTAGCTGTCACATTAACTAACCACTGTGTCATCTGGTATCTCCCAGAAAGTACTTTAATTCAGAATGTATTTTCAAGTACACCAAAATGTTTCATTAAAATCTCATTAGCAGTACTGGTTAAATGTTCTAAGTATGTGAGCCTTATAATCGTTACGTAATCGTGCAACTAACAAGCAAGAATGTACACACACAATAACACTGTGTCGTCTGTTCGCAATAACAATGCATTCGTAATTTCTGTTTGAATAAGTTCTCTTGGTTCTTGACTGGATATTTAACTTTAAACATTGTTGCATGGTAACAGTTTCTAAAGCATACTAGTAACGTGAAGTGAAACGTTTTATGGCAAAGACAAAGTTAAAAAGCAGATTATCTTTCAATAAACGGTTTTACATGTGAAATGTGGTGTAAACCTTTACTCTTACTAGTACGCAGAGTTTCAACTTCAACGCAATTATCATGTGGTATACGTCGGATTCTGTAAGGTCCATTGTAAACTAGAAAGAATTTGTGACTCAAGTGTTTCTTCTTATGTGACAATGAATGAGCTTTAATGAGAACTTTCTGACCAATATACAATTTCTTTGCATTTGCTTTACCGTGTAGTTTTCTCCTTTTGTCTGCTGCAGATTTTATATTTTTAAGAGCCAAATCAATTATGTCTTTGTGTCGAAGTTTACGTGTATTCGGGAAAGGTACAAGCTGTCTGATTCTGTTCGGTGGTTCTTCATTCTTTAGTACAAGAGTAGGTGGTAAAGCAGTGGAATCATAAGGCATTTCATTCAGCACGTTTTGAAATAAGTGTAAATATCTGTCCCAATGCTGATGATTTCTGTGACAATAAAGTCTGCAAAGCTTATTGATTTCTTTCATAATCCGTTCAGACGGGTTACAATGTGGTGAGTACAATGAAATAAAAACAGGTTTGATTTTATGGTTCCGAAGCATGCGTGACCAAACAGCAGATCTGAATTGCGGTCCGTTATCTGAAATGACTTTACTGACGTGTCCAACTTCACGTAAGAAATTTTTAACAAAGGCGTTGGATACAGACCGTCCAGTGGCATTACGTAACGGTGTGAAAGAAACAAATTTTGAAGTAAGTTCAACAGCGACTAGAACGTACGAAAATCCATTCGATGTTCTGACAAGGGGTCCCAAGAGATCAACAGCAGCAAATTCTTTTAATTTAGAAGGAATTATAGGAAACAACGGAGCACGATGTGAGATAGTAGATGGTTTAGCTTTTTGACAAAGTTTACAAATAGACAAGACTCTTCGAATTCTCTTTTCCATATTGTTAAAATAACAAGTCGTTCGAAGAATATGATAACATTTTCGTGGACCAAAATGTGCGTAGCTGAAATGAATATACCAAATGAGCTTATTAACAAAATCGTCTGGAATGCAAAGTACCCATAGCTTGTCATCAACAGTGCAGCGTTTGAAGAGTATGTTGTTTCTAACCAGGTAATAATGCCGAATTTGAGTGTGTGTCTTTTCATGCCATTTACTTTTGATGTCTTTCCAAATCGGATCTTTATCTTGTTCATGAGCAATGTCCTTTAAAGATGTGGTGATGAAGTTTTCAAAGGCGACTTTCTGAATGTAAAGAATACTGAAATTTTTTTCGAGGTTGCCTTCTGTGTTACTTTTCTCAAGCCCAGCCGGTGCGCGTGACAGCGCATCCGCAACAATGTTCTCCTTGCCGGGAATGTAGACTATTGTGAAGCGGAATTCTTGCAGAAACAATGCCCAACGTTTTAACCTGTCATGATTTAATTTTGAAGACATAAGAAATTGTAATGCACGATGATCACTGTATACTTTTACGTGCTTACCAGAAAGAAAGAAACGGAATTTGTTAAATGCCCAAACGATAGCTAAAGCTTCTAATTCAGTAACGGAATAATTTTTTTCAGATTTTGTTAGCACTCGGCTAGCAAAAGCAATGGTTTTCTGAACAGTAATGTCATCTTCTATGGCTTCTTGAAATAAATGGTCACCAAGACCGACTTTGGAAGAATCCGTGCTAAGGCAGAAATCTTGTGACAGATCTGGATGAGCTAGTATTGGCGCGTTAAGTAGCGATTCTTTCAAAGAATTGAATTCCAACTGTGCTTGTTCGTCCCAGTTCCAAATAGTATTTTTTCCAGTGAGAGAACAAAGTTTTGGTGTAACTAGAATTTGCATATTCAGAAAACGACGGTAAAAATTTACGAGACCTAGAAAACTGAGGACTTGTTTTTTTTGTGGATTGCTTCTAACTTTTCAGGATCCGGCTGAATGCCTTCAGAAGAAATAATATGTCCCAAAAACTTCACCTTTGTCCTACCGAATTCAGACTTTTCCAAGTTAACTGTAATTCCATATTCTGCAAAAATATGTAACACGCTGTTGAGGATGCGATTGTGTTGGTCCCATGAGGCTTCTGCTATCAGAATATCGTCCACATATAAGGTGATGTGACGTTTTAAGAACTCAGGTAATATGGAATTAAGCCCGCGAATGAATGCTGCGGAAGAAATGTTCAAACCAAAAGGAAGTTTTCGAAACTGATAACAAACGCCGAAACAAAGGAAAGTTGTGTATTTTCTACATTCTGGATGAAGTTCGATCTGATAAAAGCTGGATCTGAGATCAATGGAAGACAACACTTTTACACCACTAAAATTTTGAAGAAGTTCTTCCATCGTCTGCGGCCTGTCTGTTTCAGGAATAATGATAGTATTGATTTGTCTCGAATCTAAGACAAGCCTGATCGATCCATTTTTCTTCTCAACAACATGTAACGGATTGTTGTATGAGCTTACTGCAGGCTCAATAATGCCCTCGTCAAGCATAGATTGTATTTCTGTTCTAACACGGTCCCTATAATGTGCTGGAATTATGTATGGTCTAACACAAAATTTAGTATGCTCACGAACACGAAATTGGTATTGAAATCTCTTGATTGTTCCTGTTTTGTGAGTAAAAACTGTGGAATGTGCTTGTAAAATCTCAAAAAGGTCCTGCCTATCAGTGTCATTACAATTCTCAATTGTTTGAATTTTATTCTGAATTAACTCATTAATTTCAAATATGCCGTCGATATCATCCCTGTCAGTACTTGCTGAGTGATTGTTAGTGTCTAGTTCCGTAGAAAATTCCGAACTGTTGTCTAACAGAACGTAAAGCCGATTAATTTCCTCATCATGGTTTGAGAGCCTGTCTTCAAATTTCAAAGCTATTGACTTACCTTCTTTCTTTAAACTTATTTCAGCATCGTGAAAGCTTAAGATTGCTTTGTATTCATTCAAAAAGTCTACTCCCAGTATAATTTCCGTCGACAATAATGGAACAATAAGAAAGTTCATAAAGAAGCTGTGGCTTTGACAAAAGAATTCTAAGTTGGTTTGTTGGCGTACATCTACACTTTTTCCAAAGATTGCACCTTGTAATTTAATCTTACGTAACGGAAGTGTGGGGCAATGGTTCGATTTGTTGCATTTGCTAAAAGCTGTTTCACTAATTACTGAAATGGGACTGCCAGAGTCAAGTACTGCCATAAATTTTACGTCATTTACAGTAATGTGAATCACAGGGTACGCAATGTTGTTATGTTTTACGTCGTGTTCCTGGAGTAAGATGTCCCTAATGTCTTCAATTTTTACGTAATTACTAGCTACGGCAGCTGCGTCGTCAGTTTCATAAGTACGTTTTGTGGCTGCCAGCGGTATGAGTCATTGCCTATTGTCTCTCTGTTGGCGCGCGTCGTTTTGGGATTTGGAGACCTAACTTCTACAAATTCACTGTGACGAGAGGGCCCTGCTCTGTTTAAATCCCGCCAGTTCTGATGCAGTTCAAGTCTGTCGTTACGATCATATCGTCTGTCGTCATGTCGGTAGATTCCATAGTTTCTTTCTTGTCGGTCACGTGGTGGAGAATTTCTCCCTGAGTCGTAACTGCGCGCTGGACCATTGCGTCTAAAGTTATTCTGTCTCCCTTGATAATAATTATTTTGGTTCCCATATTGTCTGTTTCTCTGATTGTCTCTGTGATAGTCATTACTGCGGAGAGGTGATCTTTCCCTGTAGTTATTACTACTCTGCCAACGGTTGTCATATGGGTGGTGTCTGTTTCGGTCATGATTTACATTGAAAGAATAGCCTTGTCGTATATTATTTCTGTCATCGCGGAATTGTGACGGATGTGATCTGTAATTGTTGTGCTCCTATTTTCGCGTTCCGCGATTGTCAGTGTCAATTTCCAGTTCTTGTAACAGTCCCTGAAAAGCTTCAATGTCGTCTTTGCAACGTCCTGCCAAAATAATATGTCGTAAATGTTCAGGTAATTTGATTAAGCAAATGCGAATGAGTTCTGAGGGGCTGTATGGGTTTGACAGGTACTGATTCTTGTGCAACATGTCTTCAAAATATTTCACAAGATTGGAAAATTCAGATTGTTCGAAATGTTTCATCATTATGATGCCATGTTTTACTCGGTCTTGTGTGGCTTGAGACCAATATGCTGAGAGGAAGGCATGGTAAAATTCTCCTTCACTGTGGCAATCGTGAATGACCGATCGCATTCTTACAGCTGGTTCATTCTCTAAGTAGCCACACATAAATTCTAACCTGTGCTCCAATGACCAGTTGGGAGGGAAACAATGAGAGAATTGATGGAGCCACGCTTGTGGATGAATGTCGTTGGCAGAATTCTTAAACGTTTTGAATTTACGTGTAGTAATGAACAGCTTATAGTCAAAATCATCGTGTCGGCGAGAAGCATATCGGTCATTGTTACGTCGTGTCGGCGGTTCCATCTCAAAATTCGGTGTACCTTGCCAATTTCTTTCATAATTAACGAAATGCCCTGTGTTATTATTTTGTGGCTTTTCCGTATTTCTAAGTTTCTCTTCCCATGTTGGAGCGCGAGTGTCCTCTGAAATATGTAATTCTTGTATTACCTGCGTCAACTGATCTTGTACTTCCCGGATTTCTCTTTTGTACTGTGTATTGATTTGATTTTGATTTTGTTAGAATTTTCTTATTTGTTCATACTCTTCTGTGTCAGTGAAGGCTACGGGTCTTGTGTCATTCAGATCATCATCTACCTTTGTAGATAAGTTAGTGACCTGATCCGAAAGTTTGGCTACTTTCTCTGATAGTGTACTTATTTCCTCCATATGTCTTTCTGAACCAATTTTCAGGGTATCTACTGTGTCCTTTAAGTTTTCCTGAGTTTTTGCAAGTTGCGTAACCGAATCAGTAGATGCAACTGAGTCAATTTTAGCTTGCAAGGTTTCATGATTTTCATGAACAATAGTTTGCAGTTCTTTTATGGCATTCTCTGCAAGACTTTTCGATGGTGATAGTGCACCCGCACAGTCACAACAGATGGCTGCTGGCCATCTCTACCAGGACTACAGTGGGCCTGTCCACAATTTCTACAAGGACTGCAGTGGGTCTGCACCTCTGGTGGCCCACCAATACCGTAATCTCTACCAGGACTACAGTGGGTCTACTCTGTGATGACCTACCTACCAATCTTCTTCAAAACGTCGAATGACTCTGCTGTGGGTTTGCTCTGTTGTGGCCCATTACCTGTCAGCATGTCAAGAGTCAGCACTGTCTTTCAGTTGGAAGGACAACACTACTTCTTCAAGACTGCATGGAAATCCACTATTTCCATGTGCATTGTCTTTTACTGCTCAGACTTAGAAAAAAAAAAAACACTGAAATTTTACTGTGATGAACAATCTGGACTGTCTTTATGGACTGTGAGAAAATTTTAGCTTTTGACCAACAGTGTATAAATAAGTGTGTGCATTTGATATCTTTGTTATTGTAATTATGAAAAAAAATTTTCAAATCATTATTGGCCACTGCCCAAAACAATTTGTAAAATTTTTTGTGGGGACCGTGGGGGCTATGTAAGTAGGCTGTTTATGTTTTCTTTATGTAAGTAGGCTGTTTATGTTTTCTTATTGGCAACGGTACGTAGCGCTCTATATGAAAATCACTGGCTGTGCTGTGTGCAGTCTGTGGCTAGTTTGCATTGTTGTCTGCCATTGTAGTGTTGGGCAGCGGCAGCTGGATGTGAACAGCGCGTAGCGTTGCGCAGTTGGAGGTGAGCCACCAGCAGTGGTGGATGTGGGAAATGAGATGGCGGATTTTTGAGTACAGAATGGATATTATGAACTGCTATGTATATTATGCTTTTTCAACACTATTAAGGTAAATACATTGTTTGTTCTCTACAAAAATCTTTCATTTGCTAACTATGTCCATCAGTAGTTAGTCCCTTCAGTAGTTTGAATCTTTTATTTAGCTGGCAGTAGTGGCGCTCGCTGTATTGCAGTAGTTCCAGTAACGAAGATTTTTGTGAGGTAAGTGATTTGTGAAAGGTATAGGTTAATGTTAGTCAGGGCCATTCTTTTGTAGGGATTTCTGAAAGTCAGGTTGCGTTGCGCTAAATAATATTGTGTGTCAGGTTAAGCACAGTCGTGTATAAATTGTTCTAAGGGGACGTTACACTGCAAGCAGGAGATCTCGGGTTTGAGTCCCGGTCGGGGCACACATTTTCACCTGTCCCCGTTGATATACAGGGTGAGTCACCTAACATTACCGCTGGATATATTCCGTAAACCACATCAAATACTGACGAATCGATTCCACAGACCGAACGTGAGGAGAGGGGCTAGTGTAATTGGTTACTACAAACCATAAAAAAATGCACGGAAGTATGTTTTTTAACACAAACCTACGTTTTTTAAATGGAACCCCGTTAGTTTTGTTAGCACATCTGAACATATAAACAAATACGTAATCAGTGCCGTTTGTTGCATTGTAAAATGTTAATTACATCCAGAGATATTGTAACCTAAAGTTGACGCTTGAGTACCACTCCTCCGCTGTTCGATCGTGTGTATCGGAGAGCACCGAATTACGTAGGGATCCAAAGGGAACGGTGATGGTCCTTAGGTACAGAAGAGACTGGAACAGCACATTACGTCCACATGCTAACACCTTTTTATTGGTCTTTTTCACTGACGCACATGTACATTACCATGAGGGTTGAGGTACACGTACACACGTGGTTTCCGTTTTCAATTACGGAGTGGAATAGAGTGTGTCCCGACATGTCAGGCCAATAGATGTACAATGTGGTGGCCATCATTTGCTGCACACAATTGCAATCTCTGGCGTAATGAATGTCGTACACGCCGCAGTACATCTAGTGTAATGTCGCCGCAGGCTGCCACAATACGTTGTTTCATATCCTCTGGGGTTGTAGGCACATCGCGGTACACATTCTCCTTTAACGTTCCCCACAGAAAGAAGTCCAGATGTGTAATATCAGGAGAACGGGCTGGCCAATTTACGCGTCCTCCACATCCTATGAAACGCCCGTCGAACATCCTGTCAAGGGTCAGCCTAGTGTTAATTGCGGAATGTGCAGGTGCACCATCATGCTGATACCACATACGTCGACGCGTTTCCAGTGGGACATTTTCGAGCAACGTTGGCAGATCATTCTGTAGAAACGCGATGTATGTTGCAGCTGTTTGGGCCCCTGCAATGAAGTGAGGACAGTGTTTCAAGCGTCAACTTTAGGTTACAATATCTCCGGATGTAATTAACATTTTACAATGCAACAAACGGCACTGATTACGGATTTGTTTATATGTTCAGATGTGCTTACAAAACTAACGTGGTTCCATTTAAAAAAACGTAGGTTTGTGTTAAAAAACATACTTCCGTGCATTTTTGTATGGTTTGTATTATACAATAACACTAGCCCTTCTCCTCACGTTCGGTCTGTGGCATCGGTTCGTCAGTATATGATGTGGTTTACGAAATATATCCAGCGGTAACGTTAGGTGACTCACCCTGTATATCAACGCCCGTTAGCAGCTGAAGGTATTAATATAATTGTAATTTTGTTCTAGACGGCTGCAGGTCATCAATGGTGTCTGTTCTTTTGGACACGTCCGAAAGAACAGACACCATATTCATATAATTATACACTATTGACACTGTGGATTTTGGAGTATTGCATTCCCTAACTAATTCCGAAATGGAATGTACCATGCGTCTAGTTCCAACTACCATTCCGCGTTCAAATTCTGTTAATTCGCGTCGTGCGGCCATAATCACGTTGGAAACCTTTCCACAGAATCAGTTGAGTACCAATGCACTGCCCTTTTATACATTGCGTATGCGATACTGCCACTGTCTGTATAAGTGCATATTGCTATCCAGCGCCTTTTGTCAGCTCAGTGCAAATAATTTTACGTTACTTTTGGGAGGATATATTCAGTTCAAACATTCCTGCATTCTGGCGTAAGGAACAAAACCGTCTTGATGTTATGTGTCATTGTTCCCACTGCCCTAGGTGTGACCTGTAATATCCAGCTGATTCTATATTTAGCTCTTGCACTTCAGTTCCTACTGAACCATTTTATCATTGATAATAATTGTTCCTTATAGAAATGTTATGTTACTTAAGAGATTTTCTGCTCTTATAGTTGTGAATTTAGCAACTGTATGCTACTATTAGTTCAGCCCAAACACCCACGGTAGCAGAAAACTGCTGTAGTTCAGAACACGCAGCCACTGCATACTTGCTAGCTGCTTGTCTGGCAGGGCTCTGCGTAACAGAAGTGTGGCAACACAGTAAGAAATAATGGATAACATTTATTAAGAGTATGGTACAGTTTGATGTCCCAAACCTAACACAATGAAATACAACTAACTCTGATGTCTGTTGGCAGTACACGAGCTTTACGATATTGCAGTACCTGTGTTATTCCATATTACGACGCATTTTTGCTTCGGACGTGCATGCGTGTTCGAAGGCAGCGGAGCAGAAGCTGATAAGGCTTACCCAGAAGTTGCGGTTGACAAAGTGCTGCCAGTCTGTGTTGAGCTGCAGCACAGGCAACAGCATTGAACGACGAACAGGGATGCCTCGTTATTTTCATCACAGGATTCATCGACACCGTTATACGGGTAAAAATCGGTTAAAGGTCTGTAGTATTAGACTGGATATGGAGCATTACAAACAAGAATAAGGCAGCGACTTTAAGAGGAATTGCGTCTTATGCCATTTGATAGGACCTAGTGTATTTGTAAGACTTTTTTTTTTTTTTGGTTTGATGCGGCCCGCCACGAATTCCTTTCCTGTGCTAACCTCTTCATCTCAGAGTAGCACTTGCAACCTACGTCCTCAATTATTTGCTTGACGTATTCCAATCTCTGTCTTCCTCTACAGTTTTTGGCCTCTACAGCTCCCTCTAGTACCATGGAAGTCATTCCCTCATGTCTTAGCAGATGTCCTATCATCCTGTCCCTTCTCCTTATCAGTTTTTTCCACATATTCCTTTCCTCTCCGATTCTGCGTAGAACCTCCTCATTCCTTACCTTATCAGTCCACCTAATTTTCAACATTCGTCTATAGCACCACATCTCAAATGCTTCGATTCTCTTCTGTTCCGGTTTTCCCACAGTCCATGTTTTACTACCATACAATGCTGTACTCCAGACGTACATCCTCAGAAATTTCTTCCTCAAATTAAGGCTGGTATTTGATATTAGTAGACTTCTCTTGGCCAGAAATGCCTTTTTTGCCATAGCGAGTCTGCTTTTGATGTCCTCCTTGCTCCGTCCGTCATTGGTTATTTTACTGCCTAGGTAGCAGAATTCCTTAACTTCATTGACTTCGAGACCATCAATCCTGATGTTAAGTTTCTCGCTGTACTCATTTCTACTACTTCTCATTACCTTGGTCTTTCTCCGATTTACTCTCAAACCATACTGTGTACTCATTAGACTGTTCATTCCGTTCAGCAGATCATTTAATTCTTCTTCACTTTCACTCAGGATAGCAATGTCATCAGCGAATCGTATCATTGATATCCTTTCACCTTGTATTTTAATTCCACTCCTGAACCTTTCTTTTATTTCCATCATTGCTTCCTCGATGTAAAGATTGAAGAGTAGGGGCGAAAGGCTACAGCCTTGTCTTACACCCTTCTTAATACGAGCACTTCGTTCTTGATCGTCCACTCTTATTATTCCCTCTTGGTTGTTGTACATATTGTATATGACCCGTCTCTCCCTATAGCTTACCCCTACTTTTTTCAGAATCTCGAACAGCTTGCACCATTTTATATTGTCGAACGCTTTTTCCACGTCGACAAATCCTATGAAAGTGTCTTGATTTTTCTTCAGCCTTGCTTCCATTATTAGCCGTAACGTCAGAATTGCCTCTCTCGTTCCTTTACTTTTCCTAAAGCCAAACTGATCGTCACCTAGCGCATTCTCAATTTTCTTATCCATTCTTTTGTATATTATTCTTGTAAGCAGCTTCGATGCATGAGCTGTTAAGCTGATTGTGCGATAATTCTCGCACTTGTCAGCTGTTGCCGTCTTCGGAATTGTGTGGATGATGCTTTTCCGAAAGTCAGATGGTATATCGCCAGACTCATATATTCTACACACCAACGTGAATAGTCGTTTTGTTGCCACTTCCCCCAGTGATTTTAGAAATTCTGATGGAATGTTATCTATCCCTTCTGCCTTATTTGACCGTAAGTCCTCCAAAATTCTTTTAAATTCCGATTCTAATACTGGATCCCCTATCTCTTCTAAATCGACTCCTGTTTCTTCTTCTATCACATCAGACAAATCTTCACCCTCATAGAGGCTTTCAATGTATTCTTTCCACCTATCTGCTCTCTCCTCTGCATTTAACAGTGGAATTCCCATTGCACTCTTATGTTAGACGTAATCTATCAATAACTATACTTTCAGCCATGGTAACGGTTGGTATACTATTGCTGTTGCAAGAGTTGGTTCAACTGAATCTGTTGGTGGCCTTGAAAATTTTAATGATTGTGACCTTATTACTCACAGTACACTTAATGTATGCTGGCCAGCCTGGATCTGGTTTTTAGGCGGTTTTCCACATCCCACTAGGTGAATACCGAGCTGGTCCCCACGTTCCGTCTCAGTTACACGACTCACAGACATTTGAAAATGTTCGTACTCTTTCATGGCTTACACTAGAAAGCTGGGGTACACTACTTACGTCCCGGGGGGTTCGGGGTGTCGGCAGCAAGGACATCAGGCCACCCTCTGCAACTAACACTGCCAAATCCGTATCAACACGGTCGACCCCGCATTGAAGCGGGACAAAGGCCGACGGAACAGAACAGAACAGAGGCCAATGACGGTATTTACTCGTGGTCGACGTAAGGTTGTTGAATATAAAGGTGTCCTTCGGACATGAATGTATGTTCGAAGGAACTTTGCATAGGAATTTGGAATAACACAGGAACTGCAATATCGTATTTATCCACCGACACTAGGCAAACGACTTTCAAGAAAAATGTCTCCCCAGCACGGAAATATGCATAATATATGTACGAGTATAGATTGTAGACACCCGATTGACGACATACGGAAGTTTGGGCCTGGCCGTGAGTCGTACTCGGATAGCATAATGGTATGCTTTCGCTCGGAGCGCAGGGAGTCACTTCCGCAGTCGGACACGGAGGCCCACACGCGCGAACACGATCTCCGAGGCGCCACAAGAAACGACGGCTAGCGCCGTTTGATGGTGAACGACTGAGTGACGGTGGAAAAAAAATTGGTAATATTTTTATTACGGAATTCGAAAGTATATACATTAAGGAATTATTCCCCAAATTATCATGCGCGAACTCCAAAAAGTAAAGATTCTGTGAGCGTTTGAAGCTAAAGCAAAAGGTGAATTGGAAAGTTATAATCACCTAACGCCATTGCCACAATTCGTTATCGATGCCATCCCCCCTATATATATAGATTTGAGTGAACCTGATTTGCTGGAGTGCTGTTTGGGCGGTTTTATTCAAAGTGTGAACGAAAGTTTCAACAGTCTCATTTGGAAATACGTTCCAAAAATAACATCCAACGGAAACGAAATTGTCAACATTGCTTCAAATTTGGTCGTATATCTATTCAACGTAGGCCATACTGCATTAATGCACGTGGAAAATGCCCTTCAAATCAAAATCGGCGATGAAATGTGCCTATTCTGTGAAGACAGAGACGCCAGCGGCGATGCGCTGAGATGAAAAGGGCTTTGAGGACGAAAATGAGGGATTATCAGGTCAAAGTAGCAGAAAGCGGCCATCCACTAGCCGGGGCGATAGTTATTATTAGCCAGGGATCGATGATATCCCGTAAGTTTCCAGCGTTGTCCCTTTATTTATATGATAAATACTTGTCGAACTTTAAATACGTTGTCCTCAAAACCATGTATTTCGGTATCGCTGTAGTCACCCACGTTACAATTTTCATCCGATTTTAATGGTTTTTGGTCTCTCTTGAACCAAACTGAATTCTCTTCAGTTCATCGTAGCCGATTTTTCTATTGTGATATTTAGTATTTTTTTCGGCCAAAAAAGAGCGGTCCAAAAATGGCCATTTTTTTCAAATATCTATAATTTCGCCAAAAAATTGCTCTTGCAAATCCCTACGATGAACTAAAACTACATTTGTAACGATCAGGGTGATATGTTAATTTCATGTTACTGATAACCACAACCGGAGCTACAGCGACAACCGTCGATCTACTTCCCTTCAGAGCTGCCTCGGGAAACTCCCAGTTATACAATGGACACATTATTATTTTTCAATAAAAATTACCAATAAAAACTTCAGTGTATGTTTATTCACTACAGTGAACCCCATTTGTCTACTACATTCCAATACGGAGAAAAAATTCTAAATTTGAGCAAGTTTTCGCCCGTCAACCTGTCGTTCCCCTTAATGAACTCCACGGCAGACTGAGTTGCGTACAACGACGACACAGTGAATCCGGATGCGCAGCGGGAGGAGGGGCTGAATACAGAGCCTCCATACGGAGATGCGCCGGTTGGAGTCCCTCCATCCACCGCAGCAACACCTTTGTCTGCGATGAGCACGGCGGGAGAGACGCGACGAGAAATAGACCTTGAGCAAGGAAACTGGGCCAATGAATCCGACACTGGAACACCGGATGTTAGCCACGCAGGAGATGCAGACGGTCGCGCAGACCGCAGGTTGCCGGGCAGCAGCAAACAAGTTAACATAAGCGTTAATGTGGGCTTTACGCACTGAAGAACAGCGCCAGGCATACTGAACAGCCCCGAAAGGCGTAAAGGATTTGAAAAAGGGAGCATCGAACAAGTCATCGGGGCCCGACGGGTTACCGTTAGAGTTTTACCGGACATTTAAAGATCTCATGACACCGCGACGGACTGCCTAGTACCGTGAATTGATGTCCCCCCAACGTGCCTCTTCCGCCCGTCTTTGCGGAAGGAATGATCATCCCTATCCATAAACTATACGGCGTCACAGGCATACAGGCCTATCGGCCGCTGACCCTTCTTAATCGCGACTACGAGATCTACACCAGGATACTTGCAGTTTCAAACGCATACTGTGCCAAGTGAAATGACTGGACCAAATTTAGCTAGGAGGGGATAGCAATATACAAACTGCAGTTTATGTGCAGAAAATACGTGAATAATCTAGTGTTATTAGCACGGTCGGGCGACGAGGAAAGAGTGTCTTCGCATTGGCTTAATTTGTATGGTATGGCTACGGAAAGTCGCATGAACATCGATAAGTCCGGAGCGATGAACATAGGGAGAGGACCCGCAATGGGAAGAGTGGCATCATTACGACTGACAGACAAGATGAAACACATTACTGGCCATTAAAATTGCTACAACACGAAGATGACGTGCTACAGACGCGAAATTTAACCGACAGGAAGAAGATACTGTGATATGCAAATGATTGGCTTTTCAGAGCATTCACTCAAGGTTGGCGCCGGTGGCGACACCTACAACGTGCTGACATGAGAAAAGTGTCCAACCGATTTCTCATACACAAACAGCAGTTGACCGGCGTTGCCTGGTGAAATGTTTTTGTGATGCCTGGTGTAAGGAGGAGAAATGCGTACCATCACGTTTCCGACTTTGATAAATGTCGGATTGTAGCCTACCGCGATTGCGGTTTATCGTATCGGGAAATTGCTGCTCGCGTCGGTCGAGATACAATGACTGTTAGCAGAATATGGAATCAGTGGGTTCAGGAGGGCAATATGGAACGTCGTGCTGGATCCCAACAGCCTCGTACCAACAGCAGTCGAGATGACAGGCATCTAAGCCGCATGGCTGTAACGGATCGTGCAGCCACGTCTCGATCCCTGAGTCAACAGATGGGGACGTTTGCAAGACAACAACCATCTGCACGAATAGTTCGACGACGTTTACAGCAGCATGGACTATCAGCTCGGAGACCATGGCTGCGGTCACCCTTGACGCTGCATCACAGACAGGAGCGCCTGCGATGGTGTACTCAACGACGAACCTGGGTGCACGAATGACAAAACATTTTTTCGGATGAATCTAGGTTCTGTTTACAGCATCATGATGGTCGCATCCGTGTTTGTCGACATCGCGGTGAATGCACATTGGAAGCGTGTATTCGTCATCGCCATACTGGCGTATCACCCGCCGTGATGGTGTGGGGTGCCATTGGTTACACGTCTCGGTCACCTCTTGTTCGCATTGACGGCACTTTGAACAGTGGACGTTACATTTCAGATGTGTTACGACCCGTGGCTCTATCCTTCATTCGATCCCTGCGAAACCCCACATTTCCGTAGGATAATGCACGACCGTATGTTGCAGGTCCTGTACTGACCTTTCTGGATACAGAAAATGTTCGGCTGCTGCCCTGGCCAGCACATTCTCCTGATCTCTCACCAATTGAAAACGTCTGGTCAATGATGGCTCGTCACAATACGCCATTCACTACTCTTGATGAACTGTGGTATCGTGTTGAAGCTGCATGGGCAGCTGTACCCCTGTACACGCCAGCCAAGCTCTGTTTGACTCAATGCCCAGGCGTATCAAGGCAGTTATTACGGCCAGAGGTGGTTGTTCTGGGTACTGATTTCTCAGGATCTATGCGCCCAAATTGCGTGAAAATGTAATCACATGTCAGTTCTAGTATAATATATTTGTCCAATGAATACCCGTTTATCATCTGCATTTCTTCTTGGTGAAGCAATTTTAATGGCCAGTAGTGTACTTGGGAATTATCTTCACTACAAACGTTCGACGCGCGGCGGCATCCAGCTCTAGAAATCTTCTGCAAAAGATTCGTGCGAGTGTTCGAAACCACAGGTTAAGGGCGCTAGACATGATACAACGGGTCACATTTGCCAGCACTTATATAGCTTCTCGCATCCCTCGCCTGGCCCAAGTTCTTCCAATGCAGGTGGCGCTGGCGCGCCGAATCCTTGCAGCATTAGGATATTTTATGAGCACAGGGCTGCTTTTAAGGTCGGATATGAAATCTGCACTCTCCCTAGTGGTCGTGAGGGTCTTTAGCTAGTTCACGTCCGCGACAGAGCAGTGGCGATTTATGTTAGTGCGATGATCAAGATGTTGACGCGACACCACACAAGTCTGACGGGCACCTTGATAGAAGAAATGGTCTCATCTTCTCGTCTGGCACCGGTAACAGTGGCTCACATCTCGCCATCACTTGCTCGCATGCGAATTTTTTTTGGAGCACAGTTATATACATAAGGAACTACCGACTACCAGGACGGCAACAGCATGTGCTATATATCGCATCTTGGCTCGAGGACGGTAGAGTAATGCAGCAGAGAGGCGGTAACCAGTTGTGACATGGTCAGTGGGATGGCCTACAGTGCACCACGTGCACTTTGATATGGGCACTTTGATATGCGGTATTAGATTGTAAATGGGAAATATGTGACTCGTTCCAGGTTTCATACAATTCACATGACGGATACGCCGCTGTGTCCACACTGCATTGTTATAGACACAGACGAACATCGCCTGATATGTGGGCCTTCGGCGGCAGTGTGGTGTTGGTCCAAATAATGATCGCTTTCCTCCTACGGGTGGTGCCACAAGTAATAGAACCACGGATACTACGTCTACCAGATATTACATATTTCCCCCAAACAAAGACCAGCGTAGTGACTTGTATTTGGGGTCTCACTGTGCTTTTCCTCTTCCGATAGGGCAATAAGAATGTGCTAGACTTTTGAGCCTTACTCCATGAACGTCACTCATTGATTATGCAAAATCCGAGATATCGGACATATTATGCAAATTTCTTGGGGAGTGCCTAACTTGATCCCCCACCCAGCTGGGGTGTACTGGGTAGACGAATGTTATTACCAAACAGGATTATTGTGAACAATAAAGGACCAGGACAGTGGGGAGGATCCACCATCGTACGAGAAGACGTGCCCGCCACAAACACGAAGTACAACGGGATCGGGGAGGTGCTCGCCCACGAAGAGAGACGTGTTATGAAACTTCCTGGCAGATTAAAACTGTGTGTCGAACTCGGGACCTTTGCCTTTCGCCGGCAAGTGTTCTACCATCTGAGCTACCCAATCACGACTCTCGGCCCCTCCTCACCGCTGTACTTCCGCCAATACCTCGTTTCCTACCTTCTAAACTTCACAGAAGCTCTCCAGCGAACCTTGCAGAACTAGCACTCCTGGAAGAAAGGATATTGCGGAAACATGGCTTAGCCACAGCCTGGGGGATGTTTCCAGAATGAGATTTTCACTCTGCTTATCAGTGCACACTCCGCTGCAGAGTGGTTATAATCAAAGTACAACTCCTCTTGGAGTTCCTGTGTGGTTTATATTTATCGTATAGCACCAGAACTTGGTAGATATGCTAATCTGCGCTGGAAAAAAATTAGTTCCAATTTTGGCCACCAGGTGCAAGTCTGGCGCTCTACAGTGTCTGTATGACGATATGACATCCACGTTGTTATTTGCCAAGCTGTAACGTGAGTGAACAGCATGCCTATCGATAAGAGAGACCCCGTGTTGCTAGTGAAACTGTTTCGTGTGAGCGGCAGCAGTTACAGTGCTGCATTGAGAGAGCATCGCAGAATGAAAGATCTGACAAGAGGCCCCAAGTCATCATGTGGTTTAAAGGCCATCATAATGAAACTGGAAAACACGGGTCAGCTTGGTGTGACACCTGGAAGAGAAGGTGTACTGTACTGGTGGAAGTTATCGCCGAGGTTGCTGTTGCTGTAAAAAATGGCTTCAAATGGCTCTGAGCATTATGGGACTTAACTTCTGAGCTCATCAGTCCCCTAGAACTTAGAACTACTTACGCCTAACTAACCTAAGGACATCACACACATCCATGCCCGAGGCAGGATTAGAACCTGCGACCGTACCAGTCGCTCGGCTCCAGACTGTAGCGCCTAGAACCGCACAGCCACTCCGGCCGGCATTTGAGCTCAATCCATGTAACTTTTGCCTCTGGGGATATCTACATGAACGCGTTTACGAGGGACATGTTCGGTCTCTATCTGATCTGAAGGCCAGTATACGTTGCTCAGATTCCACCGGAACTGCTGTGAGCAACAGATGATCACGTCGTTTTGTAGATGCAGCAGCTAGTCCACGTCTCCAGGGGTCATATTAAACAAATTTTGTAAGCAGTGGTTTATAATCAAATTAGTATTATGCCGTTTTCACGTACTTGATCATTTGTGACCACCTCCCGTTCTTAATTCATTACTTATGGAAAAATTTCTATACGTCTTTCTTCCACTCAAAGCCAGAGTTTCACGTGGTGGCCAAAACTGGAACTGATTTTACCACCGTAAATCGGTTCTGCATAACGCACTAGAATAACTACCAAGTTAAACTGATATACGATAATTACAACTCACACTGGACCTCTACGAGTAGCTGCACTTTAATTATAACCACCCAGTGTAAGAAAATACAAGCCTATTAGCTGGAATGTGTTGCTTAGTTGGTTGCACAAATGTTATGGTCAGTTGCTGTTGCTCTTTAACGGCAATGGCGCACAATTTCTTTGACATAACTTCAATGGCCCTGCGTTTCTACCAGTGAAGCTATGAACACAATTCATTTTGTTTATTTACACGTTTATCCTTCGCAAACACTGGTTTATCTGGCAATAGATAACCCCTGGGTTACATATCCCATGAAGACGACGACAACAATGCTGCATTATTTTCATAGATGCTGTTTCATAGTTCTTGGTGTTGAAGGACTGATCTTGTGAACTTACTGCGAGAGCTTCAGACACGCTCTCCTTTCAAGCAACAGATATTTAGCTAACGCATTGCACTGATGAAAGAAAATTTTTCGTCTTTCTTGCCTTCCAGGACTCATGACACATGGTTCAGAAGGTCTGTATAGGTTTCGCTATTTGTTGTTTTAATCCTTGCCAAATAATTAGCACACTGGATGCCGGACCTGAATCAGTCAAGGTTGTGTACCAGGTCGTGGTATTTTTCGGGTGTGTGTAATTGTTAGACACATGGCCTGTGAAGTTAATTTCTTCAATATCATTCCTACTAGGCCATATGTGTGGGAATTATCCACAACCTTTAGTAACAAATCAAGACTTCTTCAAGGATTTCAGATGAAAGGCATTTATTTTTTGGAAGTATATGGTTCAAATGGCTCTGAGCACTATGGGACTCAACTGCTGAGGTCATTAGTCCCCTAGAACTTAGAACTAGTTAAACCTAACTAACCTAAGGACATCACAAACATCCATGCCCGAGGCAGGATTCGAACCTGCGACCGTAGTGGTCTTGCGGTTCCAGACTGCAGCGCCTTTAACCGCACGGCCACTTCGGCCGGCTTTTGGAAGTATAGAGCAAAAATAATATAATGCTGAACTTGTAATACTTCAACAGGTTAGTTTAGGAATTCCCAGCAGATGTAACAAAAAATTTGAATTAATTAATAGGTTGTATGCTTTACAAGGGTGAATAATGATAAGGCAATCCAAGCACATGAACTTTTCATTCAGACAACCCTTACGATTAGCTGCCAATAATCACAGGGCAAATATGGAGGGGGGCGGGGGGGTGGGGGGTGGGGGAGACCGTCAACGAATTGCGGAACCAAAAGTGCACGGCTTTTCCAGCAGGCTTGGGAAACTATACCGGGTGAATCAGCTCAAACTTGCACGGCAGATATTGCGGAAATGCAAAGTGCTGTTGATGTACGGTTTCAAAGAATTGATTAGTAGTCAGGGGCTCGTATTTTTACCCAATAACCGGATTGTAATGATACTTAGAAAGTGTATTCTTTATGCAAACATACAGTTTTTTAAATGGAACAATACCTACTGACATTAATGCACTACAGGTAGGGTAAAACAGAATGTCAGTGGTGTTTGTCCCAGGATTCTAATGCCAGCCGTTTACGAGATATAGTATTTCGAAAAGTTTCCACACCGACACTTGTTTGTGCCATTCAATCTGCGCGATGTTCTTATGTTTGATTACAGTGTGCTTGTGTGTTCCCTGAGTGCTCTGCGAGTTGCTAGTCAGTTAGTGTGTGGCAGTCCAAGCAGCAGACCGTGAGTGGGCGATGGAATTTACCAATACAGAAAAAGCCGACATGCTCACGGTGTATGGAGAGTGTAAGAAGAGTGCCGTTCGTTCTTTTACAGTGCATGCGGCAACATATCCGAGTAGATGTCAATCACGTCGGTAATTATTTACCAAACTCTTCAACCAATTACATAAAAGTAGTAGTGTAACGCGCATTCGCATGAGGAAGTGGCATGATTCCAGAATGAGATTTTCACTCTGCAGCGGAGTGTGCGCTGATATGAAACTTCCTGGCAGATTAAAACTGTGTGCCCGACCGAGACTCGAACTCGGGACCTTTGCCTTTCGCGGGCAAGTGCTCTTGGAAGGTAGGAGACGAGATACTGGCAGAAGTAAAGCTGTGAGTACCGGGCGTGAGTCGTGCTTCGGTAGCTCTGATGGTAGAGCACTTGCCCGCGAAAGGCAAAGGTCCCGAGTTCGAGTCGCGGTCGGCCACACAGTTTTAATCTGCCAGGAAGTTTCGAAGTGGCATGAGTTAGACAAGTATCCTACCCATTCTCCATCGACATAGGTTCCATCCCTGTCAAATATCTCGCCATCAAGAGCTGCGTGGAAACGATTGAGAAAAAAATGGTTCAAATGGCTCTGAGCACTATGGGACTTAACATCTATGGTCATCAGTCCCCTAGAACTTAGAACTACTTAAACCTAACTACCTAAGGACATCACACAACACCCAGTCATCACGAGGCAAAACGATTGAGAATCGTGTTAACTTCTGAACATGGGCTTTAAGACAGGGTAATCCAGATGTACCATCTACATTGTTTAGTGATGAAGCCATATTTATCAATCATGACCAGGTAAAAAGCCAAAATATTGACTATTGGTTTTTTGACAATCTCCGTTGGTTGCGTCAGGTGAAACTCCAGCATCCACGGAGTGCAAATGTGTGACGACGAATAGTGAACCATCAGCTCATAGGCCCGTTTTTCATAGATGAACACTGAATGCGTATAAGTATCGCAGCTTCCTAACAGACCAAGTTCCACCGAGATTAGAAGACGTTCCCGTGTAGATTAGGAGGAACATACGGTACCAACATGATGGCTGTCCAGCTCATGGTGAATTAAGTACTACATCATGTCTTCACAAATTGTTGGACTGGACTCAGAGAATGTGTATGTTGGCCGGCCCGTTCCCCGGATTTGACCCCTGTGGACTTTTTCCTGTGGGGAAAACTGAAATAACCTGTCTACAAGGACGTACCAACTACACCTGATGGTTCGCAACGATGTATTACTGCAGCCTGCTCGGACATCTTCGCTGAAATGTTGGCACGTGTGTAGCAGTCGTTCCCTACCAGACTGGAAGCGTGTAGTGCCTCTCCCGGTGGTCATTTTGAACACAACCTGTGGTAGTCAGTTGTCTCATTACTGGTCGGAATCCACATAACTAGTGTAAGCATTTGTGTTGTTCTTTAATGTGTGCTACCATAGGTATTGTGTAAGTACCGGCGTGGGAACTTTTCAAAATACGATATCTTGTAAACGACTCGCACTAGAATCCTGCAACAAACACCACTGACATTCTAATGTACCCAACATTTAGTTGTTAATGTCAACAGGCATTTTGCGATTAAAAAAAATGTACGTTTGCATAAAAAATGCACTTTCTAATATTATTACAATCTATTGATTGGCTAACAACGGAAGCCCCTGACTACCAGTCCATTCTGTGAAAACCGTACATCAATAGCACTTTCGATTTCCGCAGTATTTGCGGTGCAAGTTTTAGTTGATTTCCCCTGTAAACCATTTGAATTCATTGTAGCTGCGTATACGAATTATACAGACTGTCTGAAATATGTGTATCAATTTGATGCACATGGTGTGCCAGGGAAGTCACCTTGTGTATGAATTTGATACCCATGTCAGTCAATGAGTTAGTAGGAATCCCTTTCATGTTCCCGAAAACAATGCTCAAGAACCTTCCGGTTGAGAAAATCAACATTGCTTTCGCTAATGCAGGCCAAAAAGCTTCCGTCACTGCTGTTTCCTTTCTGGCACAAAGTGTTTGAATGCATTTCAAGCGCAGTAATAAACGGCGCGCAAGAGTAACTGGATTAATTTTAATATTGTTAAAACATTACTGAAAGTTCTTTTCCGCATTTACGTTAGGCCAGTGTTCAATAAATGCGATACCCATTCAACTCAGCTCGTTTAATTTTTGATGTAACCTTGCCGAACAAATTATTAGTTACCCCATTAAAAAGGCACTCTGGTCATTTTGGAGCGGTATAGATTTTGATGTAAGCTTGTCGTACAAATTATTAGTTACC
This sequence comes from Schistocerca cancellata, assembly GCF_023864275.1. Taxonomy (NCBI): domain Eukaryota; kingdom Metazoa; phylum Arthropoda; class Insecta; order Orthoptera; family Acrididae; genus Schistocerca; species Schistocerca cancellata. Next base: position 144,486,945 of record NC_064629.1, read on the forward strand.
CCATTAAAAGGACACTTTGCTCATTTTGGAGCGGTATAGATTTTGTAGAACTGGTATCACGTGTAATAAATCTGATCCTTTCGCAACTCTGGCATGCCAGCTGAAATGTCCGATTCTGCATAAATTTTGGCTAGACTTGGGTCAATTTTCTTACGTAAGATATATATTTCTCATCTGTAGATATTTATGTATGTTTCTAATTGGCCAAAGAACTATTTTTCAGCCAATATATTTTATTATTTATATCGGCATATTTCATAGTATCGTTCCTGTACCATGAAAATCATAATTATTAATTTAAATCATCTGAAAAGAAGTTTACGTTACAGACAACATTTTTAGTCTTCAATTCTTATGCAAGCAAATTTCTGTCTTCATATGTAACCTTTCTAATTTTCCTATTGATAATGTAATCGATTTTATAAAATAACAGGAAGTTTCTATTTTTCGTATTGTCAGAATGTGCAACCTTTGTTATTAATCAATAGATCTATAACTCTTCACCTAAACAATTATTTTCAGGAAAGACATATAAACTAAAACGGATAAATAATTTCAGTTACAAAGGTCATGTTAATACTAATTTGGTCTATTTCCAGTTCTGAAAGGTTCTGGAACCTGGGTTTGTAACATGTGTACGATTTTTTGGCGCCAAGGGCGTCAGATAGCCTCATACAGGGTCAGATAGCGTTAGGATTGTTTCAGAGAGCGTTCTGAGATGTAGTGTGGCAGTATATAGCCTTCAGGCAGACGATTTTTTTTTCCTGTGTGCGTGCTGTCTGCGAAGTGGTACCGACTTTGAGGCTGGACTTCAGTGAGTGAGGTAGATGGGCAATATTATTATTATTTACTCATCAAAAGGACTGTGGGCTGTTTGTCCTTGAGCTCTTATATTATGTTTGTTTCTCCTACAGGCGTCATGTCATTACGGAGCTTCTTTGATATCACGAGGCACCCGAACCCGTTGCTAGTGTTAGGGTTTGACAGAGCCTATGTATTGGAGACGACGAGATGTGGGACGTAAGGCCTCGATTTTATCGGTGAGTCTCTGTGTGGAGCGTGTGGTGGTGCCCGGATAGTTGGTTGATTTAGTTCGTCGTGAAGGTCGCGAACATTCGCTCATTTAGGTGCCCCTAGGATTAGGCTGAAGCAGTGGTTTTCTAGAGTTTAAATGTGCTTGGGATTACTTGATCGTTGTATAGGGTGGGCAAGTTTTGTACTGTGTGTGTTTGAAGACGTGTTTCTGCAAATGTTAACGAAAGTGGTGTTTCAAACAAATATGAATAAACTACGATGGAAAAATAGCTGTAATGTTTCAGCGTTAGTCACTACCAAGAACCCTGGATAAATATTTCTTTAGGTTACGACGACATAAAGGAAGAAGCCTTGACACTAGGACCACTATTACGAGGTAAATAAACCTTTTTTTTTCAAATATGATGCTTACACTCTTGTAAACTGTGTTATATGTTCTCAAAACTAAAAAATTAATTCGGTACAACGTAAGTGTGATCTCTAAAACACTAGTGAAAATATAAAGGAAATGCATCATGCACGCCACGCATAGAGACCGCGCGTTTAGAGGCGGCGTGTCACGGATTGCACGGCCCTCCCGCCGGAGGTTCGAGTCCTCCCTCGCGCATGGGTGTGTGTGTTGTTCTTAGCGTAAGTTAATTTAAGTTAGTTTAAGTAGTGTGTAAGTCTAGTGACCGATGACCTCAGCAGTTTGGTCCCTTAGGAATTCGCACAGATTTGAACATTTGAAGATATTGAGCATCATGCACGCGGACATGTGCCCTTGACGGCTGACGTAGGTTGTGGTGTCACCGCCAGACACCAAACTTGCTAGGTGGTAGCCTTTAAATCGGCCGCGGTCCGTTAGTATACGTCGGACCCGCGTGTCGCCACTGTCAGTGATTGCAGACCGAGCGCCGCCACACGGCAGGTCTAGAGAAACTTCCTAGCACTCGTCCCAGTTGTACAACCGACTTTGCTAGCGATGGTTCACTGACAAAATACGCTCTCATTTGCCGAGACGATAGTTAGCATAGCCTTCAGCTACGTCATTTGCTACAACCTAGCAAGGCGCCATTACCAGTTACTATTGATACTGTGAATCATGTACCGTCAAGAGCGACGTTCACTATTAATGGATTAAAGTTAAGTATTCCACCAGCCACGTCCGTTTTTTCTAAATTCTAATTTCCTTGTCCTGTTCCAGACCTCACGCCAGCCTGCGTGAGCTAAAACGCGTGTCTTTCGGCTTCCTCTAGTAACACGGTGTTGGCTCTCCTGCCAACCACAACATAGGTGATGGCAATAAAGTGGTGTGAATGTCCCGTTGGTTATGTGGGATCAGCAAAGTGAGATTGGATCGACGTGAAGACGTGAATAACGGCGCTGTCGTGTTTGGACGCATCCGTGACCATACCGTTAATGACGTTGCCCGATTTGTTGGTGTACCTAATGTTTCTATATGGAAATGTATAGCACTCGCAGACGTGTAACGCGGAATAAGAACGATGATTTCAGAAGATGTTGACCAACAAGGACTGGAGACGAATGTCACGCCTTGTCGAAGACAATCGGTTTCCCACCGGACAGCAATTGCGGCTATCAGTGAATGCAGGTCCATCTCAACCATTTTCCGAGCGAACATTTCGAAGGGAACTGCACGCAATAGACGTCTGGTTTCGGGTAGATTTAAAGAGGACGTTACTCACTGCAGTACATAAATCTGCACATCTTCAGTGGGTCGAACAACACAGAATCTGGACAGTAACTGACGGGAGACGTGCAAAGTGATCCAACGAGTCACGATTTTGCCTGTGTTCAAATAAATCAAAGCGTCGGGTACTATGTTGCGTGTGTAACTCAGGTTGGAGGTCGTTATTTGACGTAGTTTGTGTGTTCCTTGTACCATGACTTAGGCCCAATCATTCCATTTACGAATACACACAACCATCAGCTGCATAATGGAATGAAGTGAATGAAAAATTGCGTCAGACTAGGAGTCGAACTCGTATTTTCCGCTCATCGTTAGCGGTCACCTTACCATTTTTTTCCATCAGTCTATCCATATTTTCCCCCTTTTCCCCTTTTTTAGTTCTTATTTCATTTCATTTTTTTCCCGCAGACCTCTTCCACTTCAGGCGTTAGCCCCTATCACCTCTACTACCCCCAAAAACTATCTAACCTACAAACATAAAGAATAGCTAGTGCTACCGCTACTTACACCCTAAAAGCCAGCTAGGATGGATGTTTGCCACCACTTCAGGCTCTGCCCACGAACAAAAATTAAATACACCTTTGATCGTTTTGTTAAAAAAGAAAAGGATACGAGAAAGGGTATAATACTTTTATTATATTTTATTTGTTTCATTTTTTTATTTTTATGTTTATATTTGTTACTTTTTATGTTTTTAATCTTCCTCCGGCAGTCTCCACAGCAACCACACGTCATCTTCTCGTTCAGTGAGGGTTAAACAACCTATAATTACTGTTGATGTCTCTCTTCAGTGCCGCGCGCGATTAGCCGAGCGGTCTGAGGCGCTGCAGTCATGGACTGTGCGGCTGGTCCCGGCGAAGGTTCGAGTCCTCCCTCGGGCATGGGCATGTGTGTTTGTCCTTAGGAAAAATTTAGGTTAAGTAGTGTGTAAGCTTAGGGACTGATGACCTTAGCAGTTAACTCCCATAAGATTTCACACACATTTGAACATTTTTTTCTGTCTTCAGTCCATCATGTATTATATCGTCAATCTCTTCTCACATCCGGTGGACCCCAATAGTCTGGAGGGTTCGTAAACAACGACCTTAAGTGATTCGCAAACAATTTGGCTATTCCAAGCACGGGTCACAGCCTTACCCAAACTTCCATATGTCGTCAACCATGTGTCTACAACCGGTACTAGTACAACCATTATGTATACTACCGTACAGAGGAGACATTTTACTTGAAAGTCGCTCGGCCGGTGTCGGCGGATAAATACGACATTGCAGTGTCTGTCTTATTGCGAATTACGTTGCAATGTTCCTTTGGACATGAATGCCAAATGGTAAGGCGACCGCTCGCGATAAACGGGAAATTTGGGTTCGAGTCCCTGCGTGCCACAAGTTTTCATTTCCATTCCATTATACAGCTGCTGGATACCCGTATTCGCAATTGCGAATACATTTCATGTATTTCATAACGGCTGTAGTCGCCGCAGTCCCTGTTCCTTTAGGCACGCAGGGATGTCCAAAGGAAGTTCGCATCGTGATTGAGAATAACACAGGACCTGCAGTATCGCTTTCCGTTTACTGTGAATATGAACCGGAATGTTTCTCTCATCATTATCAGCGTCCTTCCATCTACTGGGTGATTGTAATTAAAGTGCAACTACTCAAAGAAGTCCAGTATGGATCGCAATTATCATATGGCAGCGAATCTTGATAGATATGCTATCGCGTTAATGCGGAACCGAGTTAAGCTGAAAAATAAAATTAATTCCAGGAACAGGACGTGAGCAGAAAAATGTCAAACAAGTGAGGAAGGTATAACGTTGATTTTATTATTAACTGTTATGGCTTGTCAAATGACAAAGTTAATGTCATCCGTCATACAGAAAGTGTACAGCGCCAGATTTGCACCTGGTGGCTGTAATTGGAGCTAATTTTTTTCAGTGTAAGTCGATCCCACATTAACACATTAGCATATCTAACAAGTTTTGCTGGCGTACGATACTTACAGTCCACACTGGACCTCAGTGACCAGCTGCATCTTAATTATAAACAAGCGATACATCTTCGTGATTAGTATGCTGTAGACATACATGTATTCCAGGTGTCACCAGCCATCTTCACAGTTCATACATTCCTGGACTGATGAACACCCAGGCACACTATTGCACATAGACTAGCCTGCTAAATTAACCGATCTCAATCGTATAGAAAATATCTGGGGCTCTTTGGGCCGGCCTGAGTGGCCGAGCGGTTCTAGGCGCTACAGTCTGGAACGCGCGAGCGCTTCGGTCGCAGGTTCGAATCCTGCCTCGGGCATGGATGTGGGTGATGTCCTTAGGTTAAAAATGGTTCAAATGGCTCTGAGCCCTATGGGACTCAACTTCTGAGGTCATCAGTCCCCTAGAGCTTAGAACTACTTAAATCTAACAAACCTAAGGACATCACACACATCCATGCCCGAGGCAGGATTCGAACCTGCGACCGTAGCGGTCGCGCGGTTCCAGACTGTAGCGCCTAGAACCGCACGGCCACTCCGGCCGGCTCCTTTGATTGGTTAGGTTTCTAAGTTATAGGGGACTTATGATCTCAGCAGTTGAGTCCCGTAGTGCTCAGAGCCATTTGAACCATTTGGGCTCTTTGGACCAGCATGTGAAAAATAGCGAACGTTCTCGAACTTTGGTAGAGCTACGGTATCTAAACATAAACGAGCAGCTTTATTTCAGTATGGAATGCCTGAGAAAACTTGTGGACTTTCTTCGTCCCCGAACGGGGGCCATTACGAAGGTTGCAGGTGTCGTTACACTGCAATAGCGTCATGTATCCTGGGAGTAGAAAATTTTTATTCGGTGAGCTTAAATAGCGCTCTGTTTTCCTGGCGTAAGATGCCACAAACGTTTTTAAAATTCCAGTACTATATTGAGCAGATACCTGACGTTTTGAACCCGTGGCTATACAGTATATTTGCAATCCCCTCCACGTCTCTTCAAAAGACCATCATCATCATCAGTGTTCTGCCAAAAGGCAGGTTTTCACGTGGTAGTTCTCCAGGCTGTCTCGTCTTCTGCCATCTTCTTCAGGTCTGCATAATTTCCTCTTCCCTTTATGTCGTCTATCATCTTGTATCTCCTTCTTCCTCTCAGTCTTCTCCCACAAACCAATCCTTCCAAAACATCTGCTAACAAGCACTACCTTCTCAAGGAATGTCCCAACCAGTTCTTTTTCCTTTCTCTTACAACCTTCAGCAGACATCTTCTCTCACCAACCCTTTCCAATACTCTTTCATTACTCACTCTTTCCACCCAGCTTATTCTCTCTATTCTTCTCCACATCCACATCTCAAATGCTTCTAACCTTTTTTCATCCTCTCAGAGTCCATGTTTCTGCCCCACCTAGTGCCACACTCCAGACAAAACTTTTTTCAAACCTTTTCCTTAGACCTTTATCTAATTTGCCACATAAGAGTCTCCTCTTTCTGTTGAATGCCTCCTTCGCTATGGCAGTTCGAGTTTTCACCTCCTGGTGACATCTCAAGACTTCAGTTACTGTGCTTCCAAGATATTTAAATGCAATTATTTGGCTAATGGTAGATTGTCCTACTTTAATATTGGACAGTCTGCATCTTGTACTGATGACCATACTCTTTGTTTTTGCTGTGTTTATTTGCATCCCATATTCCACAAAAGCTTCATTCACATCTTTCAGAATGTTATTCACTGTCCGCTCACTTTCTGCCACTGATACCACGTCATCAAATGTGTGTGAAATCTTATGGGACTTAACTGCTAAGGTCATCAGTCCCTAAGCTTACACACTACTTAACCTAAATTATCCTAAGGAAAAACACACACACCCATGCCCGAGGGAGGACTCGAACCTCCGCCGGGACCAGCCGCACAGTCCATGACCTCAGCGCCTGAGACCGCTCGGCTAATCCCGCGCGGCAATACCATGTCATCAGCAAATCTTATACATTCTATTCTCTTTCCACCAATACATATTCCTCTTTTCCCATCTAAGCCTATTGCAGTAATCTCTTCAAGGTATGCGTTAAACAACAGTGGGGAAAGGCAACAACCTTGCCTTACACCTCGTCCAATGCTGCTTCCTTCTGACATTTCATTTCCAATCCTTATCCTTACTTTCTGGTGTAAATATAGATTCTGTATCATTCGTCTCTCTTTGTAATCTACTTCTTTCCTCTCCAAATATCCATGAGGTTGTTCCACTGAACTCTGTCAAAAGCCTTTTCTAAATCTATAAAAACAGCAAAGATTGCTCTACCTTTTTCCATATATTTTTCCCCTATAGTTCTCCTCCTACGACCATTTTTAAATCAAGCTGCCCACTGTAAGTGCTGAAAATGACGAAGCAACATCCTTTTAATCTTTCACATAATTTAGATGAACCTTTGTTCAAAGTTTTCCGTGAAAAACAAAGCATTTTGCGACGCCGCGGTATTTCTGCTTCCCCATTTCAATGAAATGCGCATAACGTAACTACTTTAAAATGGCATGTTAACAAAACTATTCTGTAGATTACTTTTGTATAGCTTATACCAATCTAAAAATATTCGTTGATAGCCACGCCATCTACGCGCCAGGCAGAGAACCATGTAGATTACCGTTGTATACGGCATCGCACTTGGTCATCAATGAGAGGTGGAGGAAGCTGGAGACAGGCACTTTACTCGGCGTGACTACCGGTTTATTACGTGCGTTTTCTGCTTTGTGAGTCTGACTTGTACACAGGAAATATAGCTAGCTGTTTTCCTTGGCGATACCTTTCCAAGGTGTATGTGCATTGCAGTCGTTCACGGATGGGATTGCTCGCTGATATGAGTGTGTGCTTAAACTAAGTGCGGACACCGTTAGCTGACCCCGAGCCGCTGTGATATACTATACGAGAGATTCATCTTCAGCTGTGTCACGCGCGTGCAGTGTTAATTTTAACGTTCTCTTCGGATATATTAACATCACAAACATACGCCCGTATAAAAAGCTACCAATACAAACCCTTCTATCATAGCACTATGTTGCCGTTCATTGTTTTCCTATGTTTCCATTTCCTTCCGGTTTTCATTTTGTGAGACGTAAACCCAGTCCTGTTATCCTGTTTTAGATTTTCTGAATTTTCTCAAGAGATTTATGAGACTGTGTTGTGTGCAAAGCTAAGTGAGTTTCTCCCCACACACTTGTGTATCGGTTTTTAATCTTTTTTTCTATGTTGACACGATTTAACGTCATTACAAACAAGGAAACGATATTCTAATGATGAACGGATTCAATAACCAACTATCATTTACCTCAAAAGCACCTTTTAATAATGTGCCATTATTAAGAAAGACCGTCATCTGTTTATTTACTGAAGAGAAAGAAATGTTTTCGAGAGTTTGGGCAACACACTCCTTGAATACACACTCAGTAAGCTTACCTCCCTACCTTTAAAATTTCCAGAGCTAAGCCTCGCACGAGGTCCTTATGGAAATAGTGGCATTTTTGTGGCTTTGACGCATTTTGTACTTGCGGGAACACGACTTGTCGCTTTGTTTCATCCTTTCTTAATGCTTCTTTCCTCATTTTCAATCTTATTTAAAACATGCTTGGCTAGAAGCATACTGTATATTGCAATATGTTCGGCATGATTCACAACAAAATATACTGCTCACATTATTTTCAGTAAATCAAAGATTTGTGAGATTATGTCATATAAGTTCAGTAATTACTGGATTAATAAAATAGCAATGTCATGACACTTTTCCTGTTAATCGAATGCAACTTTATTCGCCCTTATTTCCTGTTCTAGGCGTACCTCATTAGCATTGAAGTTTTAATTGTTTGCCCGCATCTCGTGGTCGTGCGGTAGCGTTCTCGCTTCCCACGCTCGGGTTCCCGGGTTCGATTCCCGGCAGGGTCAGGGATTTTCTCTGCCTCGTGATGGCTGGGTGTTGTGTGCTGTCCTTAGGTTAGTTCGGTTTAAGTAGTTCTAAGTTCTAGGGGACTTATGACCATAGATGTTGAGTCCCATAGTGCTCAGCGCCATTTTAACCATTTTTTTAAATTGTTTAACATTTTTTGTAAACTTAGAAGCAAAATACAAGCACCATATAAACAAAATCTATTTGAAATACAAACCGCCGCTACCTACACATTTATTCGCAGAGGGAACTATCATGCATAATATCGGTCTATTAACATAAGCTTAGGTGTTAAACGTACTGCTCATACCAGAAACGAGCCTGAATACACACGAGTTTAGTTAAAATGTCAGTTTCATTTTCTTAGACGTAAATATTTCGAACATTGCTGTAATTACTCTTGGTCGTCACAACATGGTAAAAAAGATGGAAAGAATGCAAATGCGCAAGAAATCTCAATAAAGAATGATGCAATTAGCTGTGTCATCCTGCCAGAAGCCATCGATAAATAACACCTAAATACGGCGATTACGTACCTCTTGGTCAATTCAATTAGGGATCTCGCCAACTTTCATTGAGGCAGAGAAACAAGTGAATACAGCTGTCCACGTTGCCAGCTGACATGCAAATTTATGTGATATGAAAACAAGTTTATGATTTTATGTTCTTCTAGCAGACATTTCACGAGATATTTCATTACATTGGAGATCCAGGAATGAGTTGTTATCGGATGAAATGGCAGCTAGGTAGTGGCTTGCCGCGCTTTCCTCCGTGAGAAACGTTTCTGGGATATCATTATCGTTTATATTTCCTTATATTAGTCCGAACAAGAGGTAATTGGTTCCTTCGAAAAACTCATAAGCCACTCTATCTCCCACTGTGTGAACTCGAGCAGTGGTTAAAGAAGGCGTTTCATATTTTATATTAGCATGTTTGAAATGGCCGGAAGTCAGTACTGATTCAGGTTTCTGTAGAGCCACAAATTCGCTTCAGGAGAGAGCCGAGATCGTCCCATCACTAAAGTCACACTCGTTTCACGTTTTCAATGATCTGGTGTTTCGCCCCTATGTAATGGATTGTTAAACACTAAGTTTACGCCTACATTAGCCTCGTAAGAGAAAAATGAGACTGTTGGTTATCCGTGTAGGCCGACTTCGCTGCAAGTCTGGAATGGCAAGTAACTTCAGTCGATTCCCAAGTAATTGAAATTGACCTTGCAGACATCTCATTGTAAGTGAAGCTGTACCACGTTTACGCCGGCCGGAGTGGCCGAGCGGTTCTAGGTGCTACAATCTGGAACCGCCCGACCGCTACGGTCGCGGGTTCGAATCCTGCCTCGGGCATGGATGTGTGTGATGTCCTTAGGTTAGTTAGTTTTGAGTAGTTCTAAGTTCTAGGGGACTGATGACCTCAGAAGTTAAGTCCCATAGTGCTCAGAGCCATCTGAACCATTTGAACCACGTTTACGTTTGGCCATCCTGCTTTAGGTTTCTCGTGGTTTCCCTAATTCACTACGGACGAAGACTGGGGCTGCTGCGCCGGCCGGTGTGGCGGAGCGGTTCTAGGCGCTACAGTCTGGAACCGCCCGACCGCTACGGTCGCAGGTTCGAATCCTGCCTCGGGCAAGGATGTGAATGATGTCCTTAGGTTAGTTAGGATTAAGTAGTTCTAAGTTCTAGGGGACTGGTGACCTCAGATGTTACGTCCCATAGTGCTCAAAGCATTTTTTTTTTTTTTTTTTTTTTTTTTACTGCTGCGCCAGCCATGCCGTGACTGAATTCATTCCCCAGTTTTGCCTATCTGAGATAGGGCTCCATCGTTACAAAATCGACCTTGATGAAATGGTAAATTCTAACCGTTCGTTTGTCTTACTGTCAAGTACAAATACTGTGCAGTGAAATACGTTAAAATGACGGAACAGAAAGTTAATTGTGAAGAGTTAGGCGTCTATTATTAAGCCCTGGAGCTAGCGGTAAGCCAGCTATTGAGGAAGAGGCAGCTGAGACAGATCACCCTTTGCCCGCATCTTGTGGTCGTGCGGTAGCGCTCTCGCTTCCCACGCCCGGGTTCCCGGGTTCGATTCCCGGCGGTTTCAGGGATTTTCTCTGCCTCGTGATGGCTGGGTGTTGTGTGCTGTCCTTAGGTTAGTTAGGTTTAAGTAGTTCTAAGTTCTAGGGGACTTATGACCACAGCAGTTGAGTCCCATAGTGCTCAGAGCCATTTTTGAACAGATCACCCCGAATATATTAAGAGCGAGTAAATATAGCAAGCTACAGGTATCGTCATCAGGAGGGCTGCACGTGGAATTGACACTGCGTGGCTTGAAACGAAAAGCAGAAAATAAGCAGGTTGCAATGTAATGTGTAGGGTCAGTGGTCGTGTCGCAGCTATAGATAGCAAACCTACAGTTCGCTAGTGATGTAGAATACCTACCTGACGAGATTCAGTAAATATTGTACTTATAATTAGAAGAATGATGAAATATTTCTGCCTTTTTAAAAAGTTCTTTACGCCTACATTAGCCTCGTAAGAGAAAAATTCACAGGTAGAAAAGAACAGTAACATAGAAAAATAACATCCTAAAAACACCATGTTTTGGCAAAGACAAGAAACTCGAGAATACAGCGTACTCAAGTAGCGATACTGATCGAGACTATAATCTGTAATAATTATGAGACCAACAAACTTCAAGAGAATAAATACAGGAGAGATATTATAAGTCACGCAGTAGATTGAAGGAGAAATGATGCATAACTGTAATGACGGGAAGCTGAAACCACTGATCATAGGAAAAAATTTAATGCTGCTGACTGGAATAAGAAGGGTATTTATTAAACGTCTCAATAAATAAGGACCGAGAAGAATTCGTACACGGAAGAATGTAGCAGCAACAGGCCTATGCCGCGATCGAGTGGTTTGCGTGTCTCAACGATAAGGAAAAACGTGCCCTGGATGCAACCACATCGGAGTGGTATCTGTGGAGAGGTCAGAGTAACACATGGTTCTTGAAGCAGAGCAGCAACATTTGCAGTAGTTCCAGGGGTACAGTGTGGATGACTGACTGATCTAGTCTTCTAACATCAACTAAGTTGGTACTGCGAACGGCTTTACGTAAGGGGAAATTACAGCATTTACGTTTCCCGAAGAAAGCAACTATACTGTTTGGTGTAATGATGACTTCAGCCTTCTTAATGAAATATTTCCCAGGTAAAATAGTCCTCCATTCGAAACTCTTAGCTGGGTCTGCCCAGGAAGATGCTGTTATCAGGAAAATCATATTTGGCGTTCTACGAGTCGGAGGGTGGAATGTTAGATCTTTTAATAGGACAGGTAGATTGGCGAGAATTAAGGTAAAAGAAACTGATTGGTTGACGTTAGATTTAACGGCCATTAGTAAATTACAGTGGCAGGAAAAAAAACGATTTACCATATATAAACTAAATGGTTATCAACAATAAAAAGGGTAACGTAGCGAGACAAACAGTGATTAAGAATATCGCAATGCGGCTGAAGTATAAGGGGCGATGAAAAAGTTTCCGTCTGAGGGCGATGCTGCTGTATACACTGATCCACCAGGACATTATGAGCAACGACCTACTATCGATATAAACCCGTCCAGGCGATAGCAGCGTCACCTCGCAAGGAATTACTTGTAGTCAGACACACGCGCGGATCGTGTAGTATCAGTGAGCGTGCTGTCCATTATGTAGAATGGGGAAGGTGCTCCATCTACACAGAAGCGCCAAAGAAACTAATATAGGCATGCGGATTCAAATACAGAGATATGTAAACAGGCAGAATACGGCGCTGCGGTCGGCAACGCCTATATAAGACAACAAGTGTCTGGCGCAGTTGTTAGATCGGTTGCTGCTGCTACAATGGCAGGTTATCAAGATTTAACCCTTTGCCTTACGATTTAAGTTCCGTTAACGTGAGCCGTAAGTGGCTGCAAGGTACGGATGCGCCTTACGATTCCCGGCGCTTACACACGCTAAGGCTGCGGTGCACTACACCTGGTGGCGTCCGAAGTCGTGCAGACGCCCTCGGAATTTGTAAGTACGTGTGTGAGATACCAGTAACGTGACATTTCTACAGGTATCATAAATAATGACGATTAGTTGCCCATTGGAAACGGAACATTCATTGTCTCAAACGCAACGATATATTCACAAACGTTTTATTTCTCTTTATAAGCAAACATACATTGATGAAATACATCTTAATAATAATATTCACAACAATGCAATGATCTAAGACTGTATAATATTTTTTTCAAAACATTCTGGGACCTGTTACGTTAGTACGTTGGCAAACATATTTTCAAACGCAACGTCTTCACAAATACATGGACACGAATTTAATAGTCTTCGATTGTATGATACCTTTCAAAACAATCTGGGACATGTAATGCAACCCTGCACTTTATGCATTCCCACGTTGTTTCGCTGCGTCGTTTATGCTTTCTGCACACTACCCAAGCTCTCGCAGGATTTACTTTTGATGGTGTTGGATCAATATGTTTGGGAGAATGTGCCCAATGTTGCGCGTGCAGTCTTTGTGGTATATCGCCGGAAGCTAATCGTCCCTTCCGATTATACTCCGGTAAAGGTGTAGTTTTCAACAATGATTCTGCAATGTGAATCCTATATTCTGCGTAGCTCTGCACTTTGCCGCAATGTATTTTGTAATACAAAATATACGTGTTAAATAAAGCAACATCAAATAGGTAAAAGAATATCTTGCCATATCCTTTCATACATTTTCTCATCACAGGGAAGCATGCGAGCATCTGATCTTGGCGATCGATTCCAATCATGCCTCTATTGTATTCGACGACACATTTCGCACGACGCACTGCGGAGAGGTGTTTCTGTGGCAATCATTTCTGCTGTTGAATGTTTTGTGGAAAGCATGTAAACGTCTCGTTTATCTTTCCATTTTAGTGCCAATATTCCATTACAACTCCTCACTGTATATTCTCCCTTCTTTTATTTTGCCTTCAGGAAGTCTGTGGGAATATTTTTTCTGTTTGAGCGCACTGTTCCAATCACATTAGTTTTATTGGTGAGGAGAGTTTTGAAAAGTTTCGGTGAAGAAAACCAGTTATCTAAATATAGAGTATGCCCTTTGTCTAATACCGACTGTGATAGTTCTAGAACTACACTTTCAGAGGCACTACCACTATCATTACGTTTGTCACTACCCGTGTATATCTTAAAATCATAGCAGTATCCTGAACTTGACTCACACAATTTATAAATTTTAATACCAAACCTTGCTCTTTTTGATGGGTTAAACTGTTTGTAGGATAAGCACCCCTTACATTTCATTAATGATTCATCAATGGCAATATTCTCTTGCACTGTGTACACTTCTTTAAATTTTTGATTGAACATATCTATGACTGGCCTTAGTTTGTACAGCTTATCTGTATTGTTCGCGTCCGCAGCTCGTGGTCGTGCGGTAGCGTTCTCGCTTCCCGCGCCCAGGTTCCCGGGTTCGATTCCCGGCGGGGTCAGGGATTTTCTCTGCCTCGTGATAACTGGGTGTTGTGTGATGTCTTTAGGTTAGTTAGGTTTAAGTAGTTCTAAGTTATAGGGGACTGATGACCATAGATGTTAAGTCCCATAGTGCTCAGAGCCATTTGAACCATTTTGTATTGTTGGCTAAACTGTTATTCGCTAGATGCAGAAATCTACTTATGTGCAGAAATCTCCTGAATGGCATCGTCTTCCTAAATATTGGCGTTTCTATAACGGCCCTCCTAGACCAATACCTCTGAATCGATAGTTTCCTTACTTCAGCCATGATTATACATAGCGCAATGTATATTTTTATTTCATTACAGCCGATAGGAGACCACTTTTGGTCTATTTTTCGTCTTTTCTGTTCATTGTTGAGTACGTCTTGTGTATATTTATCCAGCTCAGTTACGATATTTTCCCAAAATGTACTATTAAATATTACATAGGAAACGTCTAATTCTCTTATGCTTGTACTCTCGTGCTGTAAAGCTGCTTCCTTTATTCCGGGAATTTCCGTATACGTCCAGATTGTTGGTTCATTGTCTTCCTTCTGCCACATCCACGACTCTGATTGTTACTGGTAGGTTTGCTCTTCTTCATCAGTATCATCTTTAGTAACCAGCCGTTTACATCGTTTTCGTACAGGAGGTAAAACGTCGCTACCATTGTCACTGCCGCTGTCAAAATATCCTGCAAAATCGTTGTTGGCTATGCCACCACATGTCTCACTTTCCTCGTGAACATGTTTGCTACACGTCGGGAATATTGTGAAAGTATTTTTGTAATGTCGGCTGGTCGGAATGCGGCGAAGAACACTTCGTGTATGCCGCGTGTACTCGATCAGCTCCGCAACGTGTCAAGATACGTTCTGTTTACATTTGGCGCGGCTGACCGACGACGTCTGTCACACGACATGCGCTTGTTCGGCGCGGTAAACATACCACGTCTCTGATACGTCTAGGTGATTTTTGGCCAGGTCGGCACGTTACGTCTTTCACACGACATTGTAAGCTAAGGGGTTAAGTGAGTTTGAACGTCGTGTTATAGCAACACCGACTCAAAGGAAGGCCTCGGCGCTTGTTCGTGACGTCACGTCAACTAGGCACGGCGAACGCCAGGTCTGTGGCAGGCATACTCATAATGGTGGTGTCTCCCTCTCTGACACAGGAAAATGTGAAACTATTGGCGGTAGTTGACCAACACACATTGTTCTGAGAGATTTCTGCAATCAATTAATTGTGCAATACATTACACTTCTTAACAAATAGTGTACTCCTGAACTTAAATTTCCACCCGTTTTAAGGATTGACGTACAAAAGCAAAAATGGCTCAAATGGCTCTGAGCACTATGCGACTTAACTTCTGAGGTCATCAGTCGCCTAGAACTTAGAACCAATTAAACCTAACTAACCTAAGGACAGCACACACATCCATGCCCGAGGCAGGATTCGAACCTGCGCCCGTAGCGGTCGCTCGGCTCCGGACTATAGCGCCTAGAACCGCACGGCCACTCCGGCCGGCCCTACAAAAACAGCTTCATGGTCCAGCAGCAACAGAATTCATGCTTCTTTACCTTATTTGTCAATCTGAGGAAGTTACGTTTGTACTGGGTTGCTTTTACAAGAAAGTGCCCTTCTTTAGGTATCTTGGTTGACTATAGGGTGAGGAGCACTGAATGTTAATGAAATATCAGTTTCATTGCAGCCCCTGAGAGACAGTTCCAAAGTGCCACAGAACTCAATAGAACTTACAATTAAATTCAATATATGACTGTTTGCTCCCCCCCCCCACCCCCCGAACCAAGAACCTCCCCGTTGGTGGGGTGGTCGGGTGTCTCAGCGATATGGATAGACATACCACAGGTGCAACCACACTGAAGGTGTACACATTGGGGGAGGGGGTGGGGGACAGAAGAAGAGGCAAAAGAGAGATACTTGTTTTATCAAATAAATTTGTTTTATCTTATAAAGTTTCTCCTTTCAGTTGCAAGAGGGGAATATTTATCTTTTCTAATGTGCATGTTTAAAAAAGTTTATGCTCAGCAGTATTTTCGATGTATGAAGCTATTTTGTTTCCTGTTTAGAATTCCTTTCGTTGCAAACGACTGTAATCTAATGACTGGTAACAGTTGGACATTTATACATGTAAATTAGTTCACATTTCCAGTGACGATATCAAACGAAAATAAATAAATAAATAAAAGAAACGAGTTAATTGTAAGGGGGTTGGGGTAAGTTTCGATAGCAAAATGGATCAAGTAGATATAGTTACTTGAATGTAAAATTTCCGAAGCTTGCGATGGAGCAAAGCATCTTCTCATATTGATCTACGTTTGTTTCGACAGGATTCAGTAATAGAGATCTATGATCTTCATTTGTAGCTTTACGATAGTAAGAAAACCTTTCATCTAAATAAAACTGCAGAATCCAAAACAATACCAAACATTTTGTCCAAAAATAAGAGATTTATAGTGATAAGCACGCCCAGGCGTTTCTGCCTGCAACAGACCTCGCGTTCGCAGTGCCTAGCTGACGTGACGTCAGCA
This sequence comes from Schistocerca cancellata, assembly GCF_023864275.1. Taxonomy (NCBI): domain Eukaryota; kingdom Metazoa; phylum Arthropoda; class Insecta; order Orthoptera; family Acrididae; genus Schistocerca; species Schistocerca cancellata. The sequence goes on from NC_064629.1 coordinate 144,503,650, forward strand.
ACAAGCGCCGAGGCCTTCCTTTCAGTCGGTGTTGGTTATAGTCGGCGCACGAGCGATGGGGCACAGCATCTCCGAGGTAGCGAAGAAGTGGGGATTTTCCCGTACGGACATTTCATGAGTGTACCGTGAATATCAGGAATCCGGTAAAACATAAAATTTCAGACATCGCTGCGGCCGGAAAAATATCCTACAAGAACGGGAACAACGACGACTGAAGAATCGTTCAACGTGGCAGAAGTGCAGCCCTTCCGCCAATTGCTACAGATTTCAATGCTGGGCCATCGACAAGTGTCAGTGTGCGAACCATTCAACGAAACATCACCGATATGGGCTTTCGAAGCCGAAGGTCCACGCGTGTACCCTTGATAACTGCATGACACAAAGCTTTACGCCTCACTTGGGCCCGCAAACACCGACACTGGACTGTTGATGACTGGAAACTTGTTCCAAATTGTATCGAGCGGGTGGAGGTTTACGGGTATGGAGACAACCTCATGAATCCATGGACTCTGCATGTCAGCAAGGGGCTCTTCAAGCTGGCGGAGGTTCTGTAATAGTGTGGGGCGTGTGCGGTTGGAGTGATATGGGACCCCTAATACCTCTAGATACGTCTCTGGCAGGTGACACGTACGTAAGCATCCCGTCTGATCACCTGCATCCATCCATAACCATTGTGCCTTGCGACGGACTTCATCAATTCCAACAGGACAATGCGACATCCCACACGTCCAGAATTCCTACAGAGTGGGCCGTCCGGTGTGACAGAGCGGTTCTAGGCGCTTCAGTCTGGAGCCGCGCGACCGCTACGGTCGCATGTTCGAATCCTGCCTCGGGCATGGATGTGTGTGATGTCATTAGGTTAGTTAGGTTTAAGTAGTTCTAAGTTCTAGCGGACTGATGACCTCAGATGTTAAGTCCCATAGTGGTCAGGGCCATTTGAACCTACAGAGTGGCTCCAGGAACACTCTTCTGAGTTTAAACACGTCTGCTGACCACCAAACTCCCTAGACATGAACATTATTGAGCATATCAGGGATGCATTGCAACGTGCTGTTCAGAAGAGTTCTCCACCCCCTCGTACTTTTACGGATTTATGTACAGCCCCGCAGGATTTATGGTATCAGTTCCCTGCAACACTACTTCAGACATTAGTCGAATCCATGTCACGTCGAGTTGCGGGACTTCTGCGTGCTCACGGGAGCCCTACACGATATTAGGCAGGTGTGCCAGTTTCGCTGGCTCTTCAGTGTATCTGAGTTTGATCGAGTGTAGATTGTGACGGCCGGGAGGCTCGGCACGAGCATTTCGGAAACTGCAGGACTTGTCGGGTGTTCGAGTAGTGCTGTGGTGAGCGTCTTCATCACGTGGCGAAACCAAGGTGAAACCACGTCCAGACATCGTGGGGTTTGGGCGCCCAACTCTCAGCACAGATGTCGGACGTCGTAGCCTGGGCGTACTGGTAAAACAGGAAAGGCGGCGAACTGTGCCGTGACTAACATCAGACTTTAATGCCGGGCGGACTACAAGTGTGTCTGAACACACAACGCACCAAACACTCTTAACGAAGGGCCTCTGCAGCAGACGATCAATGAGTGTGCCAACGTTAACACCACAACTAGTACTTAAATGGGCACGTGATCATCGGCACTGGACGTTGCAGCAGTGTCAGAATGTTGCGCGATCTGATGAATCCCGATGCCTCCTTCATCATGCCGATGAGAGGGCGCTAATCTGTCGTCTTCCTGGGGAACAGCTCCTTGACACCTGTACTGCGGGATGGAGACAAGTTGCCGGTGGTTCCATTATGCTCTGGGGAACATTCACGTGGTGCCACGGGTCCAGTGGAGCTCGTGTAAGACACCATGATGGCCAATGACTGTCGTACACTGATTGCAGACCACGTGTACCCCTTCATGAAGATCATGTTTCCCGACGGCAGTGGCACTTTCCAACAAGATAATGCGCCATGTCACAAGGCCAGGAGTGTGATGGAGTGGTTCGAGGAATACAGCAGCGGGTTCCAATTGATGTTTTGGCACCCCAACTCGCCAGATCTGAACCAGATCGAGCACATCTTGGATGTGATTGAACGGGGCATCAGAGCTCATCGCCCCATTCCCTGGAATTTACGGGAATTAGGTGACTTGTGCGTGCAGATGAGGTGCCAGCTCCCTCTAGCGACCTAGCAAGGCCTCATTGCTTCCATGCCATCACGCGTCGCCTCTGTTATCAGTGACAAAAGTGGACCTACCGGCTATTAGATAGGCGGTCATAATGTTCTGACTGATCAGTGCAGCCTCCATACACTTGTCTGCAACTCACTCTTGTCAACCCTCTCTCCTCCACCACATTTCGTTCTAAATTGTCTGCTGAGTTCTCAATTGAAACCCTGTTTTCTCCTAACAGCCAATGTCACTTTCATTTCAATCTTCTCCTCTTTCTTTATTCAGCCCTTCCACTTCTGGCGTGTGTGTGTGTGTGTGTGTGTGTGTGTGTGTGTGTGTGTGTGTGCAACTCCTACTTCCCTCTGTATAATGGTGCCTGGTCAGTTCGTCTGTCTTTGGCTATGTTGAGTGTTCCCATCTCGTATTTTGGAGCATTACAATTAGATACCTATGTTATTTACTAGTGGATTATAGAAATGAAGTCTGTAAACGTTTTAGAGAGCTTTTGCACCATAGCTCCAATCAGCAGATGTCGCACACTTCTACGACAAGTTTTATTTATTTATTTATTTTGTAGTAACCTCGAGTAACCTGGAATCAAGTATAATAAAATGCATTTAGCCTTTCAGCGCTGTATCACTCTAGAACAGTATCACAGGCAAACATTAAAAATTTGCTTGAGTTCTTCACCTGGAACCCCAGAAGTAAGTCGCCTGGGTCGATGACCGGGAAACGGCCAGCTGTGAAGAAATGCTGAACACGCCACGGTGGACACAGAAATGACTGAAACAAGCAGGGCTGGCTGAGCTCGCCGGTCTGAAAAACTCAGCCCAATGACATCATGGCAACGGTAAAAGACTGTTACGTCATATTTCTAACAGAGCAAAGTGTCACAAGAAAGCCCCTTTATAACGCAACAGACGAAGTTACAGAAATCTGAAGTCACTATGAAGAGCTGAGCACACGAGAAAACTAGCACACATGATGTCAGTGCTACCCTCACCGCAGCAGAGTGCACGGAAAGCGCCAGCATAAATACTACAGCTTTCTTAATCTCACTCTCATCTGCAGCTGTCTCGTGGTACAGGGGAGGCTGTCAGTTGACGTTCCATTCTCCAAATCGTCTGCCCTTATCTATGGAGTCGCAAGTCTCGTTATCGAGACTCTGCCACTGTAAGCTGCAGTGCTAACTTCGGAGTCATCATCTGATGGGGTGCTGAGACTGCCATCATTCTGCTGGCGTTCTGGAGACTTGACCAGTAGGGCCAAGAAGCCGTAGCCATCCGCCATCGTGACGGTGAGCGGATTGTTGCTGTTCGCCTCGTTCCCGCGACTGCTACTGATGCTACCGGCCTCTGCCTCCCAACTGCAGGCCGCAGGCACGAACTTTACACGACGACGAGTACTACAGGCTAGGATGGGGGACGAGTCTCTAAGCACAAGTTCTCAAAGAGAGCGCTTCTTACGAGGTGCATTCAAGTTCTAAGGCCTCCGATTTTTTTTCTAATTAACTACTCACCCGAAATCGATGAAACTGGCGTTACTTCTCGACGTAATCGCCCTGCAGACGTACACATTTTTCACAACGCTCACGCCATGATTCCATGGCAGTGGCGAAGGCTTCTTTAGGAGTCTGTTTTGACCACTGGAAAATCGCTGAGGCAATAGCAGCACGGCTGGTGAATGTGCGGCCACGGAGAGTGTCTTTCATTGTTGTAAAAAGCCAAAAGTCACTAGGAGCCAGGTCAGGTGAGTAGGGAGCATGAGGAATCACTTCAAAGTTGTTATCACGAAGAAACTGTTGCGTAACGTTAGCTCGATGTGCGGGTGCGTTGTCTTGGTGAAACAGCACACGCGCAGCCCTTCCCGGACGTTTTTGTTGCAGTGCAGGAAGGAATTTGTTCTTCAAAACATTTTCGTAGGATGCACCTGTTACCGTAGTGCCCTTTGGAACACAATGGGTAAGGATTACGCCCTCGCTGACCCAGAACATGGACACCATCATTTTTTCAGCACTGGCGGTTACCCGAAATTTTTTTGGTGGCGGTGAATCTGTGTGCTTCCATTGAGCTGACTGGCGCTTTGTTTCTGGATTGAAAAATGGCATCCACGTCTCATCCACTGTCACAACCGACGAAAAAAAGTCCCATTCATGCTGTCGTTGCACATCAACATTGCTTGGCAACATGCCACACGGGCAGCCGTGTGGTCGTCCGTCAGCATTCGCGGCACCAACCTGGATGACACTTTTCGCATTTTCAGGTCGTCATGCAGGATTGTGTGCACAGAACCCACAGAAATGCCAACTCTGGAGGCGATCTGTTCAACAGTCATTCGGCGATCCCCCAAACCAATTCTCTCCACTTTCTCAATCATGTCGTCAGACCGGCTTGTGCGAGCCCGAGGTTATTTCGGTTTGTTGTCACACGATGTTCTGCCTTCATTAAACTGTAGCACCCATGAACGCATTTTCGACACATCCATAACTCCATCACCACATGTCTCCTTCAACTGTCGATGAATTTCAATTGGTTTCACACCACGCAAATTCAGAAAACGAATGATTGCACGCTGTTCAAGTAAGGAAAACGTCGCCATTTTAAGTATTTAAAACAGTTCTCATTCTCGCCGCTGGCGGTAAAATTCCATCTGCCGTACGGTGCTGCCATCTCTGGGACGTATTGACAATGAACGCGGCCTCATTTTAAAACAATGCGCATGTTTCTATCTCTTTCCAGACCGGAGAAAAAAAATCGGAGGCCTTAGAACTTGAATGCACCTCGTAGATAAGATTGCACAGGCTGCCATTCGCCGCCGTCCATAGAGGGTACCATCAGATACGATGCCTGGGGATCACTAACCGCCGTAATGTAATGACTGCCATTTGAGTCTTCCATCGACATATTATGCGGACACAGTGGCAGTTTTAAGAGGGGACGGTTTTGAACTGGCATTGCGTAAGATACCCGTACTGGTCGCGTCAACTACTACTGCCAACCGCAGGAAACAACTGCGCTGTAGCTACTATCAAATGCTTTATGTGCTCTAATTTACCTTGTGTTGTGGATTGATTTCCGGAGGTAAAATAGTCCCCCATTCGGGCGGGGACTACTCAGGAGGACGTCGTTATCAGGAGAAAGAAAACTGGCGTTCTACGGATCGGAGCGTGGAATGTCAGATCCCTTAATCGGGCAGGTAGGTTAGAAAATTTAAAAAGGGAAATGGATAGATTAAAGTTAGATATAGTGGGAATTAGTGAAGTACGGTGGCAGGAGGAACAAGACTTTTGGTCAGGTGATTACAGGGTTATAAATACAAAATCAAATAGGGGTAATGCAGGAGTAGGTTTAATAATGAATAAAAAAATAGGAGTGCGGGTTAGCTACTACAAACAGCATAGTGCACGCATTATTGTGGCCAAGATAGACACAAAGCCCATGCCTACTACAGTAGTACAAGTTTATATGCCAACTAGCTCTGCAGATGATGAAGAAATAGATGAAATGTATGACGAGATAAAAGAAATTATTCAGGTAGTGAAGGGAGACGAAAATTTAATAGTCATGGGTGACTGGAATTCGTCAGTAGGAAAAGGGAGAGAAGGAAACATAGTAGGTGAATATGGATTGGGGGGAAGGAATGAAAGAGGAAGCCGCCTTGTAGAATTTTGCACAGAGCATAACTTAATCATAGCTAACACTTGGTTCAAGAATCATAAAAGAAGGTTGTACACCTGGAAGAATCCTGGAGATACTAAAAGGTATCAGATAGATTATATAATGGTAAGACAGAGATTTAGGAACCAGGTTTTAAATTGTAAAACATTTCCTGGGGCAGATGTGGATTCTGACCACAATCTATTGGTTATGAACTGCAGATTGAAACTGAAGAAACTGCAAAAAGGTGGGAATTTAAGGAGATGGGACCTGGATAAACTGAAAGAACCAGAGGTTGTACAGAGTTTCAGGGAGAGCATAAGGGAACAATTGACAGGAATGGGGGAAAGAAATACAGTAGAAGAAGAATGGGTAGCTCTGAGGGATGAAGTAGTGAAGGCAGCAGAGGATCAAGTAGGTAAAAAGACGAGGGCTAATAGAAATCCTTGGGTAACAGAAGAAATATTGAATTTAATTGATGAAAGGAGAAAATATAAAAATGCAGTAAATGACGCAGGCAAAAAGGAATACAAACGTCTCAAAAATGAGATCGACAGGAAGTGCAAAATGGCTAAGCAGGGATGGCTAGAGGACAAATGTAAGGATGTAGAGGCTTGTCTCACTAGGGGTAAGATAGATACTGCCTACAGGAAAATTAAAGAGACCTTTGGAGAGAAGAGAACCACTTGTATGAATATCAAGAGCTCAGATGGCAACCCAGTTCTAAGCAAAGAAGGGAAGGCAGAAAGGTGGAAGGAGTATATAGAGGGTTTATACAAGGGCGATGTACTTGAGGACAATATTATGGAAATGGAAGAGGATGTAGATGAAGACGAAATGGGAGATAAGATACTGCGTGAAGAGTTTGATAGAGCACTGAAAGACCTGAGTCGAAACAAGGCCCCAGGAGTAGACAACATTCCATTTGAACTACTGATGGCCTCGGGAGAGCCAGTCATGAAAAAACTCTACCATATGGTGAGCACGATGTATGAGACAGGCGAAATACCCTCAGACTTCAAGAAGAATATAATAATTCCAATCCCAAAGAAAGCAGGTGTTGACAGATGTGAAAATTACCGAACTATCAGTTTAATAAGTCACAGCTGCAAAATACTAACGCGAATTCTTTACAGACGAATGGAAAAACTGGTAGAAGCCGACCTCGGGGAAGATCAGTTTGGATTCCGTAGAAATGTTGGAACACGTGAGGCAATACTGACCTTACGACTTATCTTAGAAGAAAGATTAAGAAAAGGCAAACCTACGTTTCTAGCATTTGTAGACTTAGAGAAAGCTTTTGACAATGTTAACTGGAATACTCTCTTTCAAATTCTGAAGGTGGCAGGGGTAAAATACAGGGAGCGAAAGGCTATTTACAGTTTGTGTTACGACCCGTGGCTCTACCCTTCATTCGATCCCTGCGAAACCCTACATTTCAGCAGGATACTGGTCCTGTACGGGCGTTTCTGGATACAGAAAATGTTCGACTGCTGCTCTGGCCAGCGCATTCTCCAGATCTCTCACCAATTGAAAACGTCTGGTCAATGGTGGCCGAGCAACTGGCTCGTCACAATACGCCAGTCACTACTCTTGATGAACTGTGGTATCGTGTTGAAGCTGTATGGGCAGCTGTATCTGTACACGCCACCCAAGCTCTGTTTGACTCAATGTCCAGGTGTTTCAAGGCCGTTATTACGACCAGAGGTGGTTGTTCTGGGTACTGATTTCTCAGGATCTATGTACCCAAATTGCGTGAAAATGTAATCACATGTCAGTTCTAGTATAATATATTAGTCCAATGAATACCCGTTTATCATCTGCACTTCTTCTTGGTGTAGCAATTTTAATGGCCAGTAGTGTAGTATCACTACTGCCAGGTGACGTGTGGCCGCTACTATTGCTTGGGTCAACAATCGCGTTTCCCTAACTGGGCTGCCATCACCTATGGAGGACAACCCTGTACTTCTGGTTAATAAATGTTTTGATGTGACTAATGTTTCCCTGTTGTTATCGTGTGTGAACAGATCCTCCTCTCTGCGCCCAACTCGGCACAATTGTGATAATCGTAGGGTTCTTGGAATGAACCCCACCATCGACTGTATTTTCCTTTAGTAGAACATGATGGTAGATGATGCTATGCATTACTAAAACTCTTCCACAATTTTTGGCATGTTTTAGACACAGTTATACTGCAAGGAATATTTTGATGGACATTGCCACCTTGAAAATAGCGTTGTGGCACTTGATATAAACATTTAGTGTGTGTTTTATCTTCTTCCCCATAAAGCAGTGTTTGTTCATGGGCGGCCGATGAGGCCGAGCGGTTCTAGGCGCTTCAGTCCGGAACCGCGCTGCTGCTACGGTCGTAGGTTCGAATCCTGCCTCCGGCATGGATGTGTGTGATGTCTCTAGGTTAGTTAGGTTTAAGTAGTTCTAAGTCTAGGGGACTGATGGACTCAGATGTCCCATAGTGCTTAGAGCCAATTGAACTTTTTTTTTTTTTTTTTTTTTGCTTGTTCAGGTTTTCGTTCATACTCTCATTTAGGCTTATGATGATATGTCAGCTTCCTGTTTAACATGCTACATGCGTTTTGTATAGTTGCAGGACAATTTAGAAGCAGAGTTACCACTGTGGCGATTAATTATGGAGTTCACAGTCACGCTTTAGGCATCACGCATTAATTATATCCTTCCAGTCGCTGATAATAATTCATAATGCTTACTTATATTCGATGTCAACAAATTTCTCTTTTGAGAAACGCTTTTCGTGCTATTGCCAGTCTGCAGTTTATATTTTCGTTGGCCGTGCGGGGTAGCCGCGCGGTCTAGGACGTCTTTTCACGGTCCGCGCGGCTGCCCCCTTCGGAGGTTCGATTTCTCCCTCGGGCTTGGGCGTGTGTGTTGTCCTTAGCGAAAGTTGGTTTAAGTTAAATTAAGTAGTGCGTAAGCTTAGGGACCAATGACCTGAGCAGTTTGGTCCCTCCGGACGTTATCACAAATTTCCAATATTTTCGTTTCTCTGGCCATCGTCAGTTATTTAGCTACGAAAGTAGTGAAACTCTACAACAGTTCTCTGGAGTGTCGTCCTTCTCTTCTGTTCATTCATCCCTTTCGATACCAAATAGTAAGTTCCATCAGAGTACAGACAGTATACGGCCTTTAACTTTAAAGTGTGGTCGCTGTCGTCAATAGAGGGCGATCGTACACCGTCGCACTTAAGCCTGACGACTTAACATAATAAAGTTTATATCAAAACCTTGTACTTGAAATGTGACACATTAGCAAATAATTTAGTAAAAAATGAACCAAGTTTGGGTCTGTTGGTTGAAAGCCCTACAGATAATAATATTGCTCAAACCAGATAGATTTTAACTTTGATATCAACGCCTTTTATTTTTCAAAAAAAAAAAAAAAAATAAGGTTCAAATGGCTCTGAGCACTATGGGACTTAACATCTGTGGTCATCAGTCCCCTAGAACTTAGAACTACTTAAACCTAACTAACCTAAGGACATCACACACATCCATGCCCGAGGCAGGATTCGAACCTGCGACCGTAGCGGTCACGCGGTTACAGACTGAAGCGCCTAGAACCGCACGGCCACACCGGCCGGCTTTTATTTTTCAAAAATGTGCAATGTATGGGAATGGTGGCAACATAAAAACAACTCACTGAATAACTGATCAATATATATTAGCAGTGCAAAATTTGAAATTACTTTGTGCAGACGTAGCATTTAGACACAGCAGCATAATCTAGAGTACAGCAGTCTAATAAAGTCTCGTAAAACTGAACTATGTGTCAACATACGTAGCATGAGCTTTATCGTTCCAAACAAATCTAAATTTCATATCCTTCAGTTCCACATCAGCTAAATCAGTTCTAGTCCATCACAATATAAGTCCGTTAAAACCACAAGCCATTACAAGTTCACAGCTGCAATGACATACAACAGAAGACAACGTTGCTCATACGGGATCTCATCACTATCGAAACTGCCTCTAAGGATTGAAATCAGGATCCCGAGATTTTCAAGTTATTACATTACCAATTATTCCAAGTTCAGCTACACGAAAGTGACGTTCGCGGTATACACACTGCCCGTGACGTTGCCACAAACCACCTGAGTTAACCGACTGCATATAAAATCAAGACGAAAATACCTCACCAAAACTCCAAAAGCAAGACGACTGACTAAAGACCACGCCCGCTTCTTGAATCAGGGCAGATACTTTCATCCCGGCCACCATTCGTAATTTTCGCAAAAATTTCATATAAATGCTTACGGTAACACATACAGTAAATCTTTGGGATCAGTTTGTGACGTCTTAATAAAATGACTTATGCACTATTTCAACAATTTTAAGCAAATCTCAAACACTCCGGCATTCGTGCCAAACACTAAGTTGACCTATTTTATAAACCACAATGCTAATTAAATATACATCGAAAGTTATTGGTACATTAAAGAAGGAAACACATGCTGATAAGATCGTATGTGTTTCTGTGGAGGACTCCATAGTTATGGCACTACTTACATAAAAAATAACTTGTTTATAACATTTTATACTTGGTTAATTAGAAAAGTAATGAGTTCATTATTTTTCTGGCATTATCTTATTTCATATGATGTATCATAAGTGTGACTTTCGTAATGGGTTCAGTTGTTGCCATTTCCTATAAACAACAATAGTAATAATGTTAATATCTTTTTAACTGTTGAGGCTTCAAACACAGATTAATGTTCAATGAACTCGTCACATTTCCACGGTTTCAAAGCTGTCATTAGTTTTTCTCTAGCACGCTCTTAACGCATTTTACGTATTTTCATTAAAATTATATTAGTGACGATATCGGAAGGTCCCTCCGTCTTAGCTTATCCTGGGATCATGCCGCCGAAACTCACACGCCAAGGAAAAGCCCCGATAAGCGCTAGGCCTCACAGCTTGCTAGCCGCCTCTGCTAACTGCGCTCAACTCGCCTGTCACAGTCCGTTAGACAGATGGCCGATTCAACAAAAAAATTGGCTCCAAGCACTATGGGACTTAACATCTGAGGTCATCAGTTCCCTAGACCTAGAACTACCTAAACCTAATTAACCTAAGGGCATCACACACATCCATACCCGAGGCAGGATTCGAACCTGCCACCGTACAGCAGCGCGGTTCCGGACTGAAGCGCCTAGAACCACTCGGTCACAGCGGCCGGTCAACCGCCGATTCAACAAACATCCACGCCGGCTCACAGCCGACCTGTCAGGCACATTTCGCTCTGCGACAACAGATCCTGCTGCTTCTAACGTTACAGCTCGTCTGCTACCTGCAGTGTCCCATTTCCTAATCTAATTTCCTCAACATCGCCATATTTGATTCCATTACATTCCACTGCCATTGTGTTACGTTGTTTGATGCTCATCTTATAACCTTTTTCCGAAACATTATCTGACCCGTTCAACCGATTCTCCATGTCCTTTGCCGCCACTGACAGAATTACAATGCCGTCACCAACCCTGAGAGTTTTTATTCGTTCTCCCTGGACTTAAATTCTGTTCCAACATCTCTCCTTGGTTACCTTTAATACTTGCTCAGTGTACGGAAAAATAGGAATGGGGGCAGGCTCCAAGGCTCTCTCCATTCCCTTCTCAACTATGACTTGCCTTTCATGTCCTTTCACTCTTATAATCGTCTGCTTTCTGTACAAATTGTAGATAACTTTTCGCTTCCCCTGTTTGATCACTACTCCCTTAAAATTTTCGAAGAGTGTTTTCCAATCAGTCATGTCAACAGATTTCTCTAAATTTATGAGCGCGTGATCAAAGTAGTGCGTCCGATTTTTTTATGTGAAAACTTTTAAAGCTTTTTATATAAAACAAACGTTCATCTGCATCTACATGACTACTCTGCGATTCACACTTAACTGCCTGGCAGAGGATTCCTGAAACTACCTTCAGACCATTTCTCTACTGTTAGGCTAAGCGCGAATTGAGACGCGTATAGCACGTGATGTGGTGTCACCGCCAGACACCACACTTGTTAGGTGGTAGCCTTTAAATCGGCCGCGGTCCGTTAGTATACGTCGGACCCGCGTGTCGCTACTATCACTGATTGCAGACCGAGCACCGCCACACGGCAGGTCTAGAGAGACTTCCTAGCACTCGTCCCAGTTGTACAACCGACTTTGCTAGCGATGGTTCACTGACAAAATACGCTCTCATTTGCCGAGTCGATAGTTAGCATAGCCTTCAGCTACGTCATTTGCTACGACCTAGCAAGGCGCCATTACCAGTTACTATTGATACTGAGTCATGTACAGTCAAGAGCGACGGTCATCATTAATGGATTAAAGTTAAGTATTCCACCAGCGACGTCCGTTTTTCTGAAGTCTAATTTCCTTGTCCTGTTCCAGACCTCACGCCAGCCTGCGTGAGCTAAAACGCGTGCCTTTCGGCTTCCTCTAATAATACGGTGTTGGCTCTCCTGCCAACCCACAACACGTGAGAAGCGACACGACACTACAGCGCAACGCGCTCGTTCCGCACACGTAGCGCGGGTCCAACGCATATTCAGACGCGTACAGGTACACTACTGGCCATTAAGATTACTACACCAAGAAGAAATGCAGATGATAAACGGGTATTCATTGGACAAATATATTACACTAGAACTGACATGTGTTTACATTTTCACGCAATTTCGGTGCATAGATCCTGAGAAATCAGTACCCAGAACAACCACCTCTGGCCGTAATAAAGGCCTTGATACGCCTGGGCATTGAGTCAAACAGAGCTTGGATGGCGTGTACAGGTACAGCTGCCCACGCGGCTTCAACACGATACCACAGTTCATCAAGAGTAGTGACTGGCGTATTGTGACGAGCCAGGTGCTCGGCCACCATTGACCAGACGTTTTCAATCGGTGAGAGATCTGCAGAATGTGCTGGCCAGGGCAGCAGTCTAACATTTTCTGTATTCAGAAACGCCCGTACACGACGTGCAACATGCGGTCGTGCATTATCCTGCTGAAATGTAGGGTTTTGCAGGGATCGAATGAAGGGTAGAGCCTTGGGTCATAACACATCTGAAATGTAACGTCCACTGTTCAAAGTGCCTTCAATGCTGTGACAAAGGAAGTGCAATTAAACCAGTCACCAAGAGAAATGTGGCCGTTACAATCGGTGATGCTTTTTCGAATGTGAAAAGTTTAACAACTCACACAAAAATAGATTGCCACTTCCGTTGGAGTTTTCGTGGAATCCCCGAATCCCATCGTATTTTTAACACTGAGCGACTGGAATGGAAACTTACCAAAGGATTGTATTCCTTTTCTTGATCTAAGCAGTATTAAAACAATGATGAGCGTTACTTCAGGCGGAATGATAGGCACATGCCAGATACTGGTTGCCCACCTAAGGCTTGCCAAACTAACAATGTGTGATCACGAATAAAATAGTTGTTATTGAGAAAAATAAACAATTGATCTGTCGCACAACACAATGGTCAGTGTATTGTCAGCAGCGGAGGATAATGGGCGCGACAGGAATGCACAAGCTAGCCATTTGCGTCCAAGATCTGGAGTATAGAAGTTTCACTGTGATTACTTTGATATGGATGTAAAAATGTAATACGACGCACTGTACTACATGCATGTGAACATCACATTTCCACTGCAAGCTAGAAACATTCTAAAAGCAGTCACAAATAACAATGTTTTAATTGGTTCGCAGTAATGGGAAGAAACATTTCAATTGTTGCATGCACATTATCAGCATTAATAAACTAATTATACAACATGCTACACAAATGAAGAAAATGGTCGGTATTATTACGAAAGTAGGAATATCCTAAAGAGATATGAGAGATGTTACGAGTATTTAATTCTCTCGGGCGTGATATCGAAAAAGAGCGCACAACATGTTGTCCATTTTCTCGAGATCGGAGGCAGGTAGAGACCTCCTCCCAAATCTCAACAATAGTTCAACATTTTAGCTAAATTTCATACGCAAAAGCATAGTGATCCCTAATTTTCGTTGCAAACTTTTTGAGTTTTGCGTAGTGGTTCAAATGGCTCTGAGCACTATGGGACTTAATATCTGTGGTCATCAGTCCCCTAGAACTTAGAACTACTTAAACCTAACTAACCTAAGGACATCACACACATCCATGCCCGAGGCAGGATTCGAACCTGCGACCGTAGCGGTCACGCGGTTCCAAACTCAAGCGCTTAGAACCGCACGGCCACACCGGCCGGCGTTTGCGTAGTGTCTTACTAAAATGTGTACATTACAATAACAATGGTCATTAGCGAGATGATGGGTACTTCGCCACGAAGATGACATATAACGCTACAAGTAAGGCAAAAATCAAATATTTTCAGTGAATAGTTTCTGTAAAATCGTTTGACGATGATAACAGGTTGTGCGCGCTTCGGTTCTGTCAACGCAGAGCGTCGCCAGACGGCGCGTCTCAATATGCGCTGGATCCGAGCGTCACACGTGCTATACGCGTCTCAATTTGCGCCTGGCCTTACACTCTCTAAAAGCACGTGTGAAAAAAGAGAACTTAAAACTCTCTGCACGAGCTCTAATTTCTCTTATTTTATTGTGATATCTCCCTATGTAGGTTGGCAACAATAAAATATTTTCACATTCAGAGGAGAAAGTTGGTGGCATAAATTTCGTGAAAAGATCACGCCGAACGAAATTGTCTTTGTTTTAATGAATGGCATCCCAACTCGCATATCACATTCGTGATAGTCTCTCTCCTGTTTTACGATAATACAAAACCAGCTGCCCTTCTTTGAACTTTTTTGTTGTTCTCCGTCATTCCTCCCTGGTATGGACCCCACACAGCACAGCAACACTCTAGCAGAGGACGAACAAGCTTAATGTACATAGTCACTTTAGTAGACCTGTTGCATCTTCTAAGTGTTCTGCCAACAAAAATAATGTGTGAGTTGCCTTCGCCGCAACGTTATCTACGTGATCGTTCCAATTTAAGTTGTTCGTAAATTAAATTCTTAGGTATTTAATCGAATTGATAACCTTTAAATTTGTGTGATTTATCGTATAACCGAAATTTAACGGGTCAATTATGTACTCATGCCGATGACCTCACACGTTTCCTTACTGAGAGACAATTGCCGCTTTTCCCAAAATACAGATATTGCGACTAAGTCATTTTGCAACAGGTTTTGATCTTCTGATGATTATACTAGATGATAAATGACAGCATCGTCTCCGAACGATCTAAGAGAGCCGCTGAGATTACTCAGAACACTGGCGACGACACATTTCTCCCAAAGAGAGGCCAGTTTTTTAATACCGTAAGTGTAGAATGTTTGAGATCTTGACGGAGCCACAGCCTCACCTGTGCCTGCACCACCGAGTGAGGTGGCGCAGTAGTTAGCACACTGGACTTGTATTCAGGAGAACGACGGTTCAAAACCATGTCTGCCCATCCTGATTCAGGTTTTCCGAGGTTTTCCCTAAATCGCTCCAGGCAAATGCCGGGACCTTTCGTTTGAAATCCTTCCTTAATTCGAGCTTGGACTCCGTCTCTAATAACCGAGTTGTGGAGGGGTCGCTAAACAATAATCTCCTTCTCCTCCTCTGCTTGCGCTGCTTCATCACTACCAAAGGGAAGGTGTTCTTTAAGTTTTGGAAACAGATGAAAATCGGATAGGGCCAAGTCGGGACTGTGTGGAGGGTGATCGATGACAGAGAACCCAAGGTGTCGGATTGACGCAGATGTCACAGCGATTGTGTGTGTTCTGGCATTATCATACTGAAGGTGAGGTTGCTCCACGTGTGAACAATCGTTCGAATTCGTGCTCCCAATTTTCTGAGGGTCTCTCACACACAGATGTCACACATCACTACGGTACATGCTACTATTCGGAGCCCTCTAGCAGCAGAGAGTTGCAATTTGCATCAGCGAAGCGGAAAATAGACTGAGTAATATGCATGTCATGTAATACTTCAAACGATACCGAAAACAGAGTAAAAAAAAAAATCTTGAGGCATCGCTTTTCAGTACAGCCTAGAAAAAAAATGTTATAAACGTAGGTTTGCCTTTTTCATCCTAACTTCTAATCGTATGATGAGGCGTAGCGTCAGCATTGCTTCGCGTATTCCTGCATTTTTCCGCAACCCAAACTGATCTTCCCCGATGTTGGTTCCTGCGAAAATTTTCCATTGTCCTGTAAATAATTCGTGTCAGTATCTTGCAACGATGAGTTTTTGAAGAGATGGTTCTGTAATATTCACATCTGTCAGCACTTCCCTTCTTTGGGACAGAAATAATTACAGTCACCTTGAAGTCTGAGGGTATTTCGTCTGTGGAAAATACCTTGCACTCCAGGTAGAATAGTTTTGTCATGGCTAGCTCTTCAAGTAATCTCAATAATTCTGAAGGGATGGCATCTACTCCATTAGGCTTTTCAGTGCTCTGTCAAATTCTTCTAGTATCAAATTAATACAGCGAGGAGTACTTCTGAGGATCACCAATGCCTTACGCACTACACCAGTACAGGATTTATTGGTGCTTCTTGGGATATGTCTGTTGAATATTGTTTTGCACCACAAAGCAGCACTGTATTGGTTAGGGCTTGAAAAGCATAATTGAGTTAAGAGATCATTGGAGCTCATATTTCTAACGACTGACCCTTACGAGCCTGGAGGTTAGACCAGTGGCAGTCTGACTGGGACACTAGAAGCACTGCAAGATGGGTATCAAACATATTTTCAAACGTTAAGAAGCAGCTCAGTATGAGCGGCACTGCCCTACTAGGAGTATGACGCACCTATTAACAGCTCACGGTCCATATCCCCAATCTCGACATCGAGTGGGAAGTAGGGACACACCAGCATGCGAAGGTGGAGAGGAAAGTTCCGCTGATCATGTCGTTTCCAGTTGCCCCCATTTCCAGGTGGAGAGGGAATGCGGGCAAATAGATTGCAATTTACAAACAACTGTAAATGACCAAAATTTATGGACTACAGTTGATTTGATTGCCTTCGAACATCTAAAAATAAACTTCTCAACTTTCAATCTGGAAGATTATGTGGACGCTCTGAATGTCAAAATAACTTTAACAGATGTAAAGAAAAAAGTGGAGGACCTACTGGAAATGTTACCTCCATTATATAAAGTGAAAGACACGTTTAAAAAATGATTCAGGGAGACTGTAAAAAAATTAAAATTAAAAATGTAAATAAAAATTGTAATGCCCACCGACGTGTGTATGTTTGGACTCGAGGTTTGTTGAGGCACTCACTTATCACTAGAGGCAATGTGGAATAGAGTATCAACAGTTGGACTAGACGCATATATAGTTGCAATTAGTTGGCAAATCTCGAGCACTTACGAATCAGTCAGTAACAGATGCAGTTATATGAGCTGGAACTTATTAACTTAGACTGTTTCTTAAATAACTTTTTTTTATTTATTTAATTGTATTTGCTGCATTTTGTTTCATTTCTTCGTCATATAGTGACAAAAGTTGCTGTTAACATAGTTTATAATGATATAATTATACATATTACTAAACTGACGACTTTAGTCGTGTTTTTCTGCTGTATGTGAAGGGAATCTCAGGAGCTACTGTAGGAATTTTGGTATGATTCCCACTAACAGATAGATTGAGTCACAAGAAGAGTTTGTGTATGCAAATTATTACCGCTACGTCATACAAGTCATCTGACAGTAGATATTTGGTGCAACCAGTGCGAATCAGGGGCAGGTTGCTAGTGTAAAGTAAAGCATTATATGTTATCATGGTTAGTGAGTATGCACGGCCATTTAGAATTTCCAGATAGCAGGTCTCAATTTTATGGTATTAAATTGAAACATATTTCTTCCACCTTCCATTCTTTGCACAGCACAGGCTTGGTATCCAAGGTCTTAATATTCATAAAGACACTTCTTTTGTTCGATAGGCGGCATTTGTCTTTCCCCTACTCATATGCGCTTACATAGCCTTGGATTTCTCTTCTAGCTATTCCTGCTTTGCCATTTCACACTTCTGGTCTGTCACATGTCTTTAGACGTCTGTGCCGGCCGCCGTGGTCGAGCGCTTCTGGCGCTGCAGTCCGGAACCGCGGGACTGCTACGGTCGCAGGTTCGAATCCTGTCTCGGGCATGGGTGTGTGTGATGTCCTTAGGTCAGTTAGGTTTAAGTACTTCTAAGTTCTAGGGGACTGATGACCACAGCCGTTAAGTCCCATAGTGCTCAGAGCCATTTGAACCATTTTGAACCTGTTAATCATTTGCTGCACCAACATTTCAGCCCTCAAAGCTACCCATTCGTCTTCTACTGTACTCCGTTCCCCTTTTTCATTTAACGTTTGCCTAAAGCTTCCCTTGAAACTCACCAAAACCAGTGATTCTTTCAGTTTATCCAGATTCCATTTCCTTAAATTCTTACCTGTCTCCAATTTTTCAGTTGAATCGTAGATCACAACCAATAAATTGTGGCCACATCTGACCTGGAAATTCTTTGCAGTCTCAATTCGGTGACTTTAGGTCTAGTGCACGTATGCAGCCTTCTTTCATGACTCTTAAACCAAGTATTAGCAATGATTAAATTGTGCTCTCTGCAAAATTCTAGGTGGCTTTCCATTTCATTCCTCTCCAGCAGACCATGTTCTCTTCCTATCTGCCCATCTCTTTCTTTTCCAACTATCGAATTGTACTCTCCAATGGCAATGAAATTCTCGTCTCCTTTAGTGGCCTGAATAATTTCTCTTGTCTCATAATATGTACTTCAATCTCTTCATCATCTGCAGAGTTTAAAAAAGCACTCCATCTACAGGCCACAAGTGGCCCATCGGGGCCACCCGACCGCCGTATTATCCTCAGATGAGGATGCGGTTAGGAGGGGGGGGGGGGGGGCGTGGGGTCAGCACACGGCTCTCCCGGTCGTTATGATGGTTTTCTTTGACCGCTACTATTTGATCGAGTAGCTCCTCAATTGGCATCACGAGGCTTAGTGCACCCCAAAAAATGGCAACAGCGCATGGGGGCCCGGAGGGTCACCCACCCAAGTGATAGCCACGCCCGACGTCACTTAACTTCGGTGACTTGACGGGAACCTGTGTATCCACTGCGAAAAGGCCGTTGCTATGTGCGAAGTTAGCTGGCTCGTAAACTTGTGGTACTGAAACCGGTTTTGGCTTTTCATCTGCCTCGGCTACAATAATGCGCTCACTATTATGATCGTGGAAGTTTACCCACATTCATTTTATTATTAGACCTAACTAAGTGATTTTATGTGGATACTCCTGTACTGACCTGACCACAAGTCATATTCTTCTTGTCAGTGTGCTTCACTAATTCGCACAATATCGAATTTCAACCTATACATATCTTTTGTAAATTCTCTAATCTACCTCTCGGGTTAAGGGATCTAATAGTCCGCGCTCCAGCCTGTAGAACACCAGTATTTTTCCTCTTGATGAAAACATCCTCCTGAATAGAACCCGCTTGAGATCCGGATTGGAGACTATTTTACCTCTGAAATAATTTACCCAAGAGGTTACCATCGTCATTAAATTATGCAGCAGAACTGCATGCCCTCAGAAAAAAGAGCGTCTGTAATTGGATCTTGCTTCCAGACGTTCGCAGCACCAACGTAACAATGTTGGATAATGTTCCATGATTATATCAGTCAATCATCGAGTCTGGTACCCCTGAACCTACTGAAAAGACTGCTGCCCGTTTTCGGGGACCATATGTTTGCCCGGGCTCTCCACAGACACCCCTGCATTGTTGTTCTACTTACTGTTGGGCTATACACATCGTAGAGACACACAAGACACCCCACGTTGGCAAGGTCCATGGGCGAATAACTACGGTGACACAAATTTTATTCGCTCATAGAACTACATGACTCAGTACTATATAAAGATTTTGTATTACGACACTCGACCACTGTCCCTTGTCTTTCACGAAAAGTGCTCTTACTGACTAAGCTTTGCAGCGCGACAGTGGATATCTAAGTGAAATGGCGTTGCCACAGCCCTGGGCCTGCTCCCAGAAAGAATTATTTCACTCTGGAGCGGAGCGTATAGTGTTGAGGAACAGCACACTCAAAGGTGAAAAGCCAAGTCGTGAGGTGTGTCTACGTAGCTCAGTCGGAAATAGCACTGCTCGAAAGGCGAAGATCCTCCGGGTTCTCTGTCCTGCACACAGTCTGAATCTGTCAGAAGTTTCGCAAAAGCGATCGCTAAGCTGCAGTTTCAATGGTTCAAATGGCTCTGAGCACTATGGGACTTAACTGCTGTGGTCATCAGTCCCCTAGAACTTAGAACTACTTAAACCTAACTAACCTAAGGACAGCACACATATCCATGCCTGAGGCAGGATTCGAACCTGCGACCGTAGTGGTCACGCGGTTCCAGACTGTAGCGCCTAGAACCGCACGGCCACTCCGACTGGCAGCTGCAGTTTGAACGGACACATTCTGGGAATATAAATGCGGAGTTGTTCCGAAATGTGACGCATATGATAGCCGAAACAAGTCTAGCAAACAAACAGTAGCGTAACTTCAGTATATGCAGACTGACAGATAAGAAATGGGACTACTCATATTACTTGGGAATTTTTTGTCGCGGCATTCTAATGCGCAACTGTCTTTAACCTTGAATCCCGACTTTTCGCGACTAAAGGTTTTAGCAGAATTAATCAAATCACTGAGAGTGAAGAGTAGGATGCTGTAGATATGTTGTTGCGAAGCTCTTGCTCATTCTCACAGAAAACGACATGAGGGTACGTTTTCAGCAGTCGAAGTGATGTGAATTTAAATTTTTCATCTTGTCTTTAACCTTGGACCCCGACTTTTCGCGACTAAAAGTTTTAGCAGAATTAATCAGTGAAGAGTTGGATGCTGTAGATATGTTGTTGCGAAGCTCCTGCTCATTCTCACAAAAAACGACATACGGGTACGTTTTCAGTAGTCGAAGTGACGTGAATTAAAATTTTTCATATTAAAACAACTACCATTAAGTGAATATTCTGTGTTTTTTTAAGTGAGCACGGTAAATTTCCATAGCATCAGTTCGTTAGATTTTTGTTTCACCCCTCTTAAAACTTTGAGAATGAATACTGATGCTATAACCTCTTCAGTTCTCGTTTGAGTTAGAGTTATGTTGTACAGAGACGCCTGTTACACCTTCTCAGACTACATAGTCCAAATTCGTGCTAGTACTTCTGTTTTCCCTACGGTCCCATACCCTATCCCATCCTCGTTACTTCCAGTTATACACACATAGCACCAAATTAAAGAATATGGCAAATGAGCGTCAATCTCCGCTCCAGCTCCTAATGAAAGAATTTAAATTATCATCGCAATAGATGCTGCTAATCAATTAACGAACTATTATTCACTAAATATGAGTGACGATTACATAATGTACAGCAGTCCTACTCCTCGTGTACAAGGTTTATTCACATGTAAGTTGAGGAAGCTGGAATTAATCAGGGCTTAATGCTTGAGAGTCTATAGAACTTGTGAGGAACCAACAGTTTCACGATTAAATTAAAATAATTATTTCCTCATACTCGGTGACAAATGCTGCGAGCCATGTGCTGGAATAATTTCGTGAATGCCAACACAACAGATAGCTTCAACCGGTAGACTGTCTGACAATTTTGTTCCATTACATACTTCTCAATAACGCCACAGAGATCAAGGGCATTTCATAGGTACCGAGAAATATGCTGTCTCTCACTCTCTATGCACACATAACGATCCGTGCCGATAAAACATACCGAATACTAATGACACAGCAGGCTGCGACTCCACTGTGTTAAAACTTACAATTGGCTAGCATTTACGCCGTTTGTGCCCCTACATTAATACAATAAAATTTTCTTCAACACTATAGAGTTTTAGTCCGGCAGCTACCTATGAACCGTGAAAAACGTTAGATCTATACAATAAACGTAACTAAAAACGTGCCATTAAAAGGAAACTGACGTTTACAGATTAAACACAGAGAGAAAAAATAATTAAAACCTGCTTCTGGAATATGGAGCAAAGAAACACTTGAGAGAAGGTCCCATTGTATGTCGTGCTATGGTATCTACATCATCATCCAGTGTTCCGCCCCATGTAGCGTTTCCCCTGCTTTGACCTGCTGTAACATGATAAAGTACGAGGGGACTTAAGAAATTAAGTTATACGTATGGTCCCACGCGGAGATCAATGCGGAAAAAGAGTGTACACGTTCAGGGTTCCCTGTAGATACAGTTAGGCCGGACGTTGTGGCCGAGCGGTTCTAGGTGCTTCAGTCTGGAACCGCGTGACCGCTACGGTCACAAGTTAGAATCCTGCCTCGGCCATGGATGTGTCTGATGTCCTGAGGTTAGGTGGATTTAAGTAGCTCAAACTTATAGGGGACTAATACCCTCACATGTTAAGTCCCATAGTGCTCAGTGCCATTTGAACCAGTTGTAGATACAGTTCTGCTGGGACGCGGCCAGCACGTGCATCACAGTGTGCGAATGAAATACCGCACCATCTGGAAACGTACAGCAAACTTAAATTACGAGACACAGTACGATTTTTGCTGGCGAAACGTCGAAATTGCACATACGTTCACGGTGACAAATGTTTCAAATGGCTCTGAGCACTATGTGACTTAACATCTGAGGTAATCCGTCTCCTAGACTTAGAACTACTTAAACCTAACTAACCTAAGGACATGACACACCTCCATGCCCGAGGCAGGATTCGAACCTGCGACCGTAGCAGCAGCGCAGTTCCAGACTGAAGCGCCTAGAACTTCTCGGTCACAGCAGCCGACTTCACGGTGACATTCACCCCGTTTACATGGGGCTCCCAAAACCGGATTTCGTAAATCGATTTCCCAATACCGCTTCTGGGCGGTCATGTAAACACTTCAAAGTCGATTCTGGAAATCCGCTTCTAGTTGCCGGTTTTCCAATTCTGCAATCGATTTTCGATACCACGAAAACGCAACCAGTTTTGAAACGTACTTGGGTTTTCAAACTACGTCTTGTTTGCAGAATATGCGGTTAATATGGGCTTATTGTGCAGTGAAGGTGAAGCAGAGATATTAGACTGCGCATGAACCTGTCTACCTGTAATATTTAAGTGAAGAGAAATATCGATTGTGTTGACTGAATCAGAAACTGGATCAGCTGTTTACCCGCCGCCATATTTAACGGGGCAAGCAATTCCGCTTCAGGTTTTAACATACCAACACGACAGGGAGAAACGGTTTCCTTAATTCGGTTTCTGTCTTCCGGAAGACGTGTCGCACGTGAACGTAATGTTTTGGCTGTATATAGATCAAGTGCGAAGTCGCATACAATCGTAGTGAAATGGGGCCAAGAATTTGATCAAGGCCGCATATACGTAAATGATGCTAATCGGAAAGGAAAGCGGCCGACATCGACCACGGACGACAATGTCGAGACAATTGAGGAACTAATTCGCAGCAGTTGCAGATATTTCAACGATTCTCGAACGGCTGCGTGGCCAACGAGCGGAATTCTGTCATCGAGGAACTGAGCGATTGGTAGAAAGTTCCGACCGTTGTTTACGGAGACTTACGGACTATGCTGAAAAATAATGCCACGCGTATGTGTCACTTCGAAGCATAGTTCAGCATTCAACAAAAGTTACTTGTCCAGCGATTATTGTGTGTAACTTACTTTTTGAAATTCCGTCGCGTCTGCGTGTGACGATCGTCCGAGTAACATACACGATGTCGATGACCTGAGGCGAAACGCGGAAGTGTCTGTTCTGTGTAGTGCGCTGCCCAGCAATGACGCAGCGTCTTACGTTACGATTGACCTTGCATCTACCGATACTAAACCTTTTTCTGACACACGCATGTTTTCATATTGTGAACAGTAAGCCATAACTCCCCCAAACCACCGAAGATATGGCGTCCAGAACAGGGATCTGCAGCTTGCAATGCATCACCTGCCGCATAACTGCTCAGCAGAAGAACTGCACAACTCGCCAAAGTGTCTCCTGCGTGCTGTCTCACATGGATACTCCGTCAGAATACCCGAGTTCCCGGTAACCGCGATACCCCCACCCGAATTTATCTTCCTAAAATTACAAGATAAGCACAGATCCTATACAACTAAACGTGCTGCCAGCAGAGAGGACAAAATGGAGACGGCAAATAGGTGCTCGCATAGCTGTAAAAAAGATCCATTGGTCTTTCAATTTCTTCCCTTTCATTGCTTCCTTTCTCAGAGCCCCGTGTTCATATCCATTCTTTCCTCTTCCTCCTTTGTAAATGTTTCAGGAAATGTTTTTTATTATCTCGTTTCTTCTTAGAACGTGTGCAGTTTAATTATTCTTGATTTCTCTTATGAGTACTGCTCTCTTCTCCCACTCTTCTTAGCACTTTTTACTTTCATACCTGCGCCACTCATTTTAACTTCTCTTTTCTGCGTCGCACCATCGTTTCAGAAGCCTCCTGTAGGCTATGCCTTTCTCGGTGTTCGCGTTTTTACACCATATGAAACAACGCTACAGAAAAAGTATCTTATCAGTCCATTCCTCAAAACGATATCAATATTTAGAAAAATCCCATAATTCACTGTAGATGCTGACCTTGCCATTCGTTCTCGTATTTTTTTAAATTCATCTAGACACCTCCATTCATTCTCTGCTCAGTTTCGTAGATATTTGTGTTCTTAAATAAATTACATTTTTCATCGAATCAATATTATTTTCCGATTTTCCTTGCACTGATTATTAATTCCATAAGCATTTCTAGAAGACTGTACTGTTTCCCCAATTTCGGAAATTCTATTTTCATTGTTAGGTAGGAATAACACCTTGTCTACAAATCTCAAGCAACATATCGTCTGACTTCAAATTTTTAACCGTTTATCCTTCACTGAGCAGCTCTTTATCATATCTTCTATATATACATCGAAAAGAGTAGCAGATATATAGACAGCTTTTCCCAATTTTATTAATTGGAATGTAGTCCTTATACTCATACCATCATACCAGCGTCTTTTGTCTGAAATACAAGGGTTAATAAGTCTTCTAACTCTCCAGCTGTAGCATCCATTTCAATTTTTTCATAACTTCATGGATTTTTTATTGATAAATTGTTTTTTTCTGTGTTAACGATTTTTTATGTTTCTGTATGCGATTCCTGGTCATGTCGACCAAGACTCTCGCTGATGGGAGTCCATGTTTCAGGAGTTATTCTATCTTTTGTCATTCCTCTTCTTGTTTGGGATGAGCTTGAGGATGATACCAATTCTGTGCCCTTCTGCGATTGCTCACTCTGTATGAAAGAAATTGTGAATTGTCGACTCAGGACTTGGGCTCTGAATGTACTTATGTGTATGGAAAACGCAACGCTAAGTCATTATACACACATAAAAAACTTTTGCATCACCTCGGTTCCGAGAATTCCGGAACCTGTACACAAAACTGGAATAGAGATTAACATAAACATCATTTCTCGTCTTTTTATTGCTCATGAAAACCACACATTGCATGTTGTACCACCATACAGGTAGACCTTCAAAGGTGGTGGTCCAGACTGCTGTACGCACCGGTACCTCTAATACCCAGTAGCACGTCCTTTTCCATTGATGCATGCCTGTATTCGTCGTGGAATACTATCCACAAGTCCATCAAGGCACTGTTGGTCCATATTGTTCTACTCCTCAACGGAGATTCGGTGTAGATCCCTCAGAGTGATTGGTGGGTTCATAAACAGCCTTTTTCAATCTATCCCATGCATGTTCGATAGGGTTCATTTCTGGAGAATTGGCGACGCCATTCGAGCGATGTCGTTGTCCTGAATGCTCATGCATGGTTGTTTACATCGTTGGGCGGGCTTAGTGACATCTCTGAACAGTCAAAGGGACTGTGTCTGTGATACGATATCCACAGTCAACGTCTATCTTCAGGAGCTCTGGCAACCGGGTAACGCAAAACTTTACTCGATTTGTGTAAATAAAAAAGTTTATCTTGTGGTGTCCAGTCAATAATCCAACGCTGAACGCTTCTGTTGTGTGTCAGGTATTGTATAGTTATGCTCGAATTACTGTAGAATTAAATCATGTGGACCTGGTGGATAATACACTCCTGGAAATTGAAATAAGAACACCGTGAATTCATTGTCCCAGGAAGGGGAAACTTTATTGACACATTCCTGGGGTCAGATACATCACATGATCACACTGACAGAACCACAGGCACATAGACACAGGCAACAGAGCATGCACAATGTCGGCACTAGTACAGTGTATATCCACCTTTCGCAGCAATGCAGGCTGCTATTCTCCCATGGAGACGATCGTAGAGATGCTGGATGTAGTCCTGTGGAACGGCTTGCCATGCCATTTCCACCTGGCGCCTCAGTTGGACCAGCGTTCGTGCTGGACGTGCAGACCGCGTGAGACGACGCTTCATCCAGTCCCAAACATGCTCAATGGGGGACAGATCCGGAGATCTTGCTGGCCAGGGTAGTTGACTTACACCTTCTAGAGCACGTTGGGTGGCACGGGATACATGCGGACGTGCATTGTCCTGTTGGAACAGCAAGTTCCCTTGCCGGTCTAGGAATGGTAGAACGATGGGTTCGATGACGGTTTGGATGTACCGTGCACTTTTCAGTGTCCCCTCGACGATCACCAGTGGTGTACGGCCAGTGTAGGAGGTTGCTCCCCACACCATGATGCCGGGTGTTGGCCATGTGTGCTTCGGTCGTATGCAGTCCTGATTGTGGCGCTCACCTGCACGGCGCCAAACACGCATACGACCATAATTGGCACCAAGGCAGAAGCGACTCTCATCGCTGAAGACGACACGTCTCCATTCGTCCCTCCATTCACGCCTGTCGCGACACCACTGGAGGCGGGCTGCACGATGTTGGGGCGTGAGCGGAAGACGGCCTAACGGTGTGCGGGACCGTAGCCCAGCTTCATGGAGACGGTTGCGAATGGTCCTCGCCGATACCCCAGGAGCAACAGTGTCCCTAATTTGCTGGGAAGTGGCGGTGCGGTCCCCTACGGCACTGCGTAGGATCCTACGGTCTTGGCGTGCATCCGTGCGTCGCTGCGGTCCGGTCCCAGGTCGACGGGCACGTGCACCTTCGGCCGACCACTGGCGACAACATCGATGTACTGTGGAGACCTCACGCCCCACGTGTTGAGCAATTCGGCGGTACGTCCACCCGGCCTCCCGCATGACCACTATACGCCCTCGCTCAAAGTCCGTCAACTGCACATACGGTTCACGTCCACGCTGTCGCGTCATGCTACCGGTGTTAAAGACTGCGATGGGGCTCCGTATGCCACGGCAAACTGGCTGACACTGACGGCGGCGGTGCACAAATGCTGCGCAGCTAGCGCCATTCGACGGCCAACACCGCGGTTCCTGGTGTGTCCGCTGTGCCGTGCGTGTGATCATTGCTTGTACAGCCCTCTCGCAGTGTCCGGAGCAAGTATGGTGGGTCTGACACACCGGTGTCAATGTGTTCTTTTTTCCATTTCCAGGAGTGTACTTCGAAATGACTTTACAGAAATATTGCTGATTATTGATCGTCCTGAAATATTAGAAAAAGAAAATTCTTTTCGAAATATCACTTTCAAATAATATTCTATTATTATATCTATATTATATACCGATAAAATTATATATTTAATCGAATTACGACACCACACAGCCCACTGTCGTATTTGTTATTACGTATACTATATGAAATTTTCCGACTTAATGTAGTTAGCCTATAGTTTCTTTATACATTTTTATAATTCTGTTGGACATTATACTGTTTGTCAGGGATTAGCCGAACGGTCTAAGGCGCTGCAGTCATGGACTGTGCGGCTGGTCCCGGCGGAGGTTCGAGTCCTCCTTCGGGCATGGGTGTGTGTGTTTGTCCTTAGGATAATTTAGGTTAAGTAGTGTGTAAGCTTAGGGACTGATGACCTTAACAGTTAAGTCCCATAAGATTTCACACACACTGTTTGTCATACTAACAGTACACATTGCGTTTAGTACCTTGTCTTTGACTGGAAAACTAAACTCGTACGAGTACGGGATTACAACTTCTATCTTTAAACTTTCATTGAGGATTCTGATCATCTTTGTACATCTCTATAAGGATACATTAATTCGATTTTTATTAAACATCTAATTACTCATTTAAGAACACCGGTGCACTGTAGAACATGAAGTTATTTTTCCTTGGTGTGAACCGTCAGCATGCAACAGCTGATGGTCAGGAAAACTGACAAACACGATAAGAATTCTGTAAACAGAGTTTGCGGTAATGACAATACAACATTAGAGAATAAGTGGTTCATATTGTTTAAATTTGGTAAGGCATTCATGTAAATATCCCTTTTCCATCTTTTATTTATGGTTCTTGTATTTCAGTTGCTTAGTTGCTTGTTTAACATGTTCTGATAAATAATTTTCACAAAAAAATACCGATCTAGGATTTTGTACTTTCATCCTGGGATATGTGCGCTTTAGAATCTACATGCATCTAAAAGACGCTCATAACCGACATTTTTATAGTGATACTAACCTATTTTTTAAAAGTCTTACTGTGGATGCAAAATCATTGAAATAGGATTATTCAGCTGAATTGCCGTCGAGGGATCGCTTGTCTAAATTTATTTCAGTAGCTTCATTAGCGCCAACGGTCTTGCCACAGTGGTAATGTCGCCCGACAGATCACCGAAGTCAAGCGCTGTCGGATTGGGCTAGCACTTGAATGGGTGACCATCCGGTCTGTCGAGCGCTGTTGGTAATCGGGGTGCACTCAGCTCTTCTGAGGCAAACTGTGGAGCTACTTGATTGAGAAGTAGCGGCCCCGGTCTCGTAAACTGACATACGGCCGGGAGAGCGGTGTGCTGACAACATACCTCTACATATCCGCATCCAGTGACGCCTGTGGGCTGAGGATGACACGGTGGCCTGTCGACACTGTTGGGCCTTCCAAGGCCTGTTCGCACGGAGTTTAGTTTTTTTTTTTTTAGTTTAGCTTCATTAGCACAATTTTCTGAATAAACGCTGCGCGGAGTGGCCGCGTAGTTTGAGGCGCTATGTCACGGATTGCGCGGCCCCTCCCGCCGGAGGTTCGAGTCCTCCCTCTGGCATGGGTGTGTGTGTTGTTCTTAGCATAAGTTAGTTTAAGTAGTGTATAAGTCTAGGGACCGATGACCTCAGCAGTTTGGTCCCTTAGGAAACTACACACATTTTAACATTTTTGAATAAACACAAGTTTTCCTTCTATGCTGCTGGCACCATCTTTCTCCGTAGAGCAGGAATGTCCTGGTAGAAAACATTCCATTATTAAGTATTTCACGATCTCAGTTGCTTTCAGAAAGTTGGTTCGAGTATTTGATATTAGTCATTTATGTCTGTGCAGACATGTGAATGACCACAAGTTATAAAATTGGTGACATCATTACCAAAGCATCTACTCATAGTAGCTTGGAAAGAGGCATTTTGTTGTATCATAGTTGCCCTGTCCACAATAAGGTTCACGACACAATATACGATAAATAGTTTCTGCTGCACTGTTACAACCGTTACGAATATAAAGTTTCGGTGTGGCAAAAGCATGTAAATTTTTTTGTAAATACACTCCTGGAAATGGAAAAAAGAACACATTGACACCGGTGTGTCAGACCCACCATACTTGCTCCGGACACTGCGAGAGGGCTGTACAAGCAATGATCACACGCACGGCACAGCGGACACACAAGCAACCGCGGTGTTGGCCGTCGAATGGCGCTAGCTGCGCAGCATTTGTGCACCGCCGCCGCCAGTGTCAGCCAGTTTGCCGTGGCATACGGACCTCCATCGCAGTCTTTAACACTGGCAGCATGCCGCGACAGCGTGGACGTGAACCGTATGTGCAGTTGACGGACTTTGAGCGAGGGCGTATAGTGGTCATGCGGGAGGCCGGGTGGACGTACCGCCGAATTGCTCAACACGTGGGGCGTGAGGTCTCCACAGTACATCGATGTTGTCGCCAGTGGTCGGCGGAAGGTGCACGTGCCCGTCGACCTGGGACCGGACCGCAGCGACGCACGGATGCACGCCAAGACCGTAGGATCCTACGCAGTGCCGTAGGGGACCGCACCGCCACTTCCCAGCAAATTAGGGACACTGTTGCTCCTGGGGTATCGGCGAGGACCATTCGCAACCGTCTCCATGAAGCTGGGCTACGGTCCCGCACACCGTTAGGCCGTCTTCCGCTCACGCCCCAACATCGTGCAGCCCGCCTCCAGTGGTGTCGCGACAGGCGTGAATGGAGGGACGAATGGAGACGTGTCGTCTTCAGCGATGAGAGTCGCTTCTGCCTTGGTGCCAATGATGGTCGTATGCGTGTTTGGCGCCGTGCAGGTGAGCGCCACAATCAGGACTGCATACGACCGAGGCACACAGGGCCAACACCCGGCATCATGGTGTGGGGAGCGATCTCCTACACTGGCCGTACACCACTGGTGATCGTCGAGGGGACACTGAATAGTGCACGGTACATCCAAACCGTCATCGAACCCATCGTTCTACCATTCCTAGACCGGCAAGGGAACTTGCTGTTCCAACAGGACAATGCACGTCCGCATGTATCCCGTGCCACCCAACGTGCTCTAGAAGGTGTAAGTCAACTACCCTGGCCAGCAAGATCTCCGGATCTGTCCCCCATTGAGCATGTTTGGGACTGGATGAAGCGTCGTCTCACGCGGTCTGCACGTCCAGCACGAACGCTGGTCCAACTGAGGCGCCAGGTGGAAATGGCATGGCAAGCCGTTCCACAGGACTACATCCAGCATCTCTACGATCGTCTCCATGGGAGAATAGCAGCCTGCATTGCTGCGAAAGGTGGATATACACTGTACTAGTGCCGACATTGTGCATGCTCTGTTGCCTGTGTCTATGTGCCTGTGGTTCTGTCAGTGTGATCATGTGATGTATCTGACCCCAGGAATGTGTCAATAAAGTTTCCCTTCCTGAGACAATGAATTCACGGTGTTCTTATTTCAATTTCCAGGTGTGTATATGGTAAGATCATATGGAACCAAACTGCTTAGGTCATCGATCCCTAATTTTACACACTATTTAATCTAACTTAAACTAACTTTCGCTAAGGACAACACACACACCCATGCCCGAGGGAGGACTCGAACCTCCGACGGGTGGAGCCGCGCGGGCCGTGAGAAGACGCCTAAGACCGTGCGGCCAAAAGCACGTTATTTGGTTCATATAAGCTAGTTTTCTGCCTGTACATCAGAAACTACTCTTATAAAGATTTTATCCGTCATTTTCATTGGCTGGATAATGTGCTGGATGCGTTCTTTTAAGAAACGCTAGATCTGTAGAGTCTCTGAAATTCGTGGCATATAAAATCGCTCATGCGCTTCTCAGTCCTCCAATTGACTCTCATACTACACCATCGGAAAAGGGTTACATGGAGAAGAAGTGTGAAATACAATTGTTCATACCCTACTTTCCAGGATACAATCTGTGATGACTGTCGCCGAGATTGGATGCAACGCTTGTACTGCTTTGCACTGTGCTGGCTGCGCCGCTGAGACGGTGGTGGAAACTGTGCAACGAACATGTGCACCTTCCTAGAATCACTGGCACGAACATCGATATACATCTTACCCCAAAAGTTCAACTTGTTGGGTTCAAATGGTTCAAATGGCTCTGAGCACTATGGGACTTACATTGATGGTCATCAGTCCCCTAGAACTTAGAACTACTTAAACCTAACTAACCTAAGGACATCACACAACACCCAGTCATCACGAGGCAGAGAAAATCCCTGACCCCGCCGGGAATCGAACCCGGGAACCCGGGTGTGGGAAGCGAGAACGCTACCGCATGTTGTTACTTTAAACATCTTTATTGACCCTACTGACACAAGTCCACGTGAAGGTACCTTCAGGGGGCACGACTTGGTGACGATCGAAAAAATTCGAATTTTTTTTTTCGGGATTCGAGTGTACATACATTTGAGATTTATACCACAAAATATTATGTGGTAACACCAAAAAGTAACGATACTGTGAGAGTTTGAAGCCGAGTGTGACACGGCACGCAACGGCTCCCTTCGTTGCGTTCGTGAGATGTTTAGGGCGGATTCTAATGGTGCAATTGTTTACCATTGTCTCGAACACATAGTAGACTTTCAATTTTCTCATTTTGGCCCCCTGGTAGAGGCTCAATCAGCTGTTAGCCTGAGTCGGTCTCATTCAGAGACGAGCGATTTTACTGTTCGGCGTAAAGTGAAAAACAGTTTTGTTTGGTATTTTTTTACATTTAATGCACTTAGCAAATGCCCTAAAAATCGAAATCGGCGATGAAATGCGCCGATTCTGTGAAGATAGAGTCGTCGGCGGTGATGCGTTCGGCGACGAAATGGGGTTTGAGGACGAAAATGTGGGCTATCAGATTAAAGTAGCAGAAAGCGGCCATCCGCTATCCGGGGCGATAATTATTACGGAGCAGGCATCGATGATGTCCCGTAAGTTTCAAGCTTCGTCCCTTTTTTTTTGTAAGGTAAGTACTTGTCAAACTTCGGTTGGTTGGTTGATTTGGGGAGGGGACTAAACAGCGAATCATCACTACCATCGGATTAGGGAAGGATGGGGAAGGAAGCCGGCCGCGCCCTTTTCAAGGGAACCATCCCGGCATTTGTCTGAAGCAGTTGAGGGAAATCACGGAAATCCTAAATCAGGATGGGCGGACGAGAGTTCTACCGGTCGTCGTTCCAAATGCTAGTCCAGTGTGCTAACCACTGCGCCACCTCACTCGGTTGTCAAACTTAAAACGAGTTTTTCTCAAAACCATGTTTTTCAGCATGGTTGTCGTCGCCCACGCTACAATTTTCATCCGATTTTAATGTTCTTTGCCTCCCTTGAAGCAAACTGAATTCTCTTCAGTTCATCATAGCCGATTTTTTAATGTTGATATTTTGTGTTTTTTCAGGCAAAAAAGAGGATCAAGACGATATGTTAATACAGCGACGACTACGACCGTCGATCTACCTGCTTTCAGAGCTGCCTCGAAAAAATCCAGTTACGCAATGAAGATATTAATTTTTTTTTTTTTTTTTTTTCTTCTGCCGTTTTTACTGCAGACACGCAGGGTCGGCATGGTTAATTAGATGTGGCAATGTTGGTTGAAGGGGTGGCCAGATGCCCTTCCTGCCCCCTGGGAAGAAATTAGTGTACCCCAACTGTCTGCTACTTGTGTAATCCATGGAACAGTGCGAAAGTGTTCAGATGCCTGCGAGCCGTGTAACTGAGACGGGACGTGGGGAACAGCCCAGTATTCACCTAGGGGGATGTGGAAAACCGCCTAAAAACCACAATCTGGCTGGCCGGCACACTGGCCCTCGTCGTTAATCCGCCGGGCGGATTCGATCCGGGGCCGGCGCGCCTACCCGAGTCCAGGAAGCAGCGCGTTAGCGCGCTCGGCTAACCTGGCGGGTGCAATGAAGATATTAATATTTTTCAATAAAACATCAATGAAAACATCAGTGTATGCTTTATTCATTGCAGAAAATCCCATTTGTCTATTACATTCCAGTACGCAGGGAAAAATCACGAATTTGAGCAACGTTTTCGTCCGTCACCCTGCTCCCCTTCATGCGATTACAATACTGCTTTGTCAGTCCAGTCAGATCCAGGTAGAACACCAAACAGAGTAATTTGGCGTATCTTTTCCTTTGTTAACTTGAAGCTGCTGCAGACTGAAGGTTATGGGGCTGGGCCACCCCTTTAAGGGACAGCCTGTTTCTATAAATTTACGCCACATGACCTGACGCACGCCCACGGGGTATGTCACTCGCTTGTGGCGCCGCGCACGGCGAGAGGGGTTGATGCAGGCCGACTGACGGTCGATATCCCCGGAGATCTGTGCACGCCGCTTCGCACACATCAGTGACGTGACTGTGCCGTGACCCGCCCGTTGTACCGCCGACGTGTTTGACGCTACTGTTCTTGGAATTTAGTCCGTAACGTCTTGGTGACAGGGCAAACTGTGCTCCCTCCGACGCTGTACCGTCATCGCTGCATTTCTTGCCACCGATATTTTCTTGTGCTGTCGTTCAGTGGTTTATCATCATAAACACGAATAACGGAAATCTTATTGGATTAGTGTGTAACCATCCTGTATTGAATGATCTCTCCAATCCCACGCACTTGGATGTAGAGCTGAAGGACACACACCGGAATAAAATAGGAGCAGAAATAAAAACAACTGGTGAGTAAGAACACAACCAGATAGATAAAACATTATTGTTTGAGACTTTTGGCTATAGCCGTAATAATTTGAAATTTTGCAAAATACCCAACACCAGTAATTAATTCTGAAAAAAGAAAACTTTTTACAACGTAAGTTAAAGAAGCTTTCAAGCTACATACATCCATGTGTATTAAAGCTGGTTCCTAAAACACGGCTTTCCTAAATTAAGCTGTACGTAATGTGCTGTCAGAGGATTTTCAACATACCTAATTAAAATATCTAAATATTCTTTATTAGTCTAGTTATATAGTTTAATTATATTTTTGTGTTTTAAATTGTTACCTTACGTTGTACATTCTTTTTGTTTGGCTTTATAGTTTTCCGTTTCGCATACGTGTATTTTGTGAACTGATAACAATTATTAACCCATTATTATGAAATAAACTCATTGCAGTGTTAGTAATCTCTAAATAAATGCATAAAACATAACGCTTTCTTATACCATGTACATAGAATGAACGAAATTTGTTCGCATAATATACATTATTGGGAACACAATATAAAGCAAAATTCAGAAGGATTTGAAATTATCACACGTGATTTTCTAAATATCGTGATTTGTACCACGACTGTTTCAGTACATTGGTAAGCCTTGGTGAAAAGCATTGATTATGTAGTAATAACTGTAGCTTAAAATCTTCTGACAAAGTTCTCCCAATGTCGAAAGCCGTATACATCTCACGACACTCCCTGTGCCGTTGAGCTCTTTGGGATCAACAGGTGAACGATTTCCTCTCCTCAGGTACGGTTCTCTATATGGTTCTTTCACCTTGACAACCAAAAGAATCTAATAATAATACAGATTCTTCTCCCTCACTGGGAAATAAAAGATCTTGCAAACATCTTTTGACCTAGGCAGACATTTGTTTTACAGATTTAGTTGCTGTCACAAGAACATTTGGGACTTCAAAAAGAGATTTTCGAATTCTAGGTCCAAACTCACCATTTGTTTCCTTTAAAACTTTGAAAAGGCGGGTGGCCAGAGTGAAAAAACCGTTTTGACCAACGTAGCTTAAGATAAGAAACTTGTTCATCTGGGAATGCCAAAGGAGTCGATGGCACAGGTACAGATGTGGAACCTATACGGCTTTCGATATTGGAAGAACCTTGTGAGAAGATTTTCAGATATAGTTCTGTTGAATGCTTTTGATGTCAGTCTACACTTGAGAAACAATATAATTAAGCTGGAGTCATGAATACATGATTAATTATTCCCGCTACAGCTTACCAATGTACTGAAATATGCCTGATAGAAATCAGGATATTTAGAGGATCATCTGTGACAGTTTCAAATCCTGCTTAATTTTATTTTATGTTTTGTTCTCTGTTGTGTGTGTCATGTGAAGAAATTTCGTTCATTTTATGCGCACGCTGTAAGAAAACGTTAATTTTAAGAATTTATTTATAGATTATCATGGTTGTAATGATTTTGTATCATAATAATAAGTTATTTATAATTCTCAACTAAGAAAATGGTAAACTAAAAAGCAAAAGAAAAATAATATGAAACATAAAATAACATTTAAAACATAAAAAATATAATTAAACAAAATAACTATACTAAAAAAGAATGTTTAGATATTTTCATTAGGTATGTTGAAATGATGGCACATTGTGCACAGCTTATTTTCCAAAATGGTATTTCAAAACCTAGCTCTATTAAAAATTTCTTCTTTAATTTATATTGTAAAAAGTTTTGGGTATTTTCAAAATTTCAGATTATTACGAAGTTCGAATATACAATTTTGAAGAACGTTAATTACATATCACCTTTAAGATGAGAAAATATTTTACACTTTTCCGAAGATATTCCATCCAAACCTGATATGCCAAATTGCCGTTCAGGGTGTGTTTTACCCCTTGAAATTGAAATTGGGCACAAACAAAAAAAATATGTATTGCATTATTTTGCCCCCTCTACACACTCGCTAAGTTTCATCAAGATCCATTATTGACACTTGGGAATGTACCCTCGTTAGTGGTAATGAATCGTACAGTGCGAAACAGAAGAGAACATAGATTTCAGATATCTAATTGTTGTGTCTTGACAAGACAGTCTAGACACAGAGTGAGGTTACCGAAAGGGCACGCGTCAACTCACGCCGACTGGCGTGAAGTCTGGAACAGGATAAGTTGTGAATGCTATAGAGAAAAGTATGCAGCTTAGGTTATACTTAACTTTTATTCCATCAATGTGGTACATCGCTCTTGATAATACAAATAAGACTCGTTCCGGATAGGGTTAATGGCGCCTTGCTAGGTCGTAGTCATGGACTTAGCTGAAGGCTATTCTAACTGTCTCTCGGCAAATGAGAGAAAGGCTTCGTCAGTGTAGTCGCTAGCAAAGTCGTCGTACAACTGGGGCAAGTGCTAGTCCGTCTTTCTAGACCTGCCATGTGGTGGCGCTAGGTCTGCAAGTACTGACAGTGGCGACACGCGGGTCCGACATGTACTAATGGACCGTGGCCGATTTAAAGCTACCACCTAGCAAGTGTGGTGTCTGGCGGTGACACCACACTAATTACCAATAAACTGTCAAAGTGTGTGTTAATTACATTATATACAAACTGACTTCAAGCAAATGGCCAGCCGTTCTCTAGGTATGATGACTTTTCTCCAGTGTGTGTTGCGCTTTTTAAGATGAACTTCCAACTTGGTCAACAATAAGTTGAACGCATTTTCTGACATTCTGAAATGTTCATAAAACTTTGCTTCATCGTCCATCAATTCACTGAAAAGAATAGCGAATTCCTCTTCCGTTGCTCCATTTTTGCACTGCTGATGAACCCACTTCAGTTTTTTCACCTGTTTTTTTCCTCTTCTTCATCCAAAATCACAGCAATCAGCATGAGATCGTCTTCCGAGAACTTCGCTATCCCGACTGCTCATGTGCACTGCCACTTGAAGGGAGAAACACTGACCACCATGTACAGGCGTCACTGTGGCGTCACAGCCGGTGCAACCACGAGCCGGTCGCAGCAGTGTCGCGTCACTGATGTGCATGAAGCGGTCATGAAAGATTACCTAACGTGCGCTGTTGGAATACTCCCCTCTTGAGACGGCACGAAGGGGTGGAATGTCCCAGTTTGTGCCAGTTTAACTTCAGACGTTGGGTTACTGCTACGGGTGCATGCTGGAGTTCTTTCATGTCAACCTCGACCTTCTCTGATAGTGGTGTTTGATCCTAGCCTATATGATGTTGATGATACAGCAATCATATCCACCTTAGTGGGCTGGTGATCTGCTGTGTGCTCTGTAACAGATAAAAGAAAGGCATGTGGGCTCCCCAGTCCAGTCCCCTGACCCCCCTCCTACCGCCACCCTCCTCCCCCCCACCCCGGGGGGGGGGGATGGACTCTAACGTTGTCCCTCGGTTTTTACACAGATAGGTGGTGGAACACGGGTCGGACGCCAACCGTTGGGATTACATCCACACTGGGGCACCTGCCTGGTACAGGTGGCCTGCTGGAGGCCAAATGAAAACTGGAAAACGTTATTAATGCTGCTGAATACTTGCATTCATTCGTGGCTCTTCATTTTACCACCAGAGACGACATTTTGCAGCAGGAAATAATATTTGAATCGTGTTCTTTTGGTATGAAGAACAAGATGGTGGCTAAGTTTTTGTATGTCCATCCTACTGACTGGAGGTCTTTGGGACTAAGGCCCTTCACTATTGTAAAAAAATGAAACACCTACAGCCGTCCTTATGTTGTTATTTATTGTGTAGCTACCAGTTTTGGCGCTTCAGTGCACTATCTTCAGGTATTAGTTGATGATGTAGGGGTTATCACGATCCATATATACAGAGTGATTATAATTAAACTTAAACTTTCAAAACGCTGTAGAAATAACACCACTGGACAGAATGACGTCAAATTGCAACTGATTATTATCGGAGAAGGGGGAAAAGGTATGGCAGAAGAAAAGAGGTGTTTGAAAATTGATCAATAGATGGCGCCGTATGTGTCAGAATATATAAATGAAAACACCTGTCATATGCACGACCCATTTAAGTTGGTGTAAACACACCGGGTACACGGCTTTTCCTATTTTCGTGGCTGCAACGTTTGCCATGACTGTCTCAATGCAGGATCGCGCTCTGCTTGAAAAGCTGCATTACAGAAATGATGACTGCCCACACGTCGCTCTGCAGAAGTTCGGGACACTGAAGGATTTGAAAAGAGGCGTTGGTCCGATGACTGCCTTGGGTCTCGAGGAAATGATTCGGAAATTCGAAAAGATTGGTTCTTTTGATGACCTGGTAGAGATTCGACGTCAGTGGAAGCAGTGGCCACAGCAATGCAGGAGGAGACAAGTGGAGGAGTGCAAACGTCTCAGGGAGAATTGCTCCAACATTGGACATACTCGTGAGCACGGTGCGTAAAATCCTACGAAACATCTTTCTTTGTTATCCATTCAAAATTACCCATGTGTACGAGTTGCTTCCTGTTCACCTGCCAGCAAGAGAGACCTTTGTTCTAGAATTTCTTGCTCGCATGGAAGTGGACAGTGATTGGCCATGGAAGAATTTGTGGACAGACGAAGTCCACTTCCATCTGACAGGATATGTCAATACACAGAATTGTCGAATATGGGCAATAGGAAATCCACACGCAAATCAACCAGTACCACTTCATCCTGGAAAGGTCACTGTGTGGTGCGGGTTTACGGCATCATTTGTCGTCGGGCCATATTTTTTCGAAGAGACAGGTACTTCCGAGTCCTGTTACCTGTACCGTCACTGATAAGCGTTATGAGTGTCTTTTGCGCAACCACGTTATTCCAGCTCTACCACAGCGTGGATGAGTGAGTGGGATCATTATTATGCAAGTTGGCGCACCTCCTCACATTGCGAATCCAGTTAAGCAGCTGCTGAAGCGCCATTTTGTAAATGCTTGGATTATCAGCCGCCATTTGCCTACAGCCTGACCGTCCCAATCACCTGATCTTAATCCGTGTGACTTCTGGCTGTGAGGCTATTTGAAAGATGTTGTGTTTAGTGTTCCGATTGCAAACTTAGCTGCATTGAAGGCACGCACTGGGCAACACATTCTGAATGTGACCTCAGGAATTGTTGTATGATTCATTTGTCATTTATAGTCGGCCACTATTAAATTATGATGCCTACAACGCCATCTATTGCCACATTTTGTAACTACACTCCTGGAAATGGAAAAAAGAACACATTGACACCGGTGTGTCAGACCCACCATACTTGCTCCGGACACTGCGAGAGGGCTGTACAAGCAATGATCACACGCACGGCACAGCGGACACACCAGGAACCGCGGCGTTGGCCGTCGAATGGCGCTAGCTGCGCAGCATTTGTGCACCGCCGCCGTCAGTGTCAGCCAGTTTGCCGTGGCATACGGAGCTCCATCGCAGTCTTTAACACTGGTAGCATGCCGCGACAGCGTGGACGTGAACCGTATGTGCAGTTGACGGACTTTGAGCGAGGGCGTATAGTGGGCATGCGGGAGGCCGGGTGGACGTACCGCCGAATTGCTCAACACGTGGGGCGTGAGGTCTCCACAGTACATCGATGTTGTCGCCAGTGGTCGGCGGAAGGTGCACGTGCGCGTCGACCTGGGACCGGACAGCAGCGACGCACGGATGCACGCCAAGACCGTAGGATCCTACGCAGTGCCGTAGGGGACCGCACCGCCACTTCCCAGCAAATTAGGGACACTGTTGCTCCTGGGGTATCGGCGAAGACCATTCGCAACCGTCTCCATGAAGCTGGGCTACGGTCCCGCACACCGTTAGGCCGTCTTCCGCTCACGCCCCAACATCGTGCAGCCTGCCTCCAGTGGTGTCGCGACAGGCGTGAATGGAGGGACGAATGGAGACGTGTCGTCTTCAGCGATGAGAGTCGCTTCTGCCTTGGTGCCAATGATGGTCGTATGCGTGTTTGGCGCCGTGCAGGTGAGCGCCACAATCAGGACTGCATACGACCGAGGCACACAGGGCCAACACCCGGCATCATGGTGTGGGGAGCGATCTCCTACACTGGCCGTACACCACTGGTGATCGTCGAGGGGACACTGAATAGTGCACGGTACATCCAAACCGTCATCGAACCCATCGTCCCACCATTCCTAGACCGGCAAGGGAACTTGCTGTTCCAGCAGGACAATGCACTTCCGCATGTATCCCGTGCCACCCAACGTGCTCTAGAAGGTGTAAGTCAACTACCCTGGCCAGCAAGATCTCCGGATCTTTCCCCCATTGAGCATGTTTGGGACTGGATGAAGCGTCGTCTCACGCGGTCTGCACGTGCAGCACGAACGCTGGTCCAACTGAGGCACCAGGTGGAAATGGCATGGCAAGCCGTTCCACAGGACTACATCCAGCATCTCTACTATCGTCTCCATGGGAGAATAGCAGCCTGCATTGCTGCGAAAGGTGGATATACACTGTACTAGTGCCGACATTGTGCATGCTCTGTTGCCTGTGTCTATGTGCCTGTGGTTCTGTCAGTGTGATCATGTGATGTATCTGACCCCAGGAATGTGTCAATAAAGTTTCCCCTTCCTGGGACAATGAATTCACGGTGTTCTTATTTCAATTTCCAGGAGTGTATATATTTTTCTTCTGCCATACGTTTTCCCCTTCTCTGATAATATTCCGTTGCAATTTGATGTCATTCTGAGCAGTGGTGTTATTTCTATAGCGGTTTGAAAGTTTGACTTTAATTATAAGCACCATGTACAATGCATCAGTGGTCAACATAATTCATTTATGCACAATCTCTGTAACTGTGAGGTCATCTATCCAACCATCAACTGTCAACTGACTGGAGAAACCTTCAAAATAGGACATTTAAAGACATATGTCCAACGATATGTGTCACTTATATCACATACACTCCTGGAAATTGAAATAAGAACACCGTGAATTCATTGTCCCAGAAAGGGGAATCTTTATTGACACATTCCTGGGGTCAGATACATCACATGATCACACTGACAGAACCACAGGCACATAGACACAGGCAACAGAGCATGCACAATGTCGGCACTAGTACAGTGTATATCCACATTTCGCAGCAATGCAGGCTGCTATTCTCCCATGGAGACGATCGTAGAGATGCTGGATGTAGTCCTGTGGAACGGCTTGCCATGCCATTTTCACCTGGCGCCTCAGTTGGACCAGCGTCCGTGCTGGACGTGCAGACCACGTGAGACGACGCTTCATCCAGTCCCAAACATGCTCAATGGGGGACAGATCCGGAGGTCTTGCTGGCCAGGGTAGTTGACTTACACCTTCTAGAGCACGTTGGGTGGCACGGGATACATGCGGACGTGCATTGTCCTGTTGGAACAGCAAGTTCCCTTGCCGGTCTAGGAATGGTAGAACGATGGGTTCGATGACGGTTTGGATGTACCGTGCACTATTCAGTGTCCCCTCGACGATCACCAGTGGTGTACGGCCAGTGTAGGAGATCGCTCCCCACACCATGATGCCGGGTGTTGGCCCTGTGTGCCTCGGTCGTATGCAGTCCTGATTGTGGCGCTCACGCCCCTCACGCCCCACGTGTTGAGCAATTCGGCGGTACGTCCACCCGGCCTCCCGCATGCCCACTATACGCCCTCGCTCAAAGTCCGTCAGCTGCACATACGGTTCACGTCCACGCTGTCGCGGCATGCTATCAGTGTTAAAGACTGCGATGGAGCTCCGTATGCCACGGCAAACTGGCTGACACTGACGGCGGCGGTGCACAAATGCTGCGCAGCTAGCGCCATTCGACGGCCAACACCGCGGTTGCTGGTGTGTCCGCTGTGCCGTGCGTGTGATCATTGCTTGTACAGCCCTCTCGCAGTGTCCGGAGCAAGTATGGTGGGTGTGACACACCTGTGTCAATGTGTTCTTTTTTCCATTTCCAGGAGTGTATATCCATAGATATGTGTCACATATGTCACATATGTAACACATATCTTTGGATGTTCTATTCGGAATGTTTCTCCAG
This sequence comes from Schistocerca cancellata, assembly GCF_023864275.1. NCBI lineage: Eukaryota > Metazoa > Arthropoda > Insecta > Orthoptera > Acrididae > Schistocerca > Schistocerca cancellata. The sequence continues at coordinate 144,545,735 of NC_064629.1, forward strand.
TCACTTGACATTTGATGGCTGGAGAGATGACATCACAGTTGCAGATAGTATGTATAAACCACTTATGTTGGCCCCTGATGCATCGTATATATGGATCGTGATAACCCCTCCAGCATGAACTAAGGCTTGAAGATGATGCACTGAAGCACCGAAACCGGTAGCTACACAATAAATCACAACATAAGGACCACTGTAGGTGTTTCATTTTCTTACAAGATGGAGAGTGGATGATGCCCTGAGTAAGCCCTCTTCCCGTAATGTTAAGAGAGCTGACCGTAATCCTAATGGTTGGCTACCAGACTATATGGTGAGAGATCACTTCAGCCATGATCGCATAGAGAAACTGAACTGGAATCTAACTGTGCTTGGTGTAACTGTAATTATTTACAACAAAATTACCCCAAAACCTGGTCAAGTTTTTCGGAAATGAATGATGACGTCCTTGATCTTGATTTATTCATCTTCGAAGAATGAAAAACAGGCCTAACAGTATCACAATCATTCCTTTGATGATACTGACAAATTTTATAGTTCATGCACTATAAAAAGCCATAGATGGACAAAATTCCCATCCCAACGAAATATTTCTCAACAGCGCTGCTAAACACGTTATAATAGAAGTTCGCATATTTCTGGGTCACAAACTGTTTCATATACGTTCACTCTACAGAGTTTGCCTTACTACTGCCCTCGCGCTCTCGGTACTGACTCGCACTGACGACGCAACATGACACTGCCTTCTCCCTCGGAAAAAGCATAGAGACTACGCAAAGTTCTAGAAGGTGAGGCTCGCCAGCTAGCGCCTGCCACTACGTAGCTCGCTGGCAAGGATATCGATCAAAGTATCTGTGCACCTCGTTCCCAGATTTGTCGACTATTAACACTCTCTATTGTATCTGGTAAATTATCACGCAGCATCTCACTCCTCAGTAACCGACTTGTAATGCTTACACAATATCCAGTAGGTCACATATCGAGTAGCTGCCAAAACCTTTGTCATGGAGAAATGTAATTATTTTGTTGAAATGTCTGACAACTCTGGGTTGAGCAACTGTAGATTGCTTTTAGAGAATCCCTACCAGATTGGATTGAGGCAACAACATTGCCGCAGTGGATACACCGGTTCCAGTCAGATCACCGAAGTGAAGCTCTGTAGGGCATGGCTGGCACTTGGATGGGTGACCATCTGGACCGCCATGCGCTGCTACCATTTTCCGAGGTGCACTCAGCTTCGTGATGCCAATTGAGGAACTACTCGACCGAATAGTAGTGGCTCCGGCCAAGTAAAACCATCATAATGACTGGGAGAGTGGAGTGCTGACCACACGCCCCTCATACCCGCATCCTCAGCTGAGGATGTCACGGCGTTCGGATGGTCCCGATGGGCCACTTTTGGTCTGAAGACGGAGTGCTTACTGGATTGGATTAGGGGGCTTATTTAATAGATGGAGAAAAGTCACACAGATGGTAAACTGTTCTTTCTACATTAATTTTTTCATGTTTTCGATATTGTAGTTCTTGATTTCTGTGTATGTAAAAAGAAAAGATTGTGGAGTCGTTTCGGAAATTCCATCTGATGAAAATCAACTCTGAAATTTGTTTCAGAATATTTTGTGCAATCTTCATAGCGGCTGGGAATTTTTTTATCTGCATAAAACTTGCTGCTGTGTTGAAGTGTCAGTCTCACAGTACATCCACTTCACACAGTCTGGCATAGCTTTTTATGCTCTCTGTTTGCATATTCTCACTGGTGATTTTCCAGAAATCCATTGAAAGTGTTCTTGGTACATTGGCAGAATAATTCACGCGCAGTTCGCGAATCCAGTTATATCCAAATATGTTCTTATGTTAGTGGGGCAAGAAAAGGAAATATGGTGGCAACTGAAATCATAATTTCACTGGTCTGCCTGTAACCTCCCCCTCTCTTATCGACCTTAATGACAGTGAAAAATGAAACCGCGTGTACCTAATGGGAATTTTGGAAAAGCAATCGTCACCGAAGTTAACCTGTCGGTAAAGAGGGAGGAAAGGGTTACATCTAAATGAAAGGAAAAGTGCTAATGAAACTGGTGGAAATTAATTTTGAAAAGGGGTAAAGTTAATAAAGAAAGTAAATGTGCAGCCGTTACGTTAACTATTAACTAGCGGTAATTAGGTATTTGAGATTTGGGGGAAATCACGGTCGCCAGTCCTAAGGACAATTACTATAGTAACTGAAAAAGAAAGGTTATTAGACATATAATTAGCACTAGAAGCGTGGCAACTGAAGGTTGACACGTGTAGTGTGAAAACTGTAAGTTTGTCAGAAGTAATAAATTTCGCTACACCCTGACTTAATTTAGCAAAAGAATTAATAAAACCGGAAAATCGAAAGTTAATTTAGTGACTGAAGTTAATAGTGAGCTTTCTTTCTGAAGCACATCGAAATTCAGTAAAATACGGTTAGTCTTGGACTACCTCAACAATCATTTCAAAAGCTACTTGAATCTACGCAATTTAGAAATAAGAGATTTAACTTTGAACTTGAATTAAATGATTCTGAACAATTAACAATAATAAAATTTAGTATTTACCAAGCTGAGCTGCAGTCACAGGTAAGCTAAAATATGGTAACAAAACTCGCACTCTTAATTTGTGCTTGTGTAATCTGAATATTGTAGCCAGCTATGAATACTTTAACTGAACTTAGAAATTAAAGCAGTGAAATAGAATTAGCTATATTACTTTAATGCTGGCGTTTGAATTTCAACGACACTCGGGTTCATTTCGGAAAAGGAAGGGACCCTGCTTGGTAATGCAACTGGGACGATGAGCAACAAAGGTTCTTGCTACGTTGCTGTAATTTTGTGATTTCAACAGTTTTAAAAGCTGAGGTCTGCCATACATTTCTAAAACTTTACGTGCGTCCAGTCTTCCTTGTTGGTTGATTGAAGGTTTGAAGCCGTCGATCGAGGAGGTTCCGACAGTCACTCATTGTCGGCCGTCGCTGTTGCAGAAGCTGGATGTTGGCGCGCCTTCTTCTCGACACGGTCACCAGACGAAACGGGCTCTTGATGTGCGCCAGCTAATGCTTCCCGTCCGCGACACCATGTCAGAAACTATCATCGCAAGTCGAGCGCAATTACACGCTGCCAAACCCCGAAAGCGCGGCAACTCGCGGGAGCTTCACACAACACACCTCCTCCACTCGCTACTCTCGCCAGACTCTCTCTGCTCAGCCCGCGCTCCACGCGGCAGAGTTAACACTACCAAAGATCCTACACACTTTGATTCTTCACACGACCTATCGATGTAATCGTTCGATAGCAGTTTTCCCTAGGCAAGACCCAGCGTAAAAATACAAATAATATTTACGAAACAAACCAATTATACATCGACATAAATGCATAATTATATATATACAAATAGTAAAACAATTACAATATGTAAAGACACAGAAATGTCATATATTCAGGTATCAAAAATAAGGAAACAAATTTATAGTACAATAGATGGAAATAGGAGGATATGCATTTCCGGCGTTACATGCCGGATCTTTATCAAGACAAACCTAGCATCGTGTTGATCTACATCTGATACATTTATCGTACATATTATGGTTTGTGACTAGCTGTTATGGCCGGCCGCGTTGGTCTCGCGGTTCTAGGCGCTCAGTCCGGAGCCGCGCGACTGCTACGGTCGCAGGTTCGAATCCTGCCTCGGGCATGGATGTGTGTGATGTCCTTAGGTTAGTTAGGTTTAAGTAGTTCTAAGTTCTAAGGGACTGATAACCACAGATGTTAAGTCCCATAGTGCTCAGAGCCATTTTTGAACTAGCTGTTATGACTAAAGATAAATATACGTGACGTAATGATTTGCGGTCGTTGAATATCTGAGTGCAGGAAAGAGAGGAAAGAACGTGGGCAGTCCCTGACAAGCTGCTCGTGACCAGTCGTTGAGCGTACCGTACGACTTTCACACTCAGTATAGACAGTGGGTGTGGATTTGAATGTACCCACTAGGGTGTCACATCATTTATTTTCTAAATTAACGTAAATCTATACCATCTTGCTTTATTCTTTAACGTTTCAGTGTATCGTGCTTGACAAGGACAGCATCATTAGTTAAGTGGCCACCCTACCAGTCCTGTACAATGGTACAGGATAACTTATGGAAACCTGAGTGAAGACGATGAGTGTGGGAGCTGAATGTTGCAACCTATACTGCTTATCTCCTCGTCAGTAGAGTCAGTCTCTGCTCTGTGTTCTGAATGTAGTTTTGTGGCCGTGAGTCACAGTGGATTCGTATTCAGTACCTTGTAACGGAAAAAGGCACAATTTCAATAACCCTACAATAGAATGACGTCAGCGGTATAGTTCTACGATGACCGCTCAATAAATAATGCCCCACTGTTTTTATTGACAACATATTTATTCTTAAGAGTTAGAATGGTTACAGTATAAGTTAACATTTCACTTACATATACTATTTTTCTTCATTGTGTCCATCACGTTCTACAGCCTTGCAGCAGCGCTGTGTAAGAGCATGTATTCCATGTTGGAAGAAGCTCTTGTCCTGTGGTCGTAGCAACGTTTTCACTACATGATAATTACGCTCTCATTACCTTCAAACTGTCTCCCACGTAGAGAATCCTTAAGTCGCTCAAGCAGATGGAAGTTTCGAGGGCGCCACGTCTAGGCTATAGGGTGGTTCAGGCAATGATATCCAACCCAATTTGGCAATATGTTACCGGATTCTAAGAGTTGTGTGTGGGAGGGCATTGTCCGGTTGGAGCAAGACTTTACTTGGAATCTTGTGAGGCCGAACACGTCGGAAATGTTTCTTGAGGTTGTTCCGAGTCTTCACATATGCCTCTAAATTAATGATTGTCCATTTTGGCAGCACATCCACAAGAACGACGCCTTAATTATCACAAAACATTGTTATCATAGCTTTGCTACCAGACAGAGTGGATTCGAATTTCTCCTTCTTTTTGACGATTTCAGGTGGTGCCAGTCTTTTCGTTTGCGGCCCAAAGTGATGCATTTAGGTTTCGCCACCGTGACTGACGGGTTTCTCTATTTGCCTCAAACTGCTCCAATAGTTCACATTAAAGGTTTTTCTTTGTTTCTTGTGATCTGGTATGAGCATTCGTGAAACCCATCTTGAGCACACCCTTGAATAAACAAGAGTCTCAGTCGTTCCATGCGCGCTTCCAATGCTCCCCTACAGCTGCAGAGATGCCGGCCGGGGTGACCGAGCGGTTCTAGGCGCTACAATTTGGAACCGGGCGACCGCTACGGTCGCAGGTTCGAATCCTGCCTCGGGCATGGATGTGTTTGATCTCGTAAGGTTAGTTAGGTTTAAATAGTTCTAAGTTCTAGGGGACTGATGACCTCAGAAGTTAAGTCCCATAGTGCTCAGAGCCATTTGAACCAGGTGCAGAGCTGTGATGCGCTGGTCTGCATGCAAATGGCATCCGGTCGATTCACTATGACGAGTGCAATGGCTGTGACAGGACGTCCCACACGTGGCCAGGCTTGTAGTTCAGTTTCTGCACTTCATTACACTTTAAATCTCCTTACCCATCACCCAACAGTACTCTCATAATCTGTATCATTACCACACACTGCACGCACACGCATATGGATGTTCGCCACGATTTCTTTTTCCTCAACCAAGATTTCAGTTACAGCACGTTGCTCGTAACTAGAATCTTGCATATCCTCCATTTTGATGGTTCACCCATATGTTGGAATGGTACTGAACTTCGCTCATGTCCAGAAAAAACACCAAATTTGTAGCACCAGAAAGGACAATACGATGGTGCAGTGCTTGTGTTGTGAAGAAGAACGATGCACTATTCCCTCGTCCGCAGCTCGTGGTCGTGCGGTAGCGTTCTCCCTACCGGCGCCCGGGTTCCCGGGTTCGATTCGCGGCGGGGTCAGGGATTTTCTCTGCCTCGTGATGACTGGGTGTTGTGTGATGTCCTTAGGTTAGTTAGGTTTAAGTAGTTCTAAGTTCTAGGGGACTGATGACCATAGATGTTAAGTCCCATAGTGCTCAGAGCCGTTTGAACCATTTGAACTGTTCCCTCGGACACGCATGTCCGAAGGAGCAGGGACTGCGGCGACTACAGCCGTTACGAAATACATGAAAGAAATTCGCAGCTGCGAATACGAACCACCACCAGCAGTATAATGGAACATTTGTGCCAGACCAGGACTCGAACCAAGATACACCGCTTACACGAACGGTCTCCTTCACCGCTTTGGCTATCGACCACACACAAACCTTTACATGTCGTCGTTACTACGACAAAACCTGTCAGAAGGAACACTGCATTTTTCTTCTTAACAACACAGACACAGTAATATCATACACTACTGGCCATTAAAATTGCTATACAAAGGAGAAATGCAGATGATAAACGGGTATTCATTGGACAAATATACTAGAACTGACATGTGATTACATTTTCACGCAATTTGGGTGCATAGATCCTGAGCAATCAGTACCCAGAACAACCACCTCTGGCCGTAATAACGGCCTTGATACGCCTGGGCATTGAGTCAAACAGAGCTTGGATGGCGTGTACAGGTACAGCAGCCCATGCAGCTTCAACACGATATCACAGTTCATCAAGAGTAGTGACTGGCGTATTGTGACGAGCCAGTTGCTCGGCCACCATTGACCAGATGTTTTCAATTGGTGAGAGATCTGGAGAATGTGACGGACAGGGCAGCAGTCAAACATTTTCTGTATCCCGTACAGGACCTGCAACATGCGGTAGTGCATTATCCTGCTGAAATGTAGGGTTTCGCAGGGATCGAATGAAGGGTAGAGCCACGGGTCGTAACTCATCTGAAATGTAACGTCCACTGTTCAAAGTGCCGTCAATGCGAACAAGAGGTGACCGAAGCGTGTAACCAATGGCACCCCATACCATCACGCTGGGTGATACGCCAGTATAGCGATGACGAATAAACGCTTCCAATGTGCGTTCACCGCGATGTCGCCAAACACGGATGCGACCATGATGATGCTGTAAACAGAACCTGGATTCATCCGAAAAAATGACGTTTTGCCATTCGTGCCCCCAGGTTCGTCGTTGAGTACACAATCGCAGGCTCTCCTGTCTGTGATGCAGCGTCAAGGGTCTCCGAGCTGATAGTCCATGCTGCTGCAAACGGCGTCGAACTGTTCGTGCAGATGGTTGTCGTCTTGCAAACGTCCCCATCTGTTGACTCAGGTATCGAGACGTGGCTGCACGATCCGTTACAGCCAGGCGGATAAGATGCTTGTCATCTCGACTGCTAGTGATACGAGGCCGTTGGGATCCAGCACGGCGTTCCGTATTACCCTCCTGTACACACCGATTCCATATTCTGCTAACAGTCATCGGATCTCGACCAACGCGAGAAGCAATGTCGTGATACGTTAAACCGCAATCACGATAGGCTACGCCGGCCGAAGTGGCCGTGCGGTTAAAGGCGCTGCAGTCTGGAACCGCAAGACCGCTACGTCGCAGGTTCGAATCCTGCCTCGGGCATGGATGTTTGTGATGTCCTTAGGTTAGTTAGGTTTAACTAGTTCTAAGTTCTAGGGGACTAATGACCTCAGCAGTTGAGTCCCATAGTGCTCAGAGCCATTTGACCCATTTGACCCACGATAGGCTACAATCCGACCGTTATCAAAGTCGCAAACGTGATGGTTCGCATTTCTCCTCCTTACACGAGGCATCACAACAACGTTTCGCCGGGCAACGCTGGTCAACTGCGGTTTGCGTATGAGAAATCGGTTGGAAACTTTCCTCATGTCAGCACGTTGTAGGTGTCGCCACCGGCACCAACCTTGTGTTAATGCTCTGACAAGCTAATCATTTGCATATCACAGCATCTTCTTCGTGTCGGTTATATTTCGCGTCTGTAGCACCTCATCTTAGTTGTGTAGCAATTTTAATGGCCAGTAGTGTATTTATCCGCCCATACCAGCAGCGACTTTCAATTAAAAAGTGTCCTCCACTGTACGGAAAGTACATGATGTGTGTAGGAGTACAGGGCTGACCCCACTCTCGGGTTCCCGGGTTCGATTCCTGGCGGGGTCAGGGATTTTCTTTGCCTCGTGATGGCTGGTTGTTGTGTGCTGTCCTTAGGTTAGTTAGGTTTAAGTAGTTCTAAGTTCTAGGGGACTGATGACCATAGATGTTAAGTCCCATTGTGCTCAGAGCCATTTGAACCATTTTGAACAGGGCTGACGCAGTAATCGTGACATATGGAGGTTTGGAGGTAGCAGTGAGTGATGCACGGATAGCCAAAGCGGTTAATGCTACCGCCCGCGTAAAGCGGGAAGTCATCGGTCGAGTTTCGGTCCGACACAAATTTTCACTGTCGTCATTCCATCATACAACTGATGGTTATTTGTATTCGCAACTGCAAATATATTTCATGAACCTAAAAGAAAGTTTTTCTATGTTTATAAAGAGCTGTAGAAAACAATTTGGGACATTATTTATTGAGCAAACCACGTACAATGCCCGACTTTCAGACATCCGCCACAAAAAATAAAATAAAATAAACAAAACGAAATGACCCGTGACGTTAATCCCGATCACTTGAAACACTCCGTTACTCCAGCGATCTACGCCGCTCAACTACTAAACATTTTGTTTCCAACAATCTTTATATCTACAAATACATAGATACTCCGATAATCAGAAAAGATATGCCGTCAGGTTCAGTATGATTCTTTTATTAAAATAATTTTAGTTAATTTGCAGTTTCGCGGCTGTTTCTTTATATAGACCAGCGTTGGTGAGATTGTGGAAAGGAAGTTGTGTAATACAATACTCTTCAATAACAAAATTCCTGAAGACCGTTGCTACTGCATAAGGTATAAGACGCCTGGAAAGCGATGGAAACGATATGAGCTGGTTTCTGTTTTAAGCCCAGATGAAATCTAACAAATTCAGAGACCAGAACAGAATCCCCAGTAAGGTGGAAGGAAGTAGGAAGTGGAAATGTGTGGCAATCACATTACACACTCGACACAAATATGAAAGGAACCATGTATACCAGGGGATACTGAATAGGGTAGACCAAACAGTAAAAAGGGGCTGTGCACACAAGAAGTCATTACTATTATCTATCAGACGACACACAACCCTGATCTTCACAGTCATTCAAAATGGCTACATGCATCGTCACATACTGATTTTCAATCACCCTCTGACTAGCTGCCATATTGCATGGATACGTGTTTCATCTAGACGCCTAGCAACCCCCCCCCCGGCCCCCCTCACCCCTGCTGCCTGCTGAACCTGGAAGGACAATAAACACTACCTGCAGGCGCTATGGCAGAGGAACTATTGCTTCCCACCAGAGACAACACAAACAGCTGCCTGACGAAAATTTGTAATCATTCACGTAACTGCTTTCAGATACCGACACGGAATACTAATTAACGTGCAATAAATCTTCCACTCACACCAAGCACTCTGAGTTGTACTGGCCAACAGCTTAATTTCCTTATAATTAATAATGCAATGGTTCATTTTAATAAATTCGGTTACCCAGTTGTGTAATCTTCTATTTAATTTATTGCATTCCTCCTGCAATATCGATTTTGCCTTATTTATTGCACTCCTGTACATTTTAGACCTTAAGCCAAATTCAGGTTTTTAGACCTTTGTAAATATATATATCATAAACCACCGGTGCCGCATTTTGCCACATTATTCTCTTACACATGTATTTGAAGAGCATCCACAGCTTCTGTACTAGTGAGTGCAGATATCATATATCATGACTGATATCAGATATCTGATATCAGATATCGTGACTGAACGTTATTTAATGTGGGCAAGGTATTGATTTACAAATGACACCCGGCTGAAATTGCACCGTAATAAAACAACTAAGGCAAAATTGACATTTGCAAGCCAAATGGAATGATTTAAACGATTTGATGCAGCTGTGAAACAGTTTCATTGAAAATCTATCTGTAACCTCTTCCCAGGCTTAAAAATTTCGACGTTGCTAGTTCATATTTAGCAGTATAGCGCCCAGCAATCATTAAAGAGGTTGGTAGAAACTTACTACATTATTATTTTCCCAAAAAAAAAAACGAACAAACACCGTCGGAACAAGCCATGAAGGTCCAACGGTTCCGACCGGCCGCCGTGTCGTCCTCAAAAGGTAGGAGTCACCGGATGCGGATACGAAGGGACATGTGGTCAGCACACCACTCTCTCGGCCGTTGTCAGTTTTCGTGACCAGTGCCGCTACTTCTCAGTCAAGTGGCTCCTCAACTGGCCTCAAAAGGACTGAGTGCACAGCTCTCGACACACCTGGAAGGAGACCCATCTAAGTGCTAGCCAAGCCCAACAACGTTTAACTTCGTGACCCGACAGGAACCGGTGTTACCACCACGGTAAGGCCTTCGGCATATTTCCAATAAAGGGTCAGGAAAATGTTCCAGTAAACAACTGGCACCCAGTAGGAACCCTCCAAAATATATTTAATCTACACTACTAGCCATTAAAATTGCTACACCAAGAAGAAATGCAGATGAAAAACGGATATTCATTGGACAAATATATTATACTTGAACTGACATGTGATTACATTTGCACGCAATTTGGGTGCATAGATCCTGAGAAATCAGTACCCAGAACAAACACCTCTGGCCGTATTAACGGCCTTGATACGCATGGGCATTGAGTCAAACAGAGTTTGGATGGCGTGTAGAGGTACAACTGCCCATACAGCTTCAACACGACACCACAGTTCATCAAGAGTAGTGACTGGCGTATTGTGACGAGCCAGTTGCTCGGCCACCATTGACCAGACGCTTTAAATTGCTGAGCGATCTGAACAATGTGCTGGCCAGGGTAGCAATCGAACATTTTCTGTATCCAGAAAGGCCCGTACACGACCTGCAACATGCGGTCGCGCATTATCCTGCTGAAATTTAGGGTTTCGTAGGGATCGAATAAAGGGTAGAGCCACGGGCCTTTCTGGATACAGAAAATGTTCGACTGCTGCCCTGTCCATCACATTCTCCAGATCTCTCACCAATTGAAAACGCCTGTCAATGGTGGCCGAGCAACTGGCTCGTCACAATACGCCAGTCACTACTCTTGATGAAGTGTGGTATCGTGTTGAATCTGCATGGGCAACTGTACTTGTACACGCCATCCAAGCTCTGTTTGACTCAATGCTCAGACGTATCAAGGCCGTTATTACGGCCAGAGGTGGTTGTTCTTGGTACTGATTTCTCAGGATCTATGCACCCAAATAGCGTGCAAATGTAATCACATGTCAGTTCAAGTATAATATATTTGTCCAATGAATATCCGTTTTTCATCTGCATTTCTTCTTGGTGTAGCAATTTTAATGGCCAGTAGTGCAGTAGTACACCACCGAGAGAATTGCAGACTATCCCTCTTCATAATCGACAGTCACACTGCACGAATGATCAGTGTGACAATATCTAATCAGGACATAGATCTCCCCAGTATATAACTACATGTAACTCTTATCTGTATGGTAATTTTGTATTAGCTTCTCTCCTGATACATCTTTTTTACGACAGATCCTACTATGCAGGGTTATCTGCGTAAGGGCCGTCCGCCCAAAGAGCTCAACGGTCAGCGCGTTCAAATACCACCCACGGGGACCGGGTTCGATTCCTGGCTGGGGTGGGACATTCTCTCCCCTCAGGGACTGGGTGTTGTGCTGTCCTCATCATCATTTCATCCCCCTTGTTGACGCGCAAATCCCCCAATGTGGCATCGTACTCGTGCCGAACATCCCGCCTGATACCACCCGGCCACTGACGCCATACGTTCATTTCCATTTTTGTTTTTTTGTGTAAAGGCTTTGATAACAAGTGAAGCCACAAGACAGGAAGGTGTCAGATTGAAAGTGTTCCGGTAGCTAAGAGCTGTGCTCCAATAAACCAAGTATTTTGGTTCTGTTAAGGTCTGGTATACAGGATTACATTTTCTTGTTAGGTACATTTTTGTCTGTTCTTACTGACTGTCTGCCAGAGAACATTTTACACGAAAAAGCAATTTTCGTTGAGCTTATAACTGACCCGCCGTTTCACTTAACAAATCTGCGAACATTAAAAAATTGTACACAATGATATAGCAGTAATTATGGTATATAACAGGAATGGTCTTCAGTTCCGCTGCCTAAATGGCAATAATTAATGTTGTTATCTTACTTATCCCCTCTAATACACTCTTTGAAAAAGGACACATCACGAAGGAATTATCCGAATGCGGCGGGGGAAGGGGGCGGGGGGGGGGGGGAATCTGTAGATGAGATGTACATGTACAGACAAACAAATTATTACAGTTTCAGAAAAATTGGGTAATTTATTGCCGGTCGGTGTGACCGAGCGGTTCTAGGCGCTTCAGTCTGGAACCGCGCGACCGCTACGGTCGCAGGTTCGAATCCTGCCTCGGGCATGGATGTGTGTGATGTCCTTAGGTTAGTAAGGTTTAAGTAGTTCTAAGTTCTAGGGGACTGATGACCTCAGATGTTAAGTCCCATAGTTCTCAGAGCCATTCTATCCATTTTTTTGGGTAATTTATTTAGGTGAAAGAGCTTCACAAACTAAGCAAGTCAATAATTCGTTGATCCATCTCTGGCCCTTATTCAAGCAATTACTCGGCTTGACATTGATTGACAGAGTTATTGGATATCCTCCTCAGGGACGTCGCGCCAAATTGTGTCCAACTGGCGCCTTAGATAGTCAAAATCCGGAGCTGCCGAGCTGGTAGGAGGGCGCATCCCATGATGCTCCAAACTTTCTCAAATGAGGAAAGATCCAGCGACCTTGCTGAGCAGCGTACAGTTTGACAAGCACGAAGACAATCAGTAGGAGCTCTCGCTGTGCGTGGGCAGGCGTTATCTTGCTCAAGTATAAGCCAAGGATGGCTTAGCATGAAGGGCAACAAAACGGGACGTAAAATATCGTCGACTTACCACTATGCTGTAAATGTGCTGCGGATGTCAACCGAAGTTTTCCTGCTATGAAAAGGAGTGGCACCCCGGACCAACACTCCTGGTTGTCCGGAGGAGGGCCGGCCGGGGTGGCCGGGCGGTTCTAGACGCTACAGTCTGGAACTGCGCGACCGCTACGGTCGCAGGTTCGAATCCTGCCTCGGGCATGGATGTATGTGATGTTCTTAGGTTAGTTAGGTTTAAGTAGTTTTAAGTTCTAGGGGACTGATGACCTCAGGAGTTAAGTCCCATAGTGCTCAGAGCCATTTGTCCGGAGGAGGGGAAGAAGGAGGCTGCAAGGGCAGTCTTAACTTATTCAAGATGGCGGATCATCCCACACCTCCCACCTGCCTCATGTTGTAGATGCGGCAACGTCACACCTTTGATATAAAATTAATTGACTAATTAATTAAAATAATCAATTAGTTTCCGCTCAAACCCGTCACACCTCCCCTCGTCACCACTACAATCCTCCACCTGTAAAAATGACGTAATCGCTCAGTCTGTACTGAGATGTTGGACAGGAAGTATCTCGCGACACGAAATTGAAATCAATGTCAATGACATTGCAGTGGATATATCGTTTATTTATAAAATTCAGTTTGCACATTCTATATTTAATCAGTCTGTGGGAGACAGGGCTCCAGCCCTCCCCTTTCATCCCCACCCCCACCCCTTCCGGATCTGAAAACTGGCGGGAAATGTGGAAAATACATCGTATTATATTTTTTACGAGTTTAGTTCTCATTATCTTACTTGAACACGGCATCTCAAGACGAAAAAGCTGATCAATCACTTCCAGTCTATTCCAGCACCATCACCGACCAGCCAGAGCGTTTCTTTGTACTAGCCCGGTTGTGACAGGCTATGCCACGACTCCCGGTCGGCCGAGCCCTCGTGACCACGACTGCCCCTGGCTGCAGAGTGGCGTCTCTAACTTCTAGCACGCTGTGAGACAAGCAGGAACGGCTTGGGATGTAGAGTTCTACACTACTGGCCGTTAAAATGGCTACATCACGAAATTGACGTGCTACAGAAGCGAAGATTAACTGACAGGAAGAAGATGCTGTGATATGCAAATGACTAGCTTTTCAGAGCATTGACAAAAGGTTGGCGCCGGTGGCGACACCTACAACGTGCTTACATTAGGAAAGTTTCCAACCGATTTCTTATACACAAACAGCAGTTGACCGGCTTTCCCTGGTGAAACGTTGTTGTGATGCTTCGTGTAAGGAGGAGAAATGCGTACCATCACGTTTCCGACTTTATTAAAGGTCGGATTGTAGACTATCGCAATTGCCGTTTATCGTACCGCGACATTGCTGCTCGCGTTGGTCGAGATCCGATGACTGTTAGCAGAATATGGAATCGGTGTGTTCAGGAAAGTAATACGGAACGCCGTGCTGGATCCCAACGGCCTCGTAGAGATGACAGGCATCTTATCCGCATGGTTGTAACAGATCATGAAGCCACGTCTCGCTCCCTGAGTCAACAGATGGGGACGTTTGCAAGACAACAACCATCTGCATGAAGAATTCGACGACGTTTGCAGCAGCATGGACTATCAGCTCGGAGACCATGGCTGCGGTTACCCTTGACGCTGCATCACAGACAGGAGCGCCTACGATGCTGTACTCACGGAGACCATGGCTGCGGTTACCCTTGACGCTGCATCACAGACAGGAGCGCCTACGATGCTGTACTCAACGGCGAACCTGGCTGCACGACTGACAGAACGTAATTTTTTTCAGATGAATCCAGATTCTGTTTACAGCATCACGATGGACGCATCCGTATTTGGCGACATCGCGATGAACACACATTGGAAGCATGTATCCGTCATCGCCATACTGGCATATCACCCGGTTGATGGTATGGGGTGCCATTGGTTACACGTCTCGGTCACCTCTAGTTCGCACTGACGGCGCTTTGAACAGTGGACGTTACATTTCAGATGTGTTACGACCCGTGGCTCTACCCTTCATTCGATCCCTGCGAAACCCTACATTTCAGCAGGATAATGCTCGACCGCATGTTGCAGGTCCTGTACGGGCCTTTCTGGATAAAGAAAATGTTCGGCTGCCGCACTGGCCAGCACATTCTCCAGATCTCTCACCAATTGAAAACGTCTGGTCAATGGTGGCCGAGCGACTCGCTCGTCGCAATACGCCAGGCACTACTCTTAATGAACTGTGGTATCGTGTTAAGCTGCATGGGCAGCTGTACCTGTACACGCCATCCAAGCTCTGTTTGACTCAATGCCCAGGCGTATCAAGGCCGTTATTACGGCCAGAGGTGGTTGTTGTGGGTACTGATTTCTCAGGATCTATGCACCCAAATTGGGTGAAAATGTAATCACATGCCAGTTCAAATATAATATATTTGTCCAATGAATACCCGTTTATCATCTGCATTTCTTTTTTGTGTAGCAATATATAGAATCCCCAATTTAAAAAATCCGCTTTACCCAATCCAATAAGGGGATGTATGGACAACATTTCTCATGTGACTATAGATTCCTCCCTTTTATGCATATTATTTTCGAAGACAGAAGAAATTGGAGCACACACACACATTTTCGCATCGTTAAAGTATCGTTTCTTGTTGATTATTAGTGTGAAACTCCTGTACAACAGTATCGAATAGGCTACATTCCTCTAAGTATTCTTTCATCTGGTAAAAAAATATTTTCGTATCAGCTTAATGTCTGTTATGTCCTGCATCACAGGACGAGAATATTAAACTCATTTTTGGCTTATGACGGCGTGCTAAGAGCATACTCTGTCTCTGTCACATGACGTCTCCTCGCATTCGGACGCTCTTTAAGTAATCACGCGAAAAGTTCGTTTGTTTACTTACTGCTGCTTAGCTCTAATTTTTCGAGTGTGCATATTTAGCGTTATACCGCAATTGTAAGTGAAATTGCTGTAGTTTAACTGATTAAATGCGTTCATTAGGCTGCTTTTCAAGCTCACCACTAAAAGTTTTTCTTTTATTTGCGTATTGTTCCAGTAATCGCGTAAAGTTCGTTTTGTATATATTTCGCGGCTTTGTCTTACGTCCGAGTATGCATACTTAGCGTTATACCGCAATCTTAAGTGCATTTGGTATAGATTAACTAATTAAATACGTTCACTAGCGTGCTCTTCAAGCTTGCCATTAAAGGGTTTTCTTTTATTTACGTATTCTTCCGGTAATCACAAGAAGTATTTAATATATTATCGTTATTACTTGGTAAATCTCTTAACTAATTTCCAAACTACCATGGATACTAAGTGTGTGAGCTGCAGTAGGAAAGTTAGTTCAGGGGTTTTGTGCAGCTGTTGTGACAGGTGGTTTCATTGGGGAAATTGTAGCGGAGTGGGAATTGGGGAAGCAAACGAGACTCTTCCATTCTTTTGCAGGGTTTGCTCAAGAGATAGGATTATAGCTCAACAGGAGGAGAAAATTAGAGCCCTTCAAGCTGATTTGGATAGAGCGAGGGAGGAACCGAAGAGGTTACGGGGGGAGGAGGGTAAACAGCGGTGGGAAGTGGTAGCTGGGAACAGGGGCCACAGAAAGAGGACAGTGCCTGACAGTTTTGGAAGAGGCTCCAGTAGAAGTAGATGTAGTTAAGATGCAACAGAATCTCACTAGGAAACCAACTGTTTCAAAAAAAGTAGAAAGTAAGAGAAAAGTTCTGTTGCTAGGTAGCAGCCATGTAAGAGGTGTGGGCCAGATTTTGCAGGAAATATTAGGTGACAGGTACCAGGTCACAATCTTTTTCAAGCCAAGTGCATGTCTTAGCCAGGTGGTAGAGGATATAGGGTTTCACAAAGCAGGATCATGTGATGATAGTGGGTGGAGTGGCAAACGGTATTGATAGGGATCAGGGCTACAGTATTGAGTGTGACCTGGTGAAAATAGCCTCTACAACGACCCATACCAATGTTGGGTTGGTGCCTGCTTTCGTGTGGCATGATCAGCTCCACTTGAACCGCTCTGTCAGGAGAGTAAATATGGAGTTGGATCAGTTGCGTAGGGTGGCCACTCTGTCAGACATTGGATTGGTTCCTGTCGAGGCCATTGATATGGGGGATTTCACAAGGCATGGCCTACACCTCAATAGGAAAGGGAAGGGTAAACTGTCAGGGTTTTTAGCGAAATCCATATATCAGTGTCCAGTGAGAAGTTCAGACACTGCAGGTGGCAAAGAGGTCCAAAAATCACAAAATTCTCACAACAGGAAAGTAAATAATAATGTTACCATATTTAACCAAAATATTGGTGGATTAAAGAAAAAAGTAGACTCTCACAAAAGTAAAGTAAAAAAATAATGTTACCATTTTTCAGCAAAATATTCCGGGATTGTGGAATAAAGTAGATGAGCTCCTGGCTTGTTTAGATGACATTGGATCTGATAATGTAATAGATATACTATGCTTGTCTAAACATCACGTTGTGTCTGATATGGAAAAGGTAATTATCAGTGGTTATAAACTAGCTGCACATATGAGTAGAGAGAATAAGGTGAGAGGAGGAGTTGCCATATATGTCAAAAGTTATCACTGTGTAAAAAGCTTAGACACAAAAAAGTTTTGTCTAGAGCAACATATAGAAGCATGTGCCTGTCAACTTAAACTGAAGGAGGGCTCTTTTATAATTGTCACAGTATATAGGTCCCCTTCAGGAATCTTTCACTTATTCCTGGAAAACTTGAATGCCTTGTTGTGCTATCTGTCAGATAGGGGAAAGCAAATTATTATTTGTGGGGACTTCAATGTTGATTCACTAAAAGAGTGTAATAGGAAGAATAACCTGGAAGTCTTGCTCGGTTCTTTCAATTTGTCATCTGTCTTAATTTTCCAACTCGGGTAGTAAAGGGCAGCAGCACATTGATAGACAACACTTTTATAGCCAAGACAAGTTTAAAAACATAAATTCTTGTCCTGTTGACAATGACTTTTCTGATCATGGTGCTTAGCTGGTTACAATATATGACATAGCTCCATTCAGTAATTCAAAACTACCCTCCAAAGTTGTGCGTTCAATTAATGACTAAACAGTTAGAAATTTCAGAGAAAATCTTCAGCAGTTACACTGGGATGAGGTGTATAAGGAACCCGAAGCTAATTTAAAATATGACTTATTTCATGATACACTTGTAAGAGAATTTGAAAACTGTTTCCCCAAGAAAGTAGTGAAAACTAATTGTAAGAAACCATACAAAAAACCTTGGTTTACTAAAGGAATAAAAATATCTTGTAACCACAAAAGGGAACTGTATCTAACAACAAGAAAGAGTAATGACCCAGAAACAGCAAAATCTTATAAAAACTACTGTGCTACATTAAGAAAGGTGATTAAAAAGTCCAGAAGCATGTGCATCATGTCTGTGATTAATACCTCTGATAACAAAATCAAAACAATTTGGCTCTGAGCACTATGAGACTTAACATCTCAGGTCATCAGTCCCCTAGAACTTAGAACTACTTAAACCTAACTAACCTAAGGACATCACACACATCTGTGCCCTAGGCAGGATTCGAACCTGCGACCGTAGCGGTCGCGCGGTTCCAGACTGAAGCGCCTTGAACCGCTCGGCCACCATCGGGCGGCTAAATGCTCTGAGTAACCGGAAGTCACCCGTTGGGATTTTTTGTGATCTCTCAAAGGCTTTTGTCTGTGTAAATCATGGAATACTTACAGAAAAGCTCAAGTACTGTGGTATGAATGGGACAGCGCTTAAATGGTTTAAATCATACCTAACTGGAAGAGTGCAGAAAATTGAAATAAGCAGTTCACATAATATGCAAAAAACTGGTGATTTCTCAGACTGGGGAACGATCAAGAATGGGGTGCTGCAAGGTTCGGTCTTGGGTCCTCTGTTGTTCTTAATATACTGTATATTAATGATTTGCCATTCTATATTCACGAAGATGCAAAGCTGGAATTTTTTGCCGATGACAGAAGTATAGCTATCACACCCAAGAGACAAGAATTAATTGGTGAAATTGTAAACGATGTTTTTCAGAAAATCATTAAGTGGTTCTCTGCAAATGGGCTCTCATTGGACTTTGACAAAACACAGTATATACAGTTCCACACAGTAAATTGAATGACACCATTAATAAATAAAGACTTCGATCAGAAATCGGTAGCTAAGGTAGAATATTCAAAATTTCTAGGTCTATGCATTGATGAGGGGTTGAACTGGAATAAAACACTGAGAATCTGCTGAAACGTTTGAGTTCAGCTACTTATGCTATTAGGATCTTTGCAAATTTTGGCGATATACATCTCAGTAAATTAGCTTACCACGCCTATTTTCATTCTCTGCTTTCGTATGGCATCATATTCTGGGGTAACTCATCATTGAGCAAAAGAGTGTTCATTGCACAAAGGCGTGTAATCTGAATAATTGCTGGAGCTCATCCAAGATCATCCTCCAGACACTTATTGAAAGAGCTAGAGATCTTCACTGTAGCCTCACAAAATATATATATATATATATATATATATATATATATATATATATATATATATATTCACTTATGAAATTTGTTACTAACAATCCAAACGAATTCAAAAGTAATAGCAGAGTGCATGGCTACAACACTAGGAGAAAGGATGATCTTCACTACTCAAGGTTAAATCTAACTTTGGCTCAGAAGGGGGTAAATTATGCTGCCACGAAAGTCTTTGGTCACTTACCTAATAGCATCAAAAGTCTGACAGATAGCCATATAGCATTTAAAAGGAAATTAAAAGAATTTATGAATGGCAACTCCTTCTACTCATTAGATGAATTTTTGGATATAGTAAGTGGGTAATTTCCCCAACCCTCACCAAAAAAAAAAAAATTAAAAATATTCAGTGCCATATAATATTTTGTGTAATGTAATATCTTGTATAGACACCTTTTATTAACCTGACACGTTCCACATCATTACGAAGTGTCGTATTCATGATCTATGGAACAAGTACTAATCTAATCTAATCTAATCTGTAGTGTTTTAAGGTAGCCAAATACCAGCACAGAGGATTTGTAAATATCTGGTCAAAACCACGTATTACTTTATAATTTGGCTAATGTAGCTGATTGTTTTACAATTGCCATCCCTCCATCTTCTTTAAAAGATCTTGCCGTAACGACAAACCCCTTGATTACTGCTCCAACTCGTGAATCGTGTCCGTGGCACTCTTTCTCTCGCTTACACCCGCCTGGTAGCACATAATTGATATCAAATTGATTGACTAATTAACTAAATTGGTCATGAAAGTCTCTTTGCACGGTAATTTTTTCCCTGCTGTCGGATTACACTCCCCAACTGACTCAAATGGGAATATCTGCAGGGAAGGCGATTTTATTTTCGATGAAAACAATTGAGAAAATTTAGAGAGATGACATTTGAAGGTGAATGCAGAAAGGTTCTACTGCCACCAGCATACATTTTGTGCAAGAACTACAAAGACAAAATATGAGAAATTAGCGCTCATAAGGAGGTACATAGATGGTCTTTTCTTCCCTTGCTCTACTTGCGAGTGGGATAGGAAAGGAAATGAATAGTGGTACAGGGCACCTTCCGCCACGCATCGTAGAATGTCTTGCGAAGTGTATATGTAGATGTAAATTTAGTTTACCTATTAAGATGTCAGTCCACCCATTTATAATCACACAAAACTCAAGGAGGTATGTTGTTTCCCATTTATCGAGAAAAAAGAAGACAGAACTTCTGCTGGTCATTGTCTCTCAGTAAGAACCTTCGTATTAGCCTCACCGGCCTGTCAGCCTCAGTGTTTTGGTTCCTTCCCTTAAGATTCCAGTAAATGAAACAGGCCGTGAAATACGCATTCTGCTTCAGCTCACTCGAAGTGCTTACTGTCAGGCATTTTACTGCAGGTAACGCTTCCAATGACAGTGTACGGGAGATGGATTGTTCGAGTTGGACTCTTGTCTGAATGCTACTGATGCTGAAGTACATTTCAGAAATCAGTATGAGATATGTATGACGTGGAAGACTCATTTCAATGGAATATATGCGAGGGAGTACCACACACAGAATATTTGTACATTAATTATATTGAATTTCGTTTGGAGACTGTGTGACAGTATTTCACAAATAATTGTTTTGTACGTTTTGAATTCTAAATTTATTGTATCCAAAACCTGTTGGAGTAGGTATACCACTTTGAACTGAACTTTAGTTGATCTGAACATGTCTCCTTCTCAACATTTCTGCTGTCTTAAGCAAGACCGTACCACAGATCTACCCTCACTCCATTGTAGCACATACTGCTTCCTGCAGACCACACAAGTGCACAAGATTTTGATGTTATAGAAGTACGCTCTGTGATGACTTTAGAGCACAATGAGTAATGATGCACTAACGCTATTGCTGTCGGAGATGTGAATGTTGAGACAGAATGTGTCGTACTTAACCATCAACTTCCCCTCGATATGTATGTCAGTTTGCACACAGTTTCTCCCACTCTATATGAATGAGCCACACCTTCCTACCTCACCATATATTCTCAACTTACACCATAACTTCAATGTCATTGTCAGCTGCTATCCCAACATTAACATGCACTGACCAGTTTGTCATTAAATGATATGTACTGTAACATCGATTCAACAGCTCAACACCACATAGTCACTGTCAATCAATCATGTGAGCCCGCATCAGTTTGTGTTACGTGGCTGTTCCACTAAGCAAAACCATCATGTGGATGTTGCTAGAATCGTATAGGGTGACATACTCCATTCGAATATGTAATGAAAAAAAAATCTGGGAAGGACGATCTATTTCTCATGGAAGCATAAGGCTAGATTAGGGTATGTATGCAAGTATATTGACAATTATTATCTTACTCGATCAGCATAAGAGCTTGGGATGGAAGGGAACGCTAATCGACAATACTTGTGGTGTGTGTGCTCCACCATGCCCTGTACTGCAGCTTGTGGCATATTTGTTGTATATGTAGCACGTTCACTGGTGATGGAGTTGTCTGCAAGCAGGCAGGAAGACCCATGGTGAGGCTGGTAGTTGACGTGAATGTAACTAAATCTATTGCACATTAATAGGGCTAGAAATCCTGTACACTGTCATGGGAAGCGTTCACTGCAATAAGATGCCCTGCAGTTCACAGTGAACGACATGACTGGCTGTATTTCCGTTCAACATGTCATCTGGAGATTGTGCCACTACATTTCGCATCAAGGTGTATGAGGCACTAAAATGACTGCTGTTACTGGAGGAAACATCGACACTTATTTGGTCTGGCTTGTACTTGATGGTTAATTGGCTCTCAATATACGATAGTCAGATAAGTGTACAGGACTGGGTTTTCCCCTAAATAAATAACTACTCTACACATATGCATACTGCCATGTGGCTATATGCTAGATGGAATATGCTCCACTCCAGGTAAGCAAATGGGGGGATATGTGGACAATGCTGTAGTTAAGCCCCGAATCTTTCCCTACCATTGCAGTAGCTCTGAATAATGTGTGTTGCATCAATGTAAATGATACAGGGGACTGTGTGCGTCTTGGAAGCCCCGTGACACTGTCAGAATTTTATTAAGGAGGTATATCTTAATTGAAAAACTGGTGATATATATCTCATGAAACATTATGCTGTCAATGATGACTCTGATACTACTTTGCCGTCACATATCTAGTGTAGCAATTATTGGAATACGATAAAGGAGATTAGGACACACACAGAAACATATTTATAGACAATCATTCGACATCGATGAATTGCAGATATCTCAGATTTTCTTTGTGCAGCCCACGTGTAGCAAAGGTGCAGCAGTAACGCTTACTTAGCCATTAAAAAGCCTATATCTGGCGCAGCAGTCGTAGAGGAGATTTTGGATATACACAAGGGCGTATAGATATTCATTTTTACTCGATCATTAGGCATCGACTGGAAAAATAACGAAGAAATCGATAACACAGCTACGACATAGTCCACACAATGCAGTGGTTTGCGGAATACATTTTCAGGTGCAGACTCCTGTCTATAGCAGGGTTGTGAAACCAGTAAACTGTAGAGATTTTTAGGGGATTGAGGATTGGTGCCCGTTGGAGTGGAATATTCAGGTCACCAAAATGATAACAGCTAGAAGAGTGGTGCGCAGACCTCATGCCCCCAATCCACATCCAGTGAGGCCTACAGGCTGAGAATGACAGTACTGGGGCAATGGGGATTCTGAGCCACTCTGCATTCTTGCCAGATGGATACAAGAGGGCGGCGATGACGTCATCCAAGATGACGACGTGTAGATTTGGCTACAGCACATGCTGTCATCCATCTTCAAGATGGCGGATTTTGGTGGGAAGTTTGAATTTTGGTGGGAAGATGGGGCAATTGGGCTACCTCCACTTACCTAACACCCCTCCCCTTCCCTCTAACAGAAAAATGGCAGGACATTCAAATTCCAACAAGATAATGCATCACACCACAGTTATCTCTACTAACTGAAGAAAATCGGGGGGAAGATAGGTCGCTTGGGCTACCCCCACTAACCTAAGTCACCCAACTGCCATCTCCTCCTAATAGAGATTCACAGGAAAGGGACTCGACCAGTGCTGGACGTAAGTCTTTAGTTAAACAATTTGGTGCAGTACAGCCATCCAGTGTCTTTGCCACGAGGTCCAGACTCCAACTGACCTAGTACACAGTACTGCAACCAGAGGGCGCTCTCATCCATGCTGTAATCCAAGATGGGGGGGGGGAGGATGGTGACATACACTGTCTCCACCAAGAGACCTAGAGTCCAGCTGACCTAGTACACAGAACTGCCACCAGAGGCCGCTGTCATATGTTCCATGATGTAACCCAAGATGGTGGTCTGGGATGGTGGAAAATGTCAGGAAATGGACTCAGCCAGTGCTGGACATGAGTCTTTATTTTGGAGGCAATCTCTCGAGAGTCCAACTGATCTAGTACACAGTACTGCAACCAGAGGGTGCTGTCATCCCTCCTGTGACATAATCCAAGATGGTGGTCTGGAAGGGGAAAATGCCACGAAAATGACTCAGCCTGTGCTGGGCTGCTGGGGATAGTAAGGAAGGAGTGTACTCTATTTATTTTGGAACGTTTTATTTAGGGATGGAGTATACTTATCACACTGACACAAAACAGTCGCCCTGATGTGCTTGGGGTCACAATACACAGTCTACAGACCTGTGAACTACTTCTAAATAATGCTCTCTAGACACACAACCAACTCCTCATTCATGGAAATAATTTCAGCACAGACATGCAAACTCCTCCTAAATATTTCAGTACACTGATGTGCTGACACAAAATCATAAACTGGCCAAGTAATGCATAGCACAGCCTACAGACCTGCTCGCAAAATAATGCAACAGATACGCAATCAACACATGCAAGCACCCTCAGCCATCCCCTGTCCACTAGACCACACACGAGGCCACTGGCAGCCCCAGCGAAGTGACAGCCTTCAGCTGTCAACCACATGCAGGCGCCTCAAGCATGAGGCGACGACATCCCTTTCATACTTGGTACCTGAGAAATTCCTCTCGAAATACGTGATCACCTAGGCACCATTGATGACGCAAGTGGCCGGGAGCGAAGACCTATTTTCAAAGCGCTGATGCTCCAAGGTGGGCCATGTGCACATGTGTTCGATGCTGCTGGCATGGCCCCTCCTTCTACCTGTGCTCTGGGGAAGACCTTATTGTCGAGTGCCACTGCAGAAATCTGTTCCAGAAAAGCACAAGTTGCTTTCTCCCTAGCGATTCTAATGCACCATGCGTAATGTGTGGCTGACACATCTCTGCTCGTAGCTACATACTATCGCAAGTGCATCTAGCAATGTTCTCAATTTTATACCGAAGCCACATGACTATCTGAAATAATAACCAAGTTGAACTCTAGTAAATTGCAGAGTGTCCCAGAAATACTTAACACACGCTTTTGTAAGAGTTTTCATGATGTCTCAGCTTGTATGCACGGAAATTCTTGCCCTAACAGAACCTGTTTACGAAAATTGCGTAGAATAACATCGAATGCACTATTCCCACCAGTCCTAATGTGATACCCCATCCATCACATGTTACCCTTCCTGCTTTCAACACACACAATCGTTCCCACCACTGTGTAGAGACTCCTATATCCCAGCAGAAAGTATGTCTTGTGTATTATTCGATCATTATCATTGGCTCTTATCCAATTTACCCACCGAATTACTGATGCTGCTGGTATCAAAGCCCCATCCCCATTTTGTTTTTTTCTGCACACAAGAATTTCAGAGGTAAAATCACCGTGTACCATGTCAATGTAGTAAACATACAATTCATATCCTGCGCCAAACAAAATCATCCCTTTTGCATCATTCGTACATAAATTGCATTGAAAGTTAAACCCACAAAGTTGTCTACAGATCATCAAATACATATGGGACTCACAATAATATTGGAAGCCAGGTACATATTTACCAGTGTAACTACAATTAAATATAATGATTGCTGCTACAGTCTGACACCGATCGATGTACAGGTAATGTCTCCTTGTGACATCTGTGCTTCTGGAATGAATCTCAGTATCTATAATGCACATAATTTTCATCGTAAAAAATCTCTCTCATACCCTCACGTTATCAATGTGCTGAATCTATCTTGTCATGCCACAACATAAGGCACAGTAACTTTACAATGCAATATATACACATTTTAAACAACATAAGCCACAGTAACTTTATAATGCAATATATACACATTTTACACAAACAGTGCAGTTATCTTTTATATCTGTACAGCACCCAAAAAAATTATGGTATACTTACACTCACACCGGCTATATGTCATGATACTCCTAAGCCCTACGGAAGCACCGTCAGCCTTTTCTTTCTTTCTACAGACGTGACAGTCAGTGGCAATAAACTATTTTACACTGATCACCATATTGCACCGACAGCTAAACCTCCCAAAGTGCCAAACATATCGTCAAATACAGAAAGACTCCCATTTAATTACACTGCTCTCCCACCAAGGACAGGAGCTTGAACATTAGAGCAGAAAACAGATCTCCGGCACAGCATTATATCACCGTGTACATCTCAATGTAGTAAACATACAATTCATATCCTGCACCAAACAAAATCATCCCTTTTGCATCATTTGGACATTAACCATGAAGACGGACGTTACATTATATACTCCTCACAGCACTAGATATTTTCCTGCTGCCAATGATCACAAGTCATCCAATCCCAATGCGCCACCAGAGTCCCGACTGAAGTCGCTCTCAGAACTGTTCTACCAATTCAGCCTCGTTTCCCCCATCGGCACAAATGCATTACTGTGTCTGGTCCGGACCTGCTTGCTTGCTTGCTCGCTTTTATACACCCATCTATAGACTCTGGGATTACAGGAACATATCTAATTTTGCATGGTTTGCCATAATATCATACCATCTTCGCAGTGCTTCTTGATATCAAGCATTAGGCAGCATCCTACCAATTGCTAGTGCAACATATTTCGCGAGATACAAACTGAAAATTATTTCTCTACAAACCCGAAATTTTAGCTAAGGTGGGGCATTCTGTAAACCACTGACTAACTAGAAACTTGTCAGGTCTGCAAAGACATTTATTCACAAACTTGAAAGAAAAAACCTGATAACCACTCGCAAATACTGATGTCAGTGATGTAGCAGATTCCATATCATCCCTAAAATTTACAAGGTCAACTAAGGTGTTTCTCATGTCTAGAGAATTCTCAAATGTGTCTTCCACATGCTAGATGCACACGACACAATCGATCTTCTCTCAACTAAATAAAGGCGCGAAATGTGCAGAAGCAGTCAGCTGAACAATTTACATGGAAGGGATTAACGGTGTAGTGCAAACGCACCTCCATATTCAATCTTCTCAAATTTCCACGCAATCACGAAAGCTATCCAACACACACTAAGTATTAGTTCGTTATTCGGTCGTCTAGAGGACAACACAGTGGGAACGTTTGAGTGTGTGTTGAAAGCAGGAAGGGTATCACATGATGGATGGGGTATCACGTTAGGACCGCCGGCAAGAGTGCATTCGATGCTATTCTGCGCTATTTTCGTAAATAGGTTCTTTTAGGGCAATAATTTCCGTGCAAACAAGCTGAGACATCACGAAAACTCCTACAAAAGCGTGTGTTAAGTATTTCTGGGACACTCTGCAATTTATTAGAGTTCGACTTGGTTATTATTTTATTTGGCTTCAATATAACTTTGAGAACGTTGCTAGATGCGCTTGCGATGGTATGTAGTTACACATGGTGGTGCGTCAGCCACACATTATGCATGGTCTGTTAGAATCGCTAGGGTAAAAGCAGCTTGTGCTATTCTAGAACGGATTTCTGCAGTGGCACTCGACAATAAGCTCTTCGCTGGACCGCTGGTAGAGGGAGGGTTCACGCCAGCAGTGGCGAACACATGCATACGTGGCCGACATGTAGAGCGTCTAGGTTTTGTAAATAGGTCTTCACTCCTGTTCGCTCACATCGTCAATGGTGCCTATGTGATCATGTATTTCGAGAGGAATGTCTCAGGTACCAAGTATGAAAGGGATGTCACCGCCTCATGCTTGAGGCACCTGCATGTGGTTTGACAGCTGAAGGCCCCGTCACTTCGCTGTGGCTGCCTGTGGCCTCGTTTGTGGTCTAGTGGACAGGGGTTGGTGTAGGGTGCTTGCACGTATTGATTGTGTGTCTGTTGCATTACTTTGCAAGCAGATCTGTAGGCTGTGCTATGGGTTATTTGGACAGTTTACGATTTCGTGTCAGCACATCAGTGTACTGAAATATTTAGGAGGAGTTTGCATGTCTGTGCTGATTTTTCCGTAAATTAGGAGTTGTTTGCATGTCTGGAGAGCGTTATTTAGAAGTAGTTTACAGGTCTGTAGACTGTGTGTTGTGACCCCAAGCACATCAGGGCGAGATTTTTGTGTCAGTGTGATAAAATGTTCCAAAATAAATAGAGTACACTCCTTCCTTACTCTCCCCTACTTGGCTTACGTCACAGGAGGGATGACAGCACCCTCTGGTAGTGGTACTGTGTACTAGGTCAGTTGGACTCTCGATCGTGTGGTGGAGAAACTGCCTGCAAAGTAAAGACTCATGTCCAGCACTGGCAGAGTCCTTTTCCTACCATTTTCCACCACCGCAGACCGCTATCTTGGGTTACATCATGGGACAGATGACAGCGCCCTCTGGTGGCAGTACTGTGTACTAGGTCAGTTGGAGTCTGGACCTCGTGGCGGAGACACTCGATGGCTGTACTGCACCAAATTGTTTAACTAAAGATTTATGTGCAGCACTGGTTGAGTCCTTTTCCTGCCAGTCTGTACTAGGAGGAGGTGGCAGTTGGGTGACTTAGGTTAGTGGGGGTAGCACAAGTGATCTATCCACCAAATTTTCTTAAGTTAGTAGAGATAACTGTGGTGTGACACATAACCCTGATAGAATTTGATCTTCCTGCCATTTTTCTGGTGGAGGGGAGGGGTGGGGGTCAGGTTAGTGGAGGTAGCCCAATTGCCCCATCTTCCCTCCAAAATTCAAACGTCCCGCAAAAATCCGCCAGCGTGAATGACGTCATGGCCGCTATCTTGGATGATCGCATGTGCTGTAGCTAAATCTATACGCCACCATCTTGGATGACGTCATTGCCGCCCTCTTGGATACATCTGGCAACAATGCAGAGTGGCTCAGAACTCCCCTTGCCCCCATAGTGAATACATGGCGGTCGGTCAGAACCGTTGGTTCTGCCGAGACCTGTTCGGACAGAAAAAAAATGGCTCTGAGCACTATGGGACTCAACTTCTGAGGTCATTAGTCCCCTAGAACCTAGAACTAGTTAAACCTAACTAACCTAAGGACATCACAAACATCCATGCCAGAGACAGGATTCGAACCTGTGACCGTAGCGGTCATGCGGTTCCAGACTGCAGCGCCTTTAACCACACGGCCACTTCGGCCGGCTGTTCGGACAGAGATTGGAGTGGATTGTACATAAATGTAACTACTAAATCTAAAAGAGCCGAAGAGACCTGGTACTGTTCAATTACGTCATTGACTACAAATCGCTAGAAGAAGTACCAATTGTAAACAATACCCAGACACGACCATCTGCGTGGTGATGTATTTCTCCCTGAATGCTAGTGTTGTAGTTCTCTTCGTTGGGATAGCTCTCTACTTAGCCACTGGCTGGTAGAGGACTAGACAGCCTTCAAGTAACGGAACATTGCTGTCGCAACATGATGGGATTTCGAGAGAATTAGCAGGGGTCTGTCAATTGGCTATATATCGAAGGCTGGAAGAGTCTTTTCATCATTTCTTATAATCGTTGTGAGCAAGCATATTACTCCCTCCCACATACCTCTCGGTAAGTGATTGCAATGAGAAAATTAGAGGCTATTGTGAACGTATTTACTGAAAGACACACAGCAGCAGAAGTTCAGTCTTTTGTTTTCTCGAAGTATAAGAAATAAAATTGTTCCGTGAGTTTTGTCTGTCTGTAAATGAATGGACTGACATCTTAATGTGTAGATTAAATTTACATCTACATCTATGTGCATCCTTCGCAAGTTATCGTACGGTGCATGACGAAGGGTACCCTATACCACTACTAGTCATTTCCTTTCATATTCCACTCGCAAATCGAGTGGGCGGAAAAACGACTATATATGCCTCCGTATAAGCGCGAATTTCTTGTATCTTACCTTAGTGTTTCTTATGTGAAATATATATTGGCGGCAGTAGAACCCTTCTGCAGCCTTCTTCAAATGTCGGTTTCCTAAATTTTCTCAATAGTTTTCCCCGATAAGAAAATTACCTTCCATCTACAGATTTCCATTTGAGTAACTTGGCGAGTGCAATCCGACTACAGGAAAAAAATTACTCACCACACAAAGGGACTCTCATGGTCAATTTAATAAGTTACTCAATCAATTTGTCATCAGTGTCATGCTGCTGGGTGGGTGGAAGCGGGGGGGGGGGGGGGGGGAGAGTGTCACGGATATGATTCGCGAGCTGGAGCGGTAATCGGGCGATTTTTCGTTGAGGCGAGATCTTTCAACGAAATTTCAATCTCGCATGTACAGAGGGAGAGATCGTCACCGCAATAAAAGCAGCTATATTTCCGAATATATAAAGTGATACCTAGTATTAACCTGATATTTACAACTCCTATGTGCTGTTACTTGGCCACTTTGGAGATCTCATAGGTGATGAGTAATTCGACTGCCTTAAGAGAGTTCGAAAGTGAGGAGGCATCCTGTGACAGAGGTAGCACTCCGCCATGAGCCAAAAATGAGTTTTATATTCTAGTTCTGTGACGCAGGACACAACAGATGTTAAGCCG
The DNA here is from genome assembly GCF_023864275.1 of Schistocerca cancellata. Lineage (NCBI taxonomy): Eukaryota > Metazoa > Arthropoda > Insecta > Orthoptera > Acrididae > Schistocerca > Schistocerca cancellata. The sequence continues at coordinate 144,576,093 of NC_064629.1, forward strand.
ATACGAACAGATTTTTTTACTGGATGAGAGAGAAGTTATAAGAAATGTAGCCTATGCCATATTGTTGAACAGGAATTTTGCACTAAGAATCAAGAAGAAACGATACTTTAGCGATGTGAAAACGCGTGTATTTTCCGATTTCTTCTATCTTCGGAAATAATGGGCATAAAAGGGAGCACTCCACATTTCAAGGAGTATGTGTAACAACACCCCTGTCTCGGACTGGGTAATGTGGATTTTTTATATTGCGGAGTCTACGTCGGGAGTGGAGCTGTAGTTAGAACTCTACCTCCAACCGTGCCTGCCTGCTGTTGCGAACGGGCAGGTACAAAGAAAGGCTCTGGGTGGTAGGCTCTTCAGGTACATGATGCACTCGGTAGATGGCGCTGGACTACACTTTAGGTTATGGCAAGGCTTTTTGCCTTGAGATGCTGCGTTCAAGTAATATAATGAGAGCTACATTCATAAAAAATATTATATGATATATCCCCACATTTCTGTTGGGCAGCCGCGCGGTGTGGCCGCTCTGTTTCAGGTGCCATGTCACCGGTTGCGCGGCCCTTCGCGCCAGAGGTTCGAGTCCTCCCTGAGCATGGGTGCGTGTGTTGTTCTTAGCATAAGTTGCTTTAAAGTGGTGTATAAGTCTAGGGACCGATGATCTGAGCAGTTTGGTCCCTTAGAAATTCAGACACATTTGAACATTTTTCTGTTGGCCAGGATGGGACTTGTGACTCATAAATAGGTATAAGTGTGTTCCATTCGCCAATGCTGTTGCTGCGTGACTCCTGTATATAGGGACCATAGATTCCTAGCAGCATTCTTCACTGAGTTCGCCACCTCCATAGATCACCTCCTCACTCAGGGAGCCCTGATTTTCAACCGCCACCACCTCATTGACCCGACCCATCGCATTCCCTCCTCAACCCTACCACTGCCACCGCTGCCTCCTGTACAATGACCACCTCACCCAAAACTACCCCCATTGTAAACATTCCCACTTCCTTAAACAGTATCCTAACCTCGCCTCTCCCCCTTCCTGCAACACCTGCAATAAACGCCACCCCACCTACTCCTCCAAATGCAAAGCCAAATCCCCTCCCACCAACAATGAGCTCACTGTTCCCGTTCACCTCATCGACCAGCCCATCCACCCCAACAATTCCCTCCACTCTCCCCCTATGGCTGAAGACATCATCCAGTTCCTGACCACTGTCCTGCAGAACATCCACCCCTTCCAACACCACACACCCTTGCTACCAGCTCTGTTTTCCATTTTAATACCTACACCACCTACTCCCACAACCAGGCCCACTTTACCTTTACCTACATAGACACCCTCGTTTAAGGCCCTCTCTCCCCCCCCCCCCACTTCCTTCCCCCCTCCCACCTTCTGCTGCATCAACACTATCGTCTCCTCAACCTAAACATTCGCTCCCTCCCTGTCAACAAATACCTTTTTATGCATACCCTATCCGACCACCAGGTCGACTCCTTCGTCCTTAACAAAACCTTCCTCCAACCTCATAATGTTGTCCACACCTCTCCTTATCTCCTTCACCAAATTGACAGTCCCCTTCCCCTCGCCTGAGGTGGGGTCGCTATTGGCCACCTCAGACATCTCCCTGCCCAACCACAGCTCCTACTCAATGATCCAACTGAACATTTTCTCCTCATCACCTTTTTTTCCTCCCTCACCATCACTTGTGACACTATCTGTATAAATCCCACAGCTCCTCTCCCTTATGACTTCATTTCCCATGTTGACCATACCTTGTCCACCTATGTGGTTGCCGCTAACCTCAACATCCACAGCCGTGATCCTGCCACACTTCGGTTGTGGCATCACTTCCTTGCCACCCTCCATGGTGACCTTGGTCCTCTCCCACAACACACCCGTCCTGAAAATAACTCCACCCCAGATGTTATCCTCACTTCCCCCAACCTCCTTGGCCATATCACTGCAGATGACCTTGATCCCCTTGGTAGTGAACACATCCCCAACCTTCTCATCATCTCCTCCACACATAGTCCCCCTGAGCCCCCCACTCTGCTGACCCTCCAAAGTCCATCCACGATTACCACTGTGCTGACTGAGATGCTACTGGGAATCCATTGCCTCACAGGTCGAAAGCCACCCCCTTACCTTTCACTGTCCTGCTGACATCGCCCATGCCTCTTTCTTCCTCCAGAAGGCCATCACTGACACTATTGAAGCCCACATTTCTATCAAACTCATCCACCCTCACCGCCCTACGCTTCCTCCACAGGCTCTCCTTCTTCCTCATGAATCCCACAGGCTCTACAACTCCTTCCTCCTCACTCGTGACCAGGATACACTCCTCCACTACCGTCAATTACAGTGACACATCCAGAACCTCCTTACAGAAAAGAAACGCCAGGACTGGCACCAGACACATAAATTCCTTAACTCCACTCTCCCTGTCAACTCCTCCAAGTACTAGTCACCCTTCCACCGTCTTAGTGGTAGCCATCCCACTCTGCAGTACCCTATTCTCCATGACAATCGCCCTTTCCTTGACAAACTCAGTAAGGCTAACTATTTTGTTTCACACCCATCTAAGGTGTTCTCCATTCCTGACAATCCCCATTTTGATTACTGCATCTTCCTCACTGTCCTTGAATGCACTGACACCTCTGTCGCTCCACTCGACCCTAGTATCCAGTACTTGGATCAGTTACCCCCTCAAACATAAGCCCTCCCATCACTGCACATGAAATCACACTCGTCCTCTGTTCCAAACACAACACTGCCCCTCATCACAAGGGTGTCACCTACTGCCAGCTCAAGGAATCCCTCCTGTCATTCCTGGCTGCCGTTGCTATTCTGTACAATGTCCTCCTCTCCACTGGCTCTTACCCTGACCTGTCGAAGACTTCCTATATCCTGCAGTTCCTGAAACCCAACCCCTCTGAAACCTCTTCATATCGTCCCATTTGCCTCACCTTCGTGCTCAGTAAGGTCTTGGAGTCCATCCTCTCCTGCTATATCCATCGCCACTTTAATCAGCACCACCTCCTTCCCCTTACCCAGTGTGGCTTCCGGGCCTCCGTCTCAGCCAACAACTAACTCCTTAATGTTTCCAATCTTCTTTCCCTCCAACTTAACTCTCGTCACTCCACTATCTTTGTTTCCCCCGACCTCCAGAATGCCTACAACTGTGTCTGTCGTCCCAGGCTCCTCTTCAAACTCCAGACCTATGCTCTCCCTATCAATTTCGTCTGTCTCATTTCATCCTTCATCTCCTGTAGTCCCTCATACACCACTATCCACAATTCCAACTCCTGTACTTTCTATCTCACTGCCAGTTTGCCCCAAGGCTTCGTCTTTTCCCCTCTCCTCTATGTCCTGTGTACTTCCGATAAGCTCAAACCTCCCCCACCTGTTCATCTAATCCAATTAGCTGATGACACCGTCTTCCTGATCCTTTATCTTACCCTTCAATGGTCCCAACGTACCCTCCAAACTCACCTTGACCAGCCCACCACTTGGTGCAACCATTGGTTCCTTCACATCAACCCCTCCAAAACCTAGGCAATCATCATAGGCTCTAAAACCCACGACTTCTGTCTCCATGATTTCTACCTAACCATTTATGGTCATCCTATCCACCTCACTCCCACCCTAAAATACCTTAGTCTCACCCTTATCCATCACCCCACCTGGACTCCCCATCTCCTTATGATCCAACACAAAGCCCAGAATAGACTCCGCCTCCTGAAACTCCTGTCCAGCTGGACATGGGGACTGTATCATTCCACCAACGTTCACACCTACAAATCGTTGATGCCCCCCTTCCTTTGTTATGCACCTTTTCTTTTCATCCTACCCCCTCCCCCATTGAACCTTACTCTCCCTCCTCTCAGGCCTCTCTTTTGGCAGGTCCCTCCTGGCAGTTATTATTCTTCATCATGTGTGCTTCATCAGTTGCAATGGTTTTAAGTGTCTTTCTTCTGGAATGTTTTAATACTGTGGTCAACTTTTAACCTGTGCGTGTGACTTCAGCGTATTTTATGTGCTCCACGAATGCCCAATGGTGTCTTTTAACAATATATAGACTTTTTTAACTGTCCAACAATAAACGTCTCTGAGTCAGTGTATATTTTTACCCCCATTATCGCCACTTATTCTGTTTTTATGTCCTTTTTATCGCATTTATATGTATAGTTTTCTCCTTTTATTAAGTGGCATGTCACTCGGTTGAGGCCGGCCTCTGTGGCCGAGCGGTTCTAGGCGCTTTAGTCTGGAACCTCGTGGCCGCTATGGCCGCAGGTTCGAATCCTGCCTTGGGCATGGATGTGTGTGATGTCCTTAGGTTAGTTAGGTTCACATAGTTCTAAGTATAGGGGAATATGACCTTAGATGTTAAGTTGTCGTCGCCATCGCCATCGCCGTCCCCGTCGCCGTCGCCATCGCCATCGCCATCCCCGTCGCCGTCTCCATCGCCGTCCCCGTCCCCGTCGCCACCGCCGTCGCCGTGGCCGTCACCGTCGCCGTCTCCGTCGCCGTCGCCTTCGCCTTCGCCGTCACCCTCACCATCGCCGTCTCCGTCACCATCGCCGTCGCCATCGCCATCGCCATCGCCGTCACCATCACCATCACCGTCACCATCGCCGTCGCCGTCGCCATCACCGTCACCGTCACCGTCACCGTTACCATTGCCGTGGCCGTTACCTTCGCCGCCAACGGCGCCGCCAGCGTCGCCTGCACCGTCACCATCACCAACACTGTCACCGTCGCCAACCCGTCACCATCATTGTCTCCATTACCATCTGGCGTTTCCGTCCACTGCTGCCGTCCATTCATCTATCTGTCCGCCAGCCGCCGTCACAGCCACCCCCACTCCTTCTGGTGATCGCCGCCGGCCCCGCTGCCCCCGCCGCCCCCACCGCCGCCGCTGCCACCGCTGCCACTGCCACTGCCCAGTGCTTGCCACCTGCTGTCTTCCTGCTGTCCGTCCATCGCCGACTTTGCCATGAGCTCTGCTACCTCCACTGTCATCTACACCTTCCCCTCCTCAGCTTCTGCTATCACAAGCTGGAGCGACACCTCTTGTCTCCCCCCTCACACCTAGCCTCGTCTCCCCTCCCCCAGTCATCCATTGTCCCATCTGCTCCCCAGCTGTCCACCCCCAAGTCTACACCCTTCCCCCAGCCTCCACAGGAGCAACAGCTCCCACACCCACATCTACCCTCATGTATGCCTCTGCTGCTGCCTCTGCTGCAACCTCTCAGATGGTCAGCTTCCCCCTCTCTCACCTCCTGTCATTTCATTGTCTGCCTTTCCTCCCACATCACATCACGCTGGGCCACAATTGCCACCATGGAACCCCCTGCTCCACCTGGCACCTCTGCCATGCCTGAAGGATATACCAGCTTCCACCTCCCTCTGCTCCACATCCCTCTCCGCCACTTCCTGGCCACCCTCACCAAAAGCCTCTCAAGCACGTAAATGACAACTGCGCTCCCATCACTTCGAACAAAAAATCACTGCCACTCCCCCTCTTCCTCCTGCCACCTCTCCATGGGTACCAACTCTCCTCTTGTGACCCATGTCCCACCACCCACTCTCCACACCTTTGCACTTTTGACCCTGGACCCCAAGTTCCTCGACACCTGTACCCTTACTATTGAGATACAAAAGTAACTTCCAGGTGCTCCCACTTCTCAACTGATTCCCCACAGGGACTCAGCCCTAATCAAATCCCCCTTCCCCTCCTTTCATATAGACCTTCCCCGTAAACTCCCGCATATCAAGTTTGGCCCCTGCACATCCCTAACACCCTTCCCCTCCCCTTCTTGTCCTTGTCAACCCCAGCCTCCCTGTTATCCCCCCGATCTACACTGCTGTGATCACCAATCTCAGCCTGGTGATCATGGAGGTTCAGGTGCTGGCTTAACTCTACTCCCACCCTTACTTCGAAATCCACTCTACCCATTGTATCTACAATGCCACCAGCCCCACTTACCTCAAGCTGGTCTTTTCGGAGTCCGCCCCATCCATTGACTACCTTCTCACCCAGGTGCCCTGATTTTTCACCGCTGCCACCCAGATGAATCCTGCAAATCCTCTCCCTGTTTCTACCGCTGCCACCTGACCACTCACTGTAATTATCCCCCCACCTGTCGCCAGTGCAAGGCCTCCCATTTCCTAAAAAACTGTCCCAACCACGCCAACCCTCCTTCCTGTAACATTTGCAATGCACCATATCCCACCTATTCCTGCGAATGTTAGGCTAAACCCCCTCCTGTCACCCACAAGTTTACCGTCCCCATCTGTCCCATCAATCCTGCTTTCACCCCAACAATTCCCTCCATCCAACCCCACAGCTGAAGATATCATCCGTTTCTTAACCATAGTCCTCCAAAACATCCATCCTTTCCAACGCCCCCATACCCTCCAAAAGATATCTGTCGCCACCCACTCCATCTTTCAACTCATCACCTTCGCCAACTACCCCCACAACCAAGCCCACTTCATCTTCACCTGCCCCCCCCCCCCTGCCCCTGCAGGTCCAGGGTTAGAATAGGCCTGAGGTATTGCTGCCAAAAGGAGTTTCACAAGTTTCAGTCTTTATGTGATGGTCCCCTGTAGGGTTTGACCTCCATTCTTCAAAATTTTCCCGAAGAGCGAGCCAACTGGGGAAGGGTACCTTACAAGGTGCATCATGTCCATTGTGCATTGAGATCTATAACCCACTTTTTCATTGTTGCATTGCAGTCCTGCCCATTCTCCATCTCTTGGGCGAGGATATCTTCATGGGTGCTTTTTCCACCATGCACTATGCAGTGTCGATTTCTGTGTCGACGATGACCATGGACTTCTTTGCACCAGGTATCCAGCACGGTAGCCAGTCTGTTGTGGTGGGGCCGCCGTGTACCCTATTGGTTGTAGCTCCCTGATCACACAAGGTTCACTCTGCTGATGCCTGCGCCGTTAACTCCCCACGTATGACAAGGGGTAGATGCCCATCCCCCTGGAGCATTGGGACTCCCAGCAATGGCCATCGTGCCAGGTAGCCTTTGCTGTGGCTGGGTGGCGCCTGTGGGGAGGGCCCCTGTTTAGAGTGGATGGCATCAGGGCAGATGGCACGTGATGGAGTGTAGTCCATCATCTCTTGCTGGTGGTGAAACACCAGCGGTCTCTAAGCGACCATGAGCTCAATTCAGTGTACAGAAGTATGACCCCAAATCATTCCTCTCCCTGGTCACACCATGGCAGGAACGTCAGGCTAAGGATGGCAGCGGATCTTATTCACCCTGGTACCTTGTATGTTCGAGAGCTGATGGGGAATATTACATGACGGTGAAGCCTCAGTTTTTTGTTGAGCATTTAGAGGACAAGTCCTGGGAGGTGGAGGGCTTGTCTAAAATGAGATCTGTATCATTCTTGATCAAAACAGCATCCTCTGCTCAGTCACAGGAGTTACTCGCATGTGATGAGGTGGGGGATGTTTCTGTAATCATCATGCCCCATAAGAGCTTAAATATTGTCCAGGGTATCATATTTCACAGAGACATTCTTTTGCAGTCCGACGATGAGCTGCTCGCTAATTTGGAGCGGCGAGGTGTGCATTTCGTCCAGCATGTCCACCAGGGTCTGAAGGATAATTAGGTTGCCACCAGTGCTCTCATCTTGACCTTTGAGGGTGATACATTGCCCGAGAAGGTCAAGGTGATAATCTAACTGTGTGGAGTAAAGCCCCATATCCCTCCAGTGATGTGGTGCTTTAAGTGCTGGAAATTCGGCCATATGTCTTCCCGCTGTACTTCCAGCATCACATGCCAAGATTGCAGACACTCATCACAACCCAATACTCCATGTGCCCCGCTTCCCATCTGAGTCAACTGCAGAGAGCACCATTTGCCTTGCTCACCTGACTGCAGGATTCTCCAGAAAGAAAGGAAAATCATGGAGTACAAGACCCTAGACCGACTGACCTACACTGAGGCTAAGAGAAAATTTGAACGTCTGCATCCTGTGCGTATGACATCGTCTTACACGGCCGCTAGAACAGTTTTGGCACCATCAGCTCCACCAACCCATGTCACCTCTCGGAGCCGGAAGACTACACCTGCCCCCTTGATGGTGGGGGTCATTTCCCTCCCTGTTGCTCCTGCACCACCTACTTTGGAAGCAACACCCCCCAACCACCGGTGACGTCCATCTCCACTTCTAAGCCAGAGAAGTATAAGTCTTCTTTGGCCTCTTTCGCTAGGAAGGGGTCCCTTGGGTCACTCTCTTCCCAGGTTTCTTCTAGTGGGAAAGACGACACCCACCAGTGGCTGAAGAGCCCAAAAGCAGCTGGTTATAGGGCTTCACACTCATCCACAGTCCCAGAGACTGAGCCAGGGAAGTTCTCCCATACAGGGAAACCCAAGGAGCAGCGAGAGAAATCTAAAAATAAAACCTCCAAGACCAAGGAAATTGCGGTGGCATCCACATCACCACTACCTACAAGCTCTGTGGCTGAGGATGCGGTTGAAATTTTGGCGACCGCTGAGGATCTAGATCTCGCCAGACCCTCAGATACAATGGATATAAACTGCTCAGGCAATAAATCGGTGGCAGCAGGTGACCCTGAGGTGTAAACTGCCTCACTGAATGTTCCATGTCTTCCCAGTCTCACGATGTCATTCTCCAGTGGAATTTCGGCGGTTTTTTCCACGGCCTGGCTGAGCTATGGCAACTGTTAAGCTTTAAACCTGCTATCTGCATTGCCCTCCAGGAAACTTGGTTCCTGGCAATGTGTACCCCTGCCCTCCACGGCTATAAGGAGTAATACAGGAATCGTAGTGACTATAATTGACTGTCAAGTGGAGTTTGAGTTTATGTCCTAAACTGTCTGTAGTGAACATGTGCCCCTTCAAACCCCTCTTAAAGCTGTGGCTGTCAGAATACGGATGACGCAGGAAATAACTGTCTGCAATGTATATCTTTCTCCAGATGGTGCAGTACCGCTCAATGTATTAGCTGCGCTGATTGACCAAATCCCTAACCCTTTCCTACTTCTGGGAGATTTTGTAAGTAGGCTGTTTAGGTTTTTATATTGGTAACGCCACGTAGCGCTCTGTATGAAAATCACTGGCTGTGCTGTGTGCAGTCTGTGGCTAGTTTGCATTGTTGTCTGCCATTGTACTGTTGGGCAGTTGGCTGTTAACAGCGCGTAGCGTTGCGCAGTTGGAGGTGAGCCGCCAGCAGTGGTGGATGTGGAGAGAGAAATGGCGGAGTTTTGAAATTTGTAATACTGGATATCATGAACTGCTATATACATTATGACTTTTGAACACTATTGAGGTAAATACATTGTTTGCTCTCTATCAAAATCTTTCATTTGCTAACTATGCCTATCAGTAGTTAGTGCCTTCAGTAGTTTGAATATTTTATTTAGCTGGCAGTAGTGGCGCTCGCTGTATTGCAGTAGTTCGAGTAACGAAGACTTTTGTGAGGAAGTGATTTGTGAAAGGTATAGATTAATGTTAGTCAGGGCCATTCTTTTGTAGGGATTATTGAAAGTCAGATTGCGTTGCGCTAAAAAAATATTGTGTGTCAGTTCAAGCACAGTCATGTATAATTTTTCAAAGGGGACGTTTCATATGTCGACCCTTAGCCGAGGATACCTCACTGGAATCTTCTGATTTTTTTTTGTAGTTTGTGTAATTAGTGCAGCGTTTGTTTATTGCTAGCGCTTAATTGTAGAGAGAATTTCCTTTGTAGTTGTAGTTTTTCATTCTTGTACAATAAAACAGTTGTGGCATGCATGTAGATTTGCACCAAGTATTTCGCAGCTGCGCTTGCAATTAACGAGATATTATTTTCAATGGTATGTTAATGTGTTTTCTTATTTTGCTCTTCAAGTTGTGCTTTTCTGTGTTGTCGTGTGAAATATTGTGACAATAATGGCGTGTGAAAAACGTAATACTAGGCTCCAAAGTAAACTGAGAAAAGACAGTGAAGACGAAAGCAGTGTGTTACCGCCACCGTGTAATGAATTAACGAATGTTCAAAGTAGCAATTTGGTAATTGTGCATAGGGAAATGGAGCGGGATGCAAATAATGGTTTAGGCAGTGAAACAATTAGTGAACAGGGAAGCATTATCGATCGATCGGTCGGCAACAGCTTGCCTCAGGAATCCGAAATGACAGGACACAATCTTGCAAATACTGTAGATTCAGGTTTTGCGTCCTCACCGTTTTCTCAAATAGATCAAGACACATTTTCTGCTTGTCAAAATGTGAATGTTGCCGGTGCAAATGCACTGCCGAAAAGCATAGAGGAACAGATTCCAGACACTAATACATTATTATTGCAATTAATGCAACAAATGAAACAAAATCAGAGACAAACACAGCAAAAGCTTCAAAAGTTAGACACAATGGAACAAAATCTTTGGAAGTTAGACACCACGCTTGAACAAACACGTGAAGATTTAACTACTGAGTTGCATAACATTGAATCGAAATGTCAAAAAGTCTGTAATGACGTAAAAACACAAATTTGTGAGCATTTTCAACCTATTTTTTCGCGGCATGAAAATGCATTACACAATCACGAAGCAGCCATAAAAGAACTGCGAACTATTGTTCATGAAAATCATGAGACCTTGCAAGCTAAAATTGACTCAGTTGCATCTACCGATTCGGTTATGCAACTTGCAAAAACTCAGGAAAACTTAAAGGACACAGTAGATACGATTTCAACACAAATGGACACTCTGAAATTTGGTTCAGAAAAATACACTGAGGAAATAAGTACACTATCGGAGAAAGTAGCCGAACTTTCGGATCAGTTCACTAACTTATCTACAAAGGTAGATGATGATCTGAATGACACAAGACCTGTAGCCTTTACTGACACTGAAGAGTATGCACAAATTAGAAAATTCAAACAAAATCAAAATCAAATCAATACACTGTACAAAAGAGAAATCCATGAAGTACAAGATCAGTTGGCACAAGTAATACAAGAATTACATATTTCAGAGGACACTCGCGCTCCAGTACGGGAAGAGGGACATAGAAATACGGAACAACCACAAAATAATAACACAGGACACTTCGGAAATTATGAAAGAAATTGGCAAGGCGCATTGAATTTTGAGATGGAACCGCCGAAACGACGTAACAATGAGCTTTGTGCGACTCTAAGACACGATGATTTTGACTATAAGCTGTTCATTACTACACGTAAATTCAAAACATTTAAGAATTCTGGCAACGACATTCATCCACGAGCATGGCTTCATCAATTCTCTCATTGTTTTCCTCCCAACTGGTCATTGCAGCACAGATTAGAATTTATGTGTGGCTACTTAGAGAATGAACCAGCTGTAAGGATGCGATCGGTCATTCACGATTGTCACAGTGAAGGAGAATTTTCTCAGGCCTTCCTCTCAGCATATTGGTCTCAAGCTACACAAGACCGAGTAAAACATAGCATCATAATGATGAAACATTTCGAACAGTCTGAATTCTCCAGTCTTGTGAAATATTTTGAAGAAATGTTGCATAAGAATCAGTACCTGTCAAACCCATACAGCCCCTCAGAACTCATCCGCATTTGCTTAATCAAATTACCTGAACATTTACGACATATTATTTTGGCAGGACGTTGCAAAGACGACATCGAAGCTTTTCAGGGACTCTTACAAGAATTAGAAATTGACACTGACAATCGCGGAACGCGAAAACAGGGACACAACAATTACAGGTCACATCCGTCGCAATTCCGTGATGAAAAAATAATAACTGGACACGACAAGGCTATTCCCACAACACAAATCGTGACCAAAACAGACACCACCCATAGGACAACCGTTGGCAGAGTAGTAATAATTACAGGGAAAGATCACCTCTCCACGGTAATTATTATCAAGGGAGACACAACGGTCCAGCGCGCAGTTACAATTCAGGGAGAAATTCTCCACCACGTGACCGACAAGAAAGAAACTATGGAATCTACCGACATGACGACAGACGATATGATCATAACGACAGACCTGGATTTCATCAGAACTGGCGGGATATAAACAGGGCAGGGCCCTCTCGACAAGATGAATTTGTAGAAGTTAGGTCTCCAAATCCCAATAACGACGTGCGCCAACAAGGAGACAATAGGCAATGACTCACACCGCTGGCAGCCACAAAACGTACTTATGAAACTGACGACGCAGCTGGCGTAACTAGTAATTACGTAAAAATGGGAGACATTAGGGACATCTTACTCCAGGAACACGACGTAAAACATAACAACATTGCGTATCCTGTGATTCACATTACAGTAAATGACGTAAAATTTACGGCAGTACTTGACTCTGGCAGTCCCATTTCAGTAATTAGTGAAACAGCCTTTAGCAAATGCAACAAATCTAACGATTGCCCCACACTTTCGTTACGTAAGATTAAATTACAAGGTGCAATCTTTGGAAAAAGTGTAGATGTACGCCAACAAACCAACTTAGAATTCTTTTGCCAAAGCCACAGCTTCTCTATGAACTTTCTTATTGTTCCATTATTGTCGACGGAAATTATATTGGGAGTAGACTTTTTTAATGAATACAAAGCAATCTTAAACTTTCACGATGCTGAAATAAGTCTAGAGAAGGAAGGTAAGTCAATAGCTTTCAAATTTGAAGATTGGCTCTCAAACCATGACGAAGAAATTAATCGGCTTTACCTCCTGTTAGACAACAGTTCGGAATTTTCGAAGGAACTTGACACTAACAATCACTCTGCAAGTAATGACAGGAATGATATCGACGGCGCATTTGATACTAATGAGTTAATTCAGAATAAAATTCAAACAATTGAGAATTGTAATGACACTGATAGGCAGTTCCTTTTTGAGATTTTACAAGCACATTCCACAGTTTTTACTCACAAAATAGGAACAATCAAGGGATTTAAATACCAATTTCGTGTTCGTGAGCATACTAAATTTTGTGTTAGACCATACGTAATTCCGGCACATTATAGGGACCGTGTTAGAACAGAAATACAATCTATGCTTGACGAGGGCATTATTGAGCCTGCAGTAAGCTCATACAACAATCCATTACATGTTGTTGAGAAGAAAAATGGATCGATCAGGCTTGTCTTAGATTCGAGACAAATCAATACTATCATCATTCCTGAAACAGACAGGCCGCAAACGTTGGAAGAACTTCTTCGAAAATTTAATGGTGTAAAAGTGTTGTCTTCTATTGATCTCAGATCCAGCTTTTATCAGATCGAACTTCATCCAGAATGTAGAAAATACACAGCTTTCCTTTGTTTCGGCGTTTGTTATCAATTTCGGAAACTTCCTTTTGGTTTGAACATTTCTTCGGCAGCGTTCATTCGCGGGCTAAATTCCATATTACCTGATTTCTTAAAACGTCACATCACCTTATATGTGGATGATATTCTAATAGCAGAAGCCTCATGGGAACAACATAATCGTATCCTCAACAGTTTGTTTACGTATTTTTGCAGAATCTGGAATTACAGTTAACTTGGAAAAGTCTGAATTCGGTAGGACAAAGGTGAAGTTTTTGGGACATAGTATTTCCTCTGAAGGCATTCAGCCGGATCCTGAAAAGTTAGAAGCAATCAGAGCAATTCCAGTTCCATCCACAAAAAAACAAGTCCCCAGTTTTCTAGGTCTTGTAAATTTTTACCGTCGTTTTCTGAATATGCAAATTCTAGTTACACCAAAACTTTGTTCTCTCACTGGAAAAAATACTATTTGGAACTGGGACGAACAAGCACAGTTGGAATTCAATTCTACTTAACGCGCCAATACTAGCTCATCCAGATCTGTCACAAGATTTCTGCCTTAGCACGGATTCTTCTATAGTCGGTCTTGGTGACCATTTATTTCAAGAAGCCACAGAAAATGACACTACTGTTCAGAAAACCATTGCTTTTGTTAGCCGAGTGCTAACAAAATCTGAAAAAAAATTATTCCGTTACTGAATTAGAAGCTTTAGCTGTCGTTTGGGCATTTAACAAATTCCGTTTCTTTCTTTCTGGTAAGCACGTAAAAGTATACAGTGATCATCGTGCATTACAATTTCTTATGTCTTCAAAATTAAGTCATGATAGGTTAAAACGTTGGGCATTGTTTCTGCAAGAATTCCACTTCACAATAGTCTACACTCCCGGCAAGGAGAACATTGTTGCGGACGCACTGTCACGCGCACCGTCTGGGCTTGAGAAAAGTAACACAAAAGGCAACTTCGAGAAAAATTTCAGTATTCTTTACATTCAGAAAGTCGCCTTTGAAAACTTCATCACCACATCTTTAAAGGACATTGCTCATGAACAAGATAAAGATCCGATTTGGAAAGACATCAAAAGTAAATTGCATGAAAAGACACACACTCAGATTCGGCATTATTATCTGGTTAGAAACAACATACTCTTCAAACGCTGCACTGTTGATGACAAGCTATGGGTACTTTGCATTCCTGACGATTTCGTTAATAAGCTCATTTGGTACATTCATTTCAGCTACGCACATTTTGGTCCACGAAAATGTTATCATATTCTTCGAACGACTTGTTATTTTAACAATATGGAAAAGAGAATTCGAAGAGTCTTGTCTATTTGTAAACTTTGTCAAAAAGCTAAACCATCTACTATCTCACATCGTGCTCCGTTGTTTCCTATAATTCCTTCTAAATTAAAAGAATTTGCTGCTGTTGATCTCTTGGGACCCCTTGTCAGAACATCGAATGGATTTTCGTACGTTCTAGTCGCTGTTGAACTTACTTCAAAGTTTGTTTCTTTCACTCCGTTACGTAAAGCCACTGGACGGTCTGTATCCAACACCTTTGTTAAAAATTTCTTACGTGAAGTTGGACACGTTAGTAAAGTCATTTCAGATAACGGACCGCAATTCAGATCTGCTGTTTGGTCACGCATGCTTCGGAACCATAAAATCAAACCTGTTTTTATTTCATTGTACTCACCACATTGTAACCCGTCTGAGCGGATTATGAAAGAAATCAATAAGCTTTGCAGACTTTATTGTCACAGAATGCATCAGCATTGGGACAGATATTTACACTTATTTCAAAACGTGCTGAATGAAATGCCTCATGACTCCACTGCTTTACCACCTATTCTTGTACTAAAGAATGAAGAACCACCGAACAGAAACCGAGAGCTTGTACCTTTTCCGAATACACGTAAACTTCGACACAAAGACATAATTGATTTAGCTATTAAAAATATAAAATCTGCAGCAGACAAAAGGAGAAAACTACACGATAAAGCAAATGCAAAGAAATTATATATTGCTCAGAAAGTTCTCATTAAAGCTCATTCATTGTCAAATAAGAAGAAACACTTGAGTCACAAATTCTTTCTAGTTTACAATGGACCTTACAGAATCTGACGTATACCACATGATAATTGTGTTGAAGTTGAAACTCTGCGTACTAGGAAGAGTAAAGGATTGCACCACATTTCACATGTAAAACCGTTGCTTTATAACTTAGTCTTTGCCATAAAATTTTTCACTTCACGTTACTAGTATGCTTTGTCAGACTTAGAAACTGTTCACATGCAACAATGTTTTGAAGTTCACTATCCAGTCTAGAACCTAGGGAACATATTTAGACAGTATTTACGAGTGCATTGTTATAGTGAACAGACGACACAGTGTTATTGTGTGTGTACATTCTTGCTTGTTAGTTGCACGATTACGTAACGACTATAAGGCTGACATACTTAGAACATGTACCGGTACTGCTAATGAGATTTTAATGCAACATTTTGGTTTACTTGAAAATACATTTTAGATTTAAAGTACTTTCTGAGAGATACCAGATGACACAGTGGTTAGTTTATTTGACAGTTACACGATTATATCGGGACGCTACTAATATGTGACACAATTTACATTGTTGCTTTTGCGGTGTATCTGCACAGTTTTTCTGTATTATTTTGGAAAGTAAAAGATGTTTTAGCAGTTACTTTTGTGGTATAGCTACAATGAGATAGCCTTTTCCGTAGCACAACAATACGTTACGTTATAGTACTTTCTTGATCACGGTAAGGTACGTAATAACTACGCTATCTATACGCAAAGCATTTCACTTTCGTTTATGATGAGGTAAGTACATTGACTTCAGCAGAACTTTGCTTACAGAGGACGATAACTACGGCACTTCCACAGAATTATTTGACCACAAGACGCACATTTAGCGCTACAGGACACGCATTTGAGAGATTAATTTTATACTTAAGCCATTTATTTTTCAAGATTTTTGAATTACAAAGAAAGTTATTTACGATACATTTCATTCCATTGCTGTAATCTGTAACACCGGAGGGTATAATTACATTAAGCCTCAGGGGGGTACACGCCTACTTTGTGTACCATGTGTTTGGCAAGCACGAGGAGCCTTAGCTAATATGGTATTTGCTTATACAACTTTACTCATTGGTACCATATTTCTCTAACACACAAATTACACAGCTATCTGATCATTTAAATGAGAGATAAACATTTTTTTTACTACATCAGTGACACATGTTTACGCAACTACATAGTTGGATAACTTCACACTTACGAAATTGTATTTTGTCTGTACTTTGTGAACTGTTCATATTTTTTTGGAACCATTATGATACTATGAGAGCTTTGAATGATATCTTTGGTATGGGATCACGATTTTTAAAGTACGTTTGAGGTAGATGACACTATTGAAATGAGCAGAGAATTCTTTTTAGGTTTTGAAATTACTGCAGAAAGCTACGACATTTTTGAGATTTGGCTGAGTTTTTATGATATTATTATGATGACAATGTGTATTATGCTGTTGAGGCATGTTTATGATCAATAAGCTAATGCTATATGAGGAATTTGATTATGCTACGTAATTATTATGATGAAATATTGAAGAAGTGTCGACGAATATGTATATGTATAATAAGGTAAGGAATAATGAGTAGTGGTTAGGGACTCTGTCTTGTGAAAAAGGATGTTGGAAACCAAGAATCGTACTTTAAGAGTTATGAAATGTGTGTAAATGCGTGAATGTATCACAATGCCGGCGAAAATTTTTGGATCCTGTTATATTTACAGGATTTTGTTTCTACACATTTGTAACGCAAATTCTCGACCAGTGAAATTTTTATATGAGACTGCCACTGTAGCGGAAACTGCTGTCGTAAATATTTCAGTAAGAAAGGTAAGTGACCTTGACATAATGCGTTTTGGGCGCCCAGCTGAGAGGTAGTCGTCTGACAAAAGAAAGCCATTAGGTGGAAAAAAAAGAGGCCATTATTCTCGCTATTGACATTCCTTTGTAGAAAGCATCGCAAATACGACACGCTCATTACTTGGAAAGATACTTACATCTGCACACCTGATTATGACAAGCGTCTTTCTACGAGAGTTGAGAGAATTTCTACTAACTTATGAAATGTCACATGACTATTGAATGATATTTTTATGCTTTGCTTTTCATAGTTGCTTATTTCATTTGATATCTAATTTCCAGCTGTGTTGCAGCATTGGTTTTATAAAATAAAATAAAATGCATTTGCTAATGTGAACACTTTCTGTCAACAGATATATTAAATAATAATTTTGTGATCCACACTCTTCAAAAAAGGAGCACTTGGAAAGGAAAGAACAATAAGAAGGGACTAGTAACAGTAACTGCATACATAATTTTCTTTTCAAGTACATGGTAATATTTTTTTTACAATAAGTTGTTGTGGTGCACAACTTTAATTACATAGACACTAAGATGTGACATAGGTATTAGACATGGACATCTTTAGTGAACTATTTTTTCTGCTTGAACTTCGTCATGTTTAGGTATAAGTTATTGCATTTGCTGCTGCTGTTTGCCAGGCATAGTGCTACTAAATTTCACTTTACATTACTCTGTTAAGCCAGTTTTACAACTGATTTATTTTTCTTGTTGCTGCACATTGGCTCATATTAGTTGTAATTTTGCATTTTATTTGTTAATTTAGATTTACGGCTGCTGGCTTTGCAAATTGGCATTTTTTTGTCATTGCCGTTTGTGTTAAATTCTTATGTGCTGCTGCATTGCCTCATCCCTTAGTTTAGCATCTGAGCTCAGTAGATTAAATTTAGCTTAAGAGGGGGTAGACTATATAAGAGAATGAGTTGCGATGAATTGGGAGAAATGCATTGAGAAGTTATACGAAAAAAGTACAGGAAGCAGGTATAGATAGGACTTTTTGAGAATAATGATGAACGAAGGGAGATCTCCATGCAAAATACTGCAGTAAAACAAACCCTGTCCTTTCCTTTTGTCTTATCCCTCTATGTGTTGGTGCACCCTTGTGTATTTGTGTTTTTCCTGTCTTTATGTGTTTAGCTGATGTTGTTACATGTCTTGTGACAGCGAGAGCGAGAGCACCAGCAGCAGCACAGTACTGTTTGTATAAAGCGTTTATTTTGCATTTTGTTTACGACCTTCCACTAAGGAAGGGATTCTATTTGTGTTTATCTGCTCTGCATAGTAACTAACAGTTCTTGATAAAACTTTACGTAGTTTTCGTGTTAGATTTCTTAGTGTTTTCTTGATCGTTTAGAACAGAAAGCGCCCTAAAACCGTCATTTGTTTGTTTCGCGGCCGTTAGCCACTAGTCACTTGAATCAGCAGTTGTCTTGTGACAGCGAGAGCGAGAGCACCAGCAGCAGCACAGTACTGTTTGTATAAAGCGTTTATTTTGCATTTTGTTTACGACCTTCCACTAAGGAAGGGATTCTATTTGTGTTTATCTGCTCTGCATAGTAACTAACAGTTCTTGATAAAACTTTACGTAGTTTTCGTGTTAGATTTCTTAGTGTTTTCTTGATCGTTTAGAACAGAAAGCGCCCTAAAACCGTCATTTGTTTGTTTCGCGGCCGTTAGCCACTAGTCACTTGAATCAGCAGTTGTCTTGTGACAGCCAGAGCGAGAGCACCAGCAGCAGCACAGTACTGTTTGTATAAAGCGTTTTTGTACTTATTTGCTGCGCTTAGCTTTTAAATAGTTTTTCTGGGAAAACCTAGCGTAGTTTTCGCGTCTCGTATTTCAGTGAGTGTTTCTTGATTATCAGAGTAGCTCATCAGAAGATTATCTTGGGAATTTGTCACCGTATAGGGTAGGGTAAACATAGTCATGTCTAGGGACTGTGGTTGTTGTGAGCGGACGCAAGGAGAATTGGCCACTCTTCGGGGGCAGGTGGAGGCTTTGTCTGTTAGGCTCATCGAGCTCGAGGCGCAGGCGTCGGCTCGTAGTGGCGTTGGGGCAACTGTGGTGAGACCTATGCCTACTTCGGTGGCCTTGGAATCACATGGAACCCCTGATGTCGCTGCGTCTTCCGGCAGTGAGCATCTTACCGGTCAGCCATCACTCCAGGGTGAATGGCGGACAGTGGTGGGCTCTCGCGTGCCTGGCCGAAAGGCGAAGGTGGGATCTGGCCGCGTGGCAGCTGCCTTACCCCTTTCCAACAGGTACGGGGTGCTTCCTAGTGGTGATGACATCGTTTCCGAGCCACCACAGGATGCCTCGCCTGTTGGGCCAGTGGCCGATTCTCCGGCAAGGTCCCGACAGTCACAGAGGGCGGGCCTATTAGTTATAGGGAGCTCCAACGTTAGGCGGGTTATGGAGCCCCTCAGGAAAATAGCGGGTAGGTCGGGGAAGAATGCCAGTGTGCACTCGGTGTGTTTGCCGGGGGGTCTCGTCCGTAATGTGGAGGAGGCCCTTCCGGCAGCTATTGAACGCACTGGGTGTGACCGGCTGCAGATAGTAGCACATGTCGGAACGAATGACGCCTGCCGCTTGGGTTCTGAGGCCATCCTTGATTCCTTCCGGCGGCTGGCTGATTTGGTGAAGACAACCAGCATCGCACGCGGAGTGCAAGCTGAGCTTAATATCTGCAGCATAGTGCCCAGAGTCGATCGCGGTCCTCTGGTTTGGAGCCGTGTGGAGGGTCTAAACCAGAGGCTCAGACGACTCTGCGACTATAATGGTTGCAAATTCATCGACCTCCGTTATTGGGTGGAGAACTGTAGGGCCCCCCTAGACAGGTCAGGCGTGCACTACACACCGGAAGCAGCTACTAGGGTAGCAGAGTACGTGTGGCGTGCACACGGGGGTTTTTTAGGTTAGAGGGAGCCCCCCTTGGGCGAAACGATAAAATACCTGACGGCTTACCAGAGAGGACATTATCATCGTTGATAAAGAACGTCCGTCCTCAGAGACCAAAAACAGGAAAAGTTAACGTAATATTGGTAAACTGCAGGAGTATCCAGGGCAAGGTTCCTGAATTAGTATCTCTTATTGAAGGAAATAGTGCGCATATAGTATTAGGAACGGAAAGTTGGTTAAAACCGGAAGTGAACAGTAACGAAATCCTAGACACAGAATGGAATATATACCGCAAGGATAGGATAAACGCCAATGGTGGAGGAGTATTTATAGCAGTAAAGAATTCAATAATATCCAGTGAAGTTATTAGCGAATGCGAATGTGAAATAATCTGGGTTAAGCTAAGTATCAAAGGTGGGTCAGATATGATAGTCGGATGCTTCTATAGACCACCTGCATCAGCAACCGTAGTAGTTGAGCGCCTCAGAGAGAACCTGCAGAACGTCGTGAAGAAGTTTCGTGATCATACTATTGTAATAGGGGGAGACTTCAATCTACCAGGTATAGAATGGGATAGTCACACAATCAGAACTGGAGCCAGGGACAGAGACTCTTGTGACATTATCCTGACTGCCTTGTCCGAGAATTACTTCGAGCAGATAGTTAGAGAACCAACTCGTGAAGCTAACGTTTTAGACCTCATAGCAACAAATAGACCGGAACTTTTCGACTCCGTGAATGTAGAAGAGGGTATCAGTGATCATAAGTCAGTGGTTGCATCAATGACTACAAGTGTAATAAGAAATGCCAAGAAAGGAAGGAAAATATATTTGCTTAACAAGAGTGATAGGGCACAAATCGCAGAATATCTGAGTGACCACATCAAACGTTCATTTCTGAGGAAGAGGATGTGGAACAAAAATGGAAAAAATTCAGAAACATCGTCCAGTACGCCTTAGATAAGTTCGTACCGACTAAGGTCCAAAGCGAGGGGAAAGATCCACCGTGGTATAACAATCATGTACGAAAGGTACTACGGAAACAAAGAAAGCTTCATCATAGGTTTAAGAGTAGTCGAATCATAGCTGATAAGGAAAAGCTGAACGAAGCGAAAAAGAGCGTAAAGAGAGCAATGAGAGAAGCATTCAACGAATTCGAACATAAAACATTGGCAAACAATCTAAACAAGAACCCTAAAAAGTTTTGGTCATATGTAAAATCGGTAAGCGGATCTAAATCCCCTATTCAGTCACTCGTTGACCACGATGGCACCGAAACAGAGGACGACCGAAGAAAGGCAGAAATACTGAATTCAGTGTTCCGAAACTGTTTCACTGCGGAAAATCGTAACACGGTCCCTGACTTCAGCCGTCGCACGGACGCCAAAATGGAAAATATTGAAATAAACGATATCGGAATTGAAAAACAACTGCTATCACTTAGTAGCGGAAAAGCATCCGGACCAGACGAGATACCCTTAAGATTCTACAGTGATTATGCTAAAGAACTTGCCCCCTTTCTATCAGCAATTTATCGTAGATCGCTGGAAGAACGTAAAGTACCTAGCGACTGGAAGAAAGCGCAGGTCGTTCCCATTTTCAAGAAGGGTCATAAATCAGATGCGAATCATTATAGGCCTATTTCGCTTACGTCAATCTGTTGTAGAATAATGGAACATGTTTTGTGTTCTCGTATTATGACGTTCTTAGATAATACAAATCTCCTTCATCATAACCAACATGGATTCCGCAAACAGAGATCATGTGAAACTCAGCTCGCCCTATTTGCCCAAGAAATTCACAGTGCCGTAGACACTGGCGAGCAGATTGATGCCGTATTCCTGGACTTCAGGAAGGCATTTGATACGGTTCCGCACTTACGTTTAATGAAAAAAATACGAGCTTACGGAATATCGGACCAGGTTTGTGATTGGATTCAGGATTTCCTAGAAGAAAGAACACAACATGTCATTCTTAACGGTTCAAAATCTGCAGATGTAGAGGTAATTTCGGGAGTACCGCAAGGAAGCGTGATAGGACCTTTATTGTTTACAATATACATAAATGACTTAGTTGACAACATCGGTAGCTCCGTGAGGCTATTTGCAGATGACACGGTTGTCTACAAGAAAGTAGCAACATCAGAAGACTCGTACGTACTCCAGGAAGACCTGCAGAGGATTAATGCATGGTGCGACAGCTGGCAGCTTTCCCTAAACGTAGATAAATGTAATATAATGCGCATACATAGGGGCAGAAATCCATTCCAGTACGATTATGCCATAGGTGGTAAATCATTGGAAGCGGTAACGACCGTAAAATACTTAGGAGTTACTATCCGGAGCGATCTGAAGTGGAATGATCACATAAAACAAATAGTGGGAAAAGCAGGCGCCAGGTTGAGATTCATAGGAAGAATTCTAAGAAAATGTGACTCATCGACGAAAGAAGTAGCTTACAAAACGCTTGTTCGTCCGATTCTTGAGTATTGCTCATCAGTATGGGACCCTTACCAGGTTGGATTAATAGAAGAGATAGACATGATCCAGCGAAAAGCAGCGCGATTCGTCATGGGGACATTTAGTCAGCGCGAGAGCGTTACGGAGATGCTGAACAAGCTCCAGTGGCGGACACTTCAAGAAAGGCGTTACGCAATACGGAGAGGTTTATTATCGAAATTACGAGAGAGCACATTCCGGGAAGAGATGGGCAACATATTACTACCGCCCACATATATCTCGCGTAATGATCACAACGAAAAGATCCGAGAAATTAGAGCAAATACGGAGACTTACAAGCAGTCGTTCTTCCCACGCACAATTCGTGAATGGAACAGGGAAGGGGGGATCAGATAGTGGTACAATAAGTACCCTCCGCCACACACCGTAAGGTGGCTCGCGGAGTATAGATGTAGATGTAGATGTAGATGTAGAATTTTTCTAATAATATGTTATTTACTTTGTAAAGATGTTTAAACATTATTTATTCTGATTTGTTGCTCATACGTGAAGGTGATGTTTCAAAAGTTATTCTGATCTTTATGTATGTACTTATGTCATAATTCTTGTAACACTGATGTATATGTTTATTTCTATTCTTTTGTAAAGCCTGTATTACTACAAATGTTATCTGTACTGTTATGTTCTTTAATGATGTATTTTGTACCTTTGTAATTGTATTCTTATGTTATAAAACTGTAATTGATACCAGTTCATCATATTATTAACTTGTAAGTTACATTTCACTGCACACGTTTCTGTTGTACATAGTATACGGACAATATGTGAGAAGTAGAGACTGTTAGTGTTTGCACATGTGTTGATAATTCAGCAAGGGACTGGATAACAGCATTGCTGGTTCTAAGGACAATTCCAAAAACTTTGTGAGTGCCCAAGTGGTGGTTTATGGACTTGCTATATTATCCGCAAGACCCTTCGATGGTGATTGTGCACCTGCACAGTCACAACAGATGGTAGCTGGCCATCTCTACAAGGACTACAGTGGGTCTACACCTTTGATGACTCACCAGTACCATTAAAACTACAAGGACTGCAGTGGGTCTGCACCTCTGGTGCCGTAATCTCTACCAGGACTACAGTGGGTCTACTCTGTGATGACCTACCTACCAATATTCTTCAAAACTTCGATTGACTCTGCTGTGGGTTTGCTCTGTTGTGGCCCATTACCTGTCTGCATGTCAAGAGTCAGCACTGTCTTTCCGTTGGAAGGACAACACTACTTCTTCAAGATGGCATGGAAATCCACTACTTCTGTGTGCATTCTCTTTTACTACTCAGACTTTGAGAAAAAAAAGCACTGTAATTTTACTGTGATGAATGATCAGGTCTGTCTTTATGGGACTGTGAGAAAATTTTAGCTTTTGACCAACATTGTATCAATAAGTGTTTGCATTTAATATCTTTGTTATTGTAATTATGAAAAATTTTATCAAATTATTATTGGCCACTGCCCAAAACAATTTGTAAAATTTTTTGTGGGGAGCATGGGGGCTATGTAAGTAGGCTGTTTAGGTTTTTATATTGGTAACGCCACGTAGCGCTCTGTATGAAAATCACTGGCTGTGCTGTGTGCAGTCTGTGGCTAGTTTGCATTGTTGTCTGCCATTGTACTGTTGGGCAGTTGGCTGATAACAGCGCGTAGCGTTGCGCAGTTGGAGGTGAGCCGCCAGCAGTGGTGGATGTGGGGAGAGAAATGGCGGAGTTTTGAAATTTGTAATACTGGATATCATGAACTGCTATATACATTATGACTTTTGAACACTATTGAGTTAAATACATTGTTTGTTCCCCATCAAAATCTTTCATTTGCTAACTATGCCTATCAGTAGTTAGTGCCTTCAGTAGTTTGAATCTTTTATTTAGCTGGTAGTAGTGGTTCTCGCTGTATTGCAGTAGTTCGAGTAACGAAGATTTTTGTGAGGAAGTGATTTGTGAAAGGTATAGGTTAATGTTAGTCAGGGCCATTCTTTTGTAGGGATTATTGAAAGTCAGATTGCGTTGCGCTAAAAAAATATTGTATGTCAGTTTAAGCACAGTCATGTATAATTTTTCAAAGGGGACGTTTCAATTTTAATGCCCATAACCCCTTGTGAGGTGGTATTATGCTTACTGGCCAAGGCAGAGATGTTGAAACTTTACTGTTGCAATTCGACCTCTGCCTCTTAAATACTAGGGCCGCCACACATTTCAGTGTGGCTCATGGTAGTTATTCGGCGACTGACTTATCAATTTGCAGCCTAAGACTTCTCCCATCTATCCACTGGAGAGCATATCACGACCTGTGTGGCAGTGAGCACTTCCCCTTTTTGCTGTCACTGTCCCAGCGTCAGGCACACAGACGCCTGCCCAGATGGGCTTTGAACAAGGCAGACTGGGGAACTTTCACTCCTGCTGTCACCGCTGAATCTCCCCCACACGGTAACATCGATGTGATGGTTGAGCAGGTTACTAGCACAATTGTTTCTGAGGCAGAAAACGCAGTCCCTCGCTCTTTTGGGTGCCTGAGGCGTGAGGCAGTCCCCTGGTGGTCGCCAAAAGTCGCTGTAGCAATTAAGGAGCGTCGGCGAGCTCTACAGCGGCATAAGCGGCACCCTTCCCTGGAGCACCTCATAACCTTTAAATGGCTCCGTGCCCGTGTTCACTACCTTATCAAACAACGGAAGAAGGAGTGTTCGGAGAGACACGTCTCCACCGTTGGGTGCCACACGTCACCATCCCAAGTCTGGGCAAAGATCAAACGTCTTTTTGGGTACCAGGCCCCAACAGCTATCCCCGGCGTTACCGTAAATGATGAGTTATGTATCGACGCAAATGCGATTGCCGAGCACTTTACTGAGCTCTTTGCTCGAGCCTCTGCGTCGGGCAATTACCGTCCACACTTTCGCACCCTCAAACGGTGGCTGGAAGGGAACGTCCCTCTCATTCACCACACGCTGCAGTGAATCCCATAACGCCCCATTTACAGTGTGAGGTCCTCAGTGCCCTTGCACATTGCCCCAACACAGCACCTGGGTCTGATCGCATCCACAGCCAGATGATTAAACATCTCTCATCTGATACAAGCGACGTCTTCTCGTCATCTTCAACTGGATCTGATGCGATGGCGTGTTTCCATCGCAATGGTGGGAGAGCACCACCATTCTGGTGCTCAAACCCAGTGAAAACCCGCTTGATGTGGATAGCTATTGGCCCATCAGCCTCACCAACGTTCTTTGTAAGGTGCTGGAATGTATGGTATGTCAGCGGTTGGGTTGGGCCCTGGAGTCACGTGGCTTGCAGGCTCCATGTCAGGGTGGCTTCCGACAGGGTCGCTCTACCACTGATAATCTTCTGTCCATCGAGTCTGCCATCCGAACAGCCTTTTCCAGACGACAACACCTGGTTGCCGTCTTTTTTTACTTATGTAAAGCATACGACATGACTGGGCGACATCATATCCCTGTCACATTGTATGAGTGGGGCCTCTGGCGACCACACTCGATTTTTATCCAAAACTTTATGTCACTCCATACTTTCCGTGTCCAATTTGGTGACTCCCATAGTTCCATCCATATCCAGGAGAATTGAGTCCCACAGGGCTCTGTATTGAGTGTCTCTCTATTTTCAGTGGCCATTAATGGTCTAGCAGCAGCCGTCGGGCCCTCCGTCTCACCTTCTCTGTATGCAGACGACTTCCTTATTTCGTACTGATGCTCCAGTACTGTTGTTGCTGAGCGGAGCCTCCAGGGAGCCATCCATAAGGCGCAGTATTGGGCTTTAGCCCATAGCTTTCAGTTTTCAGCCGCAAAGTTGTGTGTCATGCACTTATGGCGGCGTCGTACCGCCCACCCGGAAACCACACTTTATCTTAATGATGATCCACTCACTGTAGTGGAGACATATCAATTCCTAGGACTGGTTTTCGAGGTTCAATTGACTTGGATCTTTCATCTTCGTCAGCTTAAGCAGAAGTGCTGGCAGCACCTCAATGCCCTCTGTTGCCTGAGCAACACCAATAATTGGGGTGCTGATCGCTCTACGCTGCTGCAGCTCTACAGAGCCCTTGTCCAATCCTGAACTGACTATGGGAGTGTGGTTTATGGTTCGGCAGCGCCTTCAATATTGCATTTACTCGACCCTGTGCACCACTGTGTGGTTCGATTAGCGACAGGAGCTTTTAGGACGAGTCATGTGACCAGCGTACTGGTGGAAGCGTGTGTCCCTCCACTGCAGATCAGACGAGCGCAACTGCTCACCAGTTACGATGCACACATTCATAGCTCGCCTGAGCATCTGAATTTCTGTCTCTTTTTCCCACCTGTGGCAGTTCATCTCCCGCATCAGCGGCCCAGATCGGGGCTAACGATTATGGTTTGCATGCGGTCCCTTTTCTCTGAACTGGAGTCCTTCCCTTTACCACCTCTACTTGTGGTCTGTTCACGTACGCCTCCATGGTGTACGCCTCAGCCGCATCTTCATCTGGACCTTTTGCATGGCCCTAAGGACTACGTTAACCCTGCCGCTCTCTGCTGTCACTTTTCCTCGATTCTTGACGTGTTCCAGGTCTCTGAAGTGGTTTACACTGACGGCTCAATGGCCGATGGTCACATAGGCTTCGCATATGTTCATGGCGGACATATTGAGCAGCACTCCTTGCCAGTTGGCTGCAGTGTTTTCACATCCGCTCATGCCCTGGTGAGTCATTTCTCTTGTGTACAGACTCCTTGAGCAGCCGACAAGCTATCGATCAGTGCTACCCTCGCCACCCTCTGGTAGCGTCCATTCAGGAGTCCTGGAACAGTCCCGCTGTTCTGTGGTGTTTGTGTGGACCCCAGGACCCGTTGGAATCCCCGGGAATGAACTTGCCCACAGGCTGGCCAAACAGGCGACGCAGAAACCGCTTCTGGAGATAGGCATCTCCAAAGCTGACCTGCATTCTGTTTTACACCACATGGTTTTCCGGCTTTGGGAGACAGAATGGCATAACAACATGCACAACAAACTCTGTGTCATTAAGGAGGCTATGAATGTGTGGAAGTCTTCCATGCAGGCCTCTCACAGGGGATCATTTGACCTCTGCTGGCTCCACATTGGCCATATGTGGCTAACGCATGGTTACCTACTCCGTTGCGAGGACCTACCTCAGTGTCGCTGGGGCTCACAAATGACAGTCGTCCACCTCTTGCTGGACTGCCCACTTTTAACCGCTCTGCGGCAGACTTTTAACATTCCGAACACCCTACCTTCGGTGTTGGGCGACAATGCCTCCACAGCAGCTTTAGTTTTGTGTTTTATCCGTGAGAGTGGGTTTTATACTACTACCTAGATTTCAGTGCATGTCCTTTGACCCTCTGTGTCCTCCACCCTAGTGCTTTTGCGGTGGAGGTTT
Organism: Schistocerca cancellata; assembly: GCF_023864275.1. Taxonomy (NCBI): domain Eukaryota; kingdom Metazoa; phylum Arthropoda; class Insecta; order Orthoptera; family Acrididae; genus Schistocerca; species Schistocerca cancellata. The sequence goes on from NC_064629.1 coordinate 144,604,109, forward strand.
TAATGTGTTGCAGAGTGGCTGGCTTTCTCTTTATATTCTCGTGGTTGGCCAGCCACTGTAATCTGCTTTCATGTTTTACTCTCTTCTGTTTCTAGCGTCTCTGTTGTTTTCTTGTTCTCTTTTGTTCCTTTTAGTGTTCGTTGCCTTCTCTTCGTTCTTGTGGCTTTTCCTTTCTTTCCGTTTTGTGTTATATGTTTCGTCTGTTTTATTCTCACACTTGTGGCATTGTTTTATTAGGAACAAGGGACCAATGACCTCGTAGTTTGGTCCATTCTCCCGCCTTTAAACCAACCAATCACGTTCACCTGCCTAGACACCCTAGTTTAAGTCACCCCTGTCCTCTCACTTCTCTCCCTTCACCCTCCTCTCCCCCTGCCATGACACAGCATGAGTGTCGCATCCTCTTCCAGAACATCTACTCGTTCCAACCCAACAAATACCTTGTCATAAACACCCTGTCCCAACACCAGGTCAATACCTTCCTCCTGAATGAAACCTTTCTCCAGACCCACCACCCTGTCCACACCTCTCCCTACACCCTCCACTGAACAGATGATCCTGGCCCCCGAGCGCAAGCTGGAGCCGCCATCAGCCACCTCAAACACATCTCCATCCAGCCACAACCCCTTCTCAATCACCTTAACGTACACCTCACCCTCAGCGTCTTTTTCCCTTCCCTTACCATCACCTGTGTCACCGTCTGTGTTCGCTCCACTGCTCCTATTAACTACAACTTCATCTCCCACACTGACTGGACCTTCTCCACCTATGTGATTGCCACCGACATCAACATCCATAGCCGCTCCCCTGCCACCCTTTGGTGGTCATGTCATTTCCTCCCCACAATCCAAGGTGACCTTGTTCCTCTTCCTCAGCACACCTGTCTCAAAGCACCACCACTCCTGATGTTGTCATAGCCTCTGCCAACTTCCTTGGGCATATTGCCATAGACATCCTTGACCCCACATGTAGCAACTGTCTTCCCGTCCTTCTCACCATAACAACTGCTCACCACCTGCCTCCAGTCCCCCATCCTGCACCCCCTCCCAAGGTAGTCCAATAATACCGTCGCATCACCTGGAATGCTTACCGGGAATCCATCGTCACCCAGGTCGAAAGCCACCTTCTTACTTATCACCATCTCTATGACATCACCCATGCCTCGTCCTTCCTCCAGAAAACCATTGCTGACACCGTGGAGGCCCATGTCCCTACTAAAACGATCCACTCACACCGTCTCACTCTCCCTTCATGGGCTGTCCTCCTCCTCCACCAATCCCGATGCCTCTACCACTCCTTCCTGTGCACACATGACAGGGATAAAATCCACCACCACTGGAAACTATAGCGACATGTTCAGAACCATATTACAGTGAAGAAACGCTGGGACTGGCGACAAACCTGTACATGACTCAATGCCACCCTCCATATAAACTCCTCCAAGTACTGGTCTGCCTTCCATTGGCTTACCTGTTCCCATTCCACACCCCATTACCTCCTTCTCCATAATGACCGCCCCCTTCCTGGCAACCTCAGTAAAGCCAATCACTTCCCTTCACAGCTTTCCGAGGTCTCCTCCATCCCTGATGATCTCCACTCTGAGTATTCCCTTTTCCCCACCATCATGGAACATTCTGATACCTCTGTCACTCCACTCGCTCCCAGTTTCCAGTACTTGGAGCAGTTACCCCCCACCAACTTCAACACTCCTGTTAAAGGAAAAGACATTAAACTTATCCTTTGGTCAAAATGCAACATGACCTGTTGTCACGACTGTGTGACCTACTACCACTTCAAAGAATGCCCCTTCTCCTTCCTGACTAATCTTGCCGCTTTGTACAACGTCATCCCCTCCACAGGCTTTTACCCCAACCTGAGGAAGACTTCCCGCATCCTCCTGTTCCTCAAACCCAACAAATGCCTTTCTGTCACCTCTTCCTATCGTCCCATCTGCCTCATTTCCGTCTTCAGTAAGATCTTTGAATCTATCCTTTCCTGTCGTATTCATCACCACCTTAGTCAACACCAGCTCCTCCCCCTTACCCAGTGTGGCTTCCAGCCCTCCTTCTCCATCAAAGACTAACTCCTTAACCTCGTCCACCATGCTTCACACCTCCATCTTAACTCCTGTCCCCCCGCCATTTTTGTTTCTCTCGACCTCCAAAATGCTTACGACCGTGTCTGACATCCCAGTCTCCTCTGTAAACTCCAAACCTACGCCCTGCCTATCAATTTTATCCATCTGGTCGCTTCCTTCCTCTCATACCATCCTTCGTATGTCACCCTCCACAATGCCAACTCCTGTATCTTTTATTGCACCACTGGCGTCCACCAGGGCTCCATCCTCTCCCCTCTCTTCTATCTCCTGTACGTAGCAGGTATGCCCAAGCAACCCCCGCCTGTACACCAACTCCAATTTGCTTATGGCATCACCTTCCTGGCTCTCTATCCTAACCTTCAACTGTCCCAATGAACCCTTCACACCTACCTTGACCAGTTCACCACTTGGTGTAACCAGTGATTCCTTCATATCAACCTGTCCAAAACCCAGGCAATCATCATAGGCCGCACCACCTGCTCCTTCTGCCTCCATGATTTCTACCTCTCCATTTATGGTTGTCCCATTCAGCCACCCCTCCCCTGAGATACCTCGGCCTCACCCTTGACTGTCACCTCACCTGGACCCCTCATCTCCTGACCATCCAGAGGAATGCCCGTATCTGCCTCTGTCTCCTGAAACTCCTGTCCAGTCAGACATGGAGATTGCATCCTTCCACCCTCCTTCGCACCTAGAAATTCCTAATACATCCTATCCTCTGTTACACCAGCGTTGCCTGGATCTTCGCCCCTCCGACACTTTCATAACGCCATCCAAATCCTTGAATGCCACACGCTCTGCCTTGCCTTCCATATCCACCTTCCATCCCCCACACAGATCCTTTATGAACTCATCCTCTTCCCCCACCTTCTCCTTTTCCTCCAACATATCCGCATCCATTACGTTGTCTGCAGGCTTGATGCTTGATCTACCTCCACTCCCTGGTGTCCTCCTTCCTCTCCACCCCACGCCCATTGCCACGCCTCTATCGCTGTGTCCCACCCTCTCTCCATCTCCACACCCCCTTCATCAGGGCGCTTTCCAGAACCCCCCTCCTGGCTGATGAACTTCACCGTGATGTCTATCCCTCTTACCAACTGTAGCTTGGCCTTGTTGCCCCCCCCTTCCCCAGAGCCCCCCTTTTCCCATCCCCTACTTCCCCCTGAGCAGTATTTCCTTCTTCCCCCTCCCTAGTCCCTGCACTCCCTCCTCGGCTGTTTTCCTCTCCCATCCTCCCCTCTCCAGCCCCCTTCGGCGCGCCTCCAACCCCATCCCCATCCGCCCTTCTCTCCCCCCTTCTAGCACCACACCTTCCTCCCTATTCCCTGCTCCCTCATATCCCCACCCATGGCAGATCCTCCCAGTTTTTTATTCATCATCGAGTGTGCTGTGTCAGTGTTGTGTTTGGTACAGTTCTACAGTGCTCTCAAGTGATGTGATTTTTAATGATATACTTGACTTGTATATAGTTTTGCTGTCCATGGTTTCCGTGCTATGGCGCCCATTGTGTGGCTATTTCAATAATTCTGTGACTTTTTATGCTCCGGCCATACTTGAACTTGTGTCTTTTAATTCTTGCAGTGAGTGTTTTTTTTTTTTTGTGTAAAATACTGTTTTGCTTTTTATCTGCATTTTACAATCACCCCTTTTTGTATTCTTTCTTCCATTATGTTCCCCCATGTTTATACCTATCTTCCATCATGTTTTCTCATTTTTATTGTTTTAAATTTCCTCTGTATACTTGTAATTTCTCTAGGCTAAAGAGCAGCGCCTATGCTGCTACCAGCCCTTCCCAGATGGGGAATTGAAAATACAATAAAGGAAAAAGTAGCAACATTGGAATAGTGAGTCGATGTCCTAGTATTATTACCCATCCTTATGTCCCTTCCTGCAGCTATTCACTTGCAAATGTGCAGGAGTTTACTCCCCTGCACTTAAGTGACAGTTTGATGTCCTATTATTAATAGCCATCCTTTCCACATAGGGCTCTCTAGTGCTCGACTAACAGCGAAAATATCTTCTCTATATCCAACAGTCATTGAGACACCTGCATACTTACGTGCCACCAGCCACCTGACACACCAACCAAGAACGAAGTGCTTCCAGTCTCTCTCACAAAGGCCGCCAGTCGTAGTTCCCAGAACAAAACGAGTGGCTGCCTGGCTGCCTCTGGCTTGTAGAAACTTGTAGCAGTAGTAGCAAAGACATTTTATCCTTCCAGGAAGTACTGGTGAACACCTGAGGACATAAATATCGCTGAACAACTGAAACACCAAGAAGAGAATGGTGTGTTCCCACAAATTTCTATGTGTGATTAGGGAGGTTGATTTTCCCAGGGCCCTCTGGTAGTGGTAATGTGAACTACGCCATCTTAAATAAATTAAAAGTGTCCTTGTAGCCCCCGTATAGCTCTACTGTTCGGCCGTAAGCCGGGCGTCAGACAGTTTGGTATCAACAGGAGTGATGATCTCTGGTGCAATTTCTTTTTTCTTTACGCGCTTCGTTCTCTTTGCTTGTCATCCGAGGCACCTTTGAAGCACAGCGACGATACTCTACGCCCCCTTTTGTTGCCTTGCATGGCAAGCCATCCTGGGCTGACATTTCAGCGAGATAATGCCCGCCCGCACACGGCGAGAGTTTCTACTGCTTGTCTCCGCGCTTGCCAATCACTACTTTGGTCAACAATGTCACTAGATCTCTCCCCAAATGAGAACGTTTGTAACTTTATGGGCAGAGCCCTCCAACCATCGCGGAATTTTGACGATCTAACGAGGCCAACGGGACAGAATTTGGCACGACGTCCCTGAGAAGGACACCCAACACCCAATAACTCTATCAGTCTTGCCAAGCCGGATGACTACTTGCATACGAGCCAGACGTGGACCAACGTGTTATTTACTTGTTCAGTTTGTGAAGTTCTTTCTCGTGAATAAATCGTCCAGTTTCTGAAACTGTGATCATTTGTTTGTCTCTACATATTCATCCCGATCTCCGTCCCATCGTTTTGCATAATTGCTTCCTATTGCTTTTTGTCTTCCTGACAGCGTATCCTTCACAAGATGCCGCATTCCATCCTCGCCTTGAGGACTAAACTGATGATGACATATTTGCTTTTGTACTTCTATTTCTAAGGGACGTATCCAAATCCCGACAACCCTTTCGTTCCAGTTAACAGTGCATTTGTACAGTGGAATCACCTGATTTTGTACAGTTTATCTTTCAAGGCAACGGATCTGTCAGATAGAGTTAACAGGAATTTGAGACTATTTTTGATGCTCTTGTTGTGTATGCGACAGTGTCGTCGTTGAGTGGTGGTAGCGGGATTCAGGGAGAGTTGAAGAAAATGACTATTTGTTGCGATAAATGTCATCGTGCTTTAAATCTGGATAAATGTGAATGATGGGTAGGAGTACCATTCCTCCGGCGATCGAAAACTTTTAATAGTGTGCTGCTTAATTCAGTCATGTCGATGATGTATCCACGTGTAATGCGTGAAACCATATATGGTTATTTGTACTTAAGAGGAATTACCGACTTCTGTTAATGGGAAAATTCTGGATACGTGTAGTGCACCTATGAAGGTACAGCGTATACATCATTTGTGCCACACATTTTTGAGTGCAGCTCGACTGTATTGGATCCCAGAAAGTACGAATAAAAAAAAAATATCGAAGTAATTCTGAGGTGGGCTGCAAGATTTACTACCAATCGGTTTGATAAGTCCAAATGGTTCAAATGGCTCTGAGCACTATGGGACTTAACATCTGAGGTCATCAGTCCCCTAGAACTTAGAACTACTCAAAACCTAACTACCCTAAGGACATCACACACATCCATGCCCGAGGCAGGATTCGAACCTGCGACCGTATCAGTCGCGCGGTTCCGGACTGAAGCGCCTAGAACACCTCGGCCACCGCGGCCGGCGGTTTAATAAGTACGAAGGTGTTATAAAAATGCACTAAGAATGTAAATGGGAAACATAAAAGGGAAAACGGGGTATCTCTACGAAACACTGTTGTGTAAGTTGAGAGAACTAAGATCTGCGACAAACTGCTGAACGATTCTATTGCCTCCAACGCATAGTTACTATAAGGACAGTGACAACTTGGTGAAAGAGACTATGGCCCGTGCAGGGTCATACCTGCTGCATTTGAAAGTGAAAAAAGGGAGGGTATGACTAGCAAAACCCACTATAAACTGATTTTTAGAGTTTTTATGTAACGCACTATAAACTGATTTTTAGAGTTCTTATGTTGATGTAGTGTAATAGGTTCCTGCTTCGTACAACAATTTGATATTTGTCAATAAACTTGTCGATGATTTAAAACATTTATGTATGCTGTGAACCGGTGTTCGACTTTAAAGCGGAATCGTCAGACAATAACTGACAACAGTCACCAAAGACGTTAGAATGTTGGTGAACAACTTTAAGAAATGTAGTTTTAAGCGAAACTGGGCTGCAAAATCACAAAATGAATGTAATATTTGGTAGTGAAATAATGATACACCAGAAAATATTTAAACGAAGAACTGAGTAAATTTAAAGGATGCAGAGGGGATTGCAGCTGCGCAGAGTAAGCTAGTCGGCCGTAGTGGCCGTGCAGTTCTAGGCGCTGCAGTCTGGAACCGAGCGACCGCTACGGTCGCAGGTTCGAATCCTGCCTCGGGCATGGTTCAAATGGTTCAAATGGCTCTGAGCACTATGGGACTCAACATCTTAGGTCATAAGTCCTCTAGAACTTAGAACTACTTAAACCTAACTAACCTAAGGACATCACACACACCCATGCCCGAGGCAGGATTCGAACCTGCGACCGTAGCAGTCCCGCGGTTCCGGACTGCAGCGCCAGAACCGTTAGACCACCGCGGCCGGCCCTCGGGCATGGATGTGTGTGATGTCCTTAGGTTAGTTAGGTTTAATTAGTTCTAAGTTCTAAGTGACTGATGGCCTCAGAAGTTAAGTCGCATAGTGCTCAGAGCCATTTGAACCATTTTTGAAGAGTAAGCTAAATTACGCCCACCCGGTTGGCCGTGCGGTCTAACGCACGGCTTTCCGGGCGAGAAGGAGCGCCTGGTCCCCGGCACGAATCCGCCCGGCGGATTTGTGTCGAGGTAAGGTGAACCGGCCAGTCTGTGGATGGTTTTTAGGCGGTTTTCCATCAGCCTCGGCAAATGCGGGCTGGTTCCCCTCATTCCGCCTCAGTCACACTATGTCGGCGATTGCTGCGCAGACAAGTTCTCCACGTACACGGACACCACCATTACTCTACCACACAAACATGGGGGCTACACTCGTCTGGTGTTAGACGTTCCCTGGGGGGTCCACCGGGGGCCGAACCGCACAATACCCCTGGGTTCGGTGTGGGGTGGCGGATGGGTGAAGTGGACTGCGGTAGTCGTCGTGGGGTTGTGGACCACTACGACTGCGGCGGAGACGGAGCCTCTTCGTCGTTTCTAGGTCCCCGGTTAACATGCAATACAATACATACAAAGCTGAATTACACTGAGTTGACATGAGTCCTGGGACAGCAATATGCACATATACAGATGGTGGCAGTATCGCGTACACATGGTATAATAGGGTACTGCATTGGCAGACAGTCATTTGTACTCAGTTGGTCCCTGTGAATAGTTTTCCGACGTGATTATGGCCACAAGACGGGAGTTAAAAGGCTTCGAAATCAGAGTCGCTGTTGGAGCAAAACACATGGGACATTCCATTTCGGAAATCGTTAGAGGAATTCAGTATTCCGAGATCCATAGTGTCAAGAGTGTGCCGAGAATACCAAATTTCAGTCATTACATCTCACCACGGACAACGCAGTGGCCAGCTACCTTCACTTATCGATCTACAGCAGCGGCGTTTGCAAAGAGTTGTCAGTGATAACAGACAAGCAACACTGCGTGAAATAACCTCAGAAATCAATGAGGAACGCACAAAGAACGTATACGTTAGGACACTGCGGTAAAATTTGTCGTTAATGGGCTATGGCAATAGACGACCGACGCGAGTGCCTTTGCTAACGGCACGGCATCTCCCTTCCTGGACTCATGACCGATGATCGTGTCGGTTGGACGCTAGACGACTGGCAAACGATGGAATTGCAGGTGAGTCCTGATCTCAGTTGGTAAGAGCTGATGCAAGGAAAAATGGTTCAAATGACGCTGAGCTCTATGGGACTTAACAGCTGAGGTCATCAGTCCCCTAGAACTTAGAACTACTTAAACCTAACTAACCTAAGGACATAACACACATCCAGGCCCGAGGCAGGATTCGAACCTGCGACCGTAGCGGTCGCGCGGTTGCAGACTGAAGCGCCTAGAACAGCTCGGCCACTCCGGCCGGCCTGATGGAAGGATTCGAGTGTGGCGAAGACCCCGTGAAGCTGTGAACCCAAATTGTCAACACGACTCTGTTCTAGGTGGTGGTGGCTTCATAATGGTGTGGGCTGTGTTTACATCCAATGGACTGGGTGCTCTGGTCCATCTGACCCGATCATTGACTGGAAATGTTTACGCTCGACTAACTGGAAATCATTTGCAGCCATTCATGGACTTCGTTTTCCCAGACATCGATCTCACATCACCGGTCCACAATTGTTCACGGCTGGTTTGAACAACATTCTGGACAATTCGTGCGAATGATTTGGTCACCCAGATCGCCCTACATGAATCCAATCCAACATTTATGGGAAACAATCGAGAGGTAATTTCGTACACAACATCCTGTACCGGCAACACTTTCGCAATTATGGGCAGCTATAGAAGCAACAAGACTCAGTATTTCTGCAGGGGATTTCCTACGACTTGTTGAGTCCTTCCTACGTCAAGTTGCTAAACTACACCGAGCAAAAGAAGGTCCGACGCGATATTAGGAGGTATAATGGCTCCAAGCACTATGGAACTTAAGATCTGATGTCAACGACGCCCCGCACAGCCGGCTGTCTCCTCCACCCGTAGCGACACACTAAAACCTAACTAACCTAAGGACATCACCCACATCCATGCCCGAGGCAGGATTCGAACCTGCGACCGTAGCAGCAGCACGGTTCCGGACTGAAGCGCGTAGAACCGCTCGGCCACAACGATTAGGAGGTATCCCATGACCTTTATCACCTCAGTGTATACTATACATCTAAATCATGCAACGATGTAATCAAAATTATCAAAGGAATAATTACTTACTGCTGTAATTAACACGTAAATAACAGGTTAACTCTTTTACCCGATGTATGTTTTCTTTGCAGCTGCGTATACTTGCACATAAAAGCATATGAAACTGTTCTAACAGCAACTTGCGTAACGGCTTATAAACCATAACCTTTCTCTCACTTCATTCGGGAATGAAACTAAAAGAAACATTAACAATAAGGTGATACTCGTACAATAAAACATACCCTGACTCTGTGATATTCCGAACATAAATGTAGATGTGTAAGAGATCTACTTCACTCTTGTTGTTTCCATATGCCTCTGCTATAGATATAGCCTTTTCGCGAAATGAGCGGAAGTCCCTGTATAAAACTAATTTTCTCAGTTTCAAAAGTCATCTTAAGGAAAGACCAACTCGGTGGACTTCCCATTAGGCTACACGATTTTTTTTCCCCTTTATAGAATTTCGATTCCCCCCCCCCCCCATAGAGGGCGGGCTGGCAGCAGCTTAGTACGCTGCTCTTCAACCTACAGAAGTTTTAAAACATAAGAAGATAAGAAACAAAAAAAGCAGGCGATAAAACGGTGACTTAAATTGTAAAACGGCGGAAAATTGTGGAAAGTTAAAACATAAAACGAAGGGTGGACGATGATAATAACATACACAGGAAGCAGACAGGTAAAATAGCATACAGACAATTAATAAACACGGCGACAGTCTGGTTTCTGTTCGCAAGAGATATAAAAATCACACCCATGGACAGTATCATGTCCGTTCGCAACACTTCGGAAAAGACGCACAACACGTAACAATCACTGGAAACACTGCACTAAAAAGTCGGCACGAAGATGACACACCACAGCCAAGGACAGATGGGGGGGGGGGGGGGGAACCTGGACAGATGAGGGAAAAAAGGGGGGAGGAGAGGAAAAACGAAAGGGGGGAACCGACAGAGGGAGAGGACTCATAAGGGCGGGGGGCAGGGCAAACGCGAGAGGGAATGGGGAAAGGCAGAGGAATGAAATGCACAAGGACTCGGGGGAGATAAGGGTGGCAGAGAGAGGGTAGGCAGGGAAAAAAAACAGGATGGAAGGGGGGGAGGGAGCCCAGGAAAAGGACAGACGAAGGGAGGGGGAGGTGAGGATCAGAGTTGATAGGAGGGATAAATGGAGGGAGAGAGGGCATCATCCGGGAGGGGGAATTGATGGAAGCCACCTTGGGAAAGGAGACGAAGGGTGTAGAAATGGAGGGTAGGGGGGACACAACAGTGAAGGTGCAGCAGAGAGAGAGGGGTGGAGAGGAGAGGAGCAACCAGGGAATGAGGGGGATCAAGGCAGAGGGAAGTGTAGAGTATGTGGATATGTTCAAGGAATAGGAGCAGATGGGGGAAAGGAATCAGGTCGTAGAGGATCTGCGTGGGGGATGGGAGGCATATACAGAAGGCGGGGCAGAGTGCATGGAGCTGGAGGATCTGGAGGGACTTATAATATTTGGGGGGGGGGGGGGCGGATATCCAGACGGGACTGGCATAACAGAGAATGGGACGGATTAAGGATTTGTAGGTGTGGAGGATGGTAGAGGGGTCCAACCCCCATGTCCGGCCAGAGTGGAGTTTGAGGAGTCGGAGGCGGTTGTGGGCTTTGGATTGGATAGAGCGGAGATGAGGGATCCAGGTGAGGTGACAGTCAATGGTGTGGCCAAGGTAGGTGAGGGTGGGGGAGAGGTGGTCAGGACGGGTGCAGATGGTAAGGGAGAAATCAAGGAGCCAGAAGGAGGCTACAGGACTGTGGCAAATATGTCTGTATTTGTCCTATTCTAAATCAAAGCGTGTGGATGCAAACTGATTGCAGAAGCTAGAACTGCACTCGAGGATAATATGTGGCATATAGGGTGTCCTTAACTAAAATTCCAGTTTCAAAATGCTGTGCCGGCCGTGGTGACCGAGCGGTTCTTGGCGCTACAGTCTGGAGCCGCGCGACCGCTACGGTCGCGGGTTCGAATCCTGCCTCGGGCATGGATGTGTGTGATGTCCTTAGGTTAGTTAGGTTTAAGTAGTTCTAAGTTCTAGGGGACTGTTACCTCAGACGTTAAGTCCCATAGTGCTTAGAGCCATTTGAACCATTTGAAAATGCTGTAGAAAGAGAACCACTGCTCAGAATGACATCAGAACTGAACAGCATATGAATGACGCAAAGGGAAACGTCATGGAAGAAAACAAGGAAAATTAGACAAATATATGGCACTGTAAGCGTCTTAACGTAAATGAGGTCGGCTACAAGTGACAGATTAATCGCAACACGACGGCTACGGTTTGAGGAGTACAGTTAAGTGTGCATGACAGCACAAGTTCGGCAGTTACAGTTGTGACGCTGTTAGTTAAGTAACCCTATCCACCACGACAAGCTTGTACCACATTGGATGGGAAGAACTGGTTTTTTGTTGTGCCGAGGCCAAAAACCGTATAAAAAGGAAAATGACATAAGTTTTTAATTGTCGTGAGACTGGCGAAAGACATGTTTAATATTAGTTTTCTGCCACTAGTTGAAATCGAAAAACAGCATGTTCCACAAAAGATCAGAGTGTTTCGTTGGTCACGTTCAGAATGCTTTGTCAATGTGTGCCTTCAGTTCAGCTATGTTCATGTTTGGAGAACTGAACACTTCTTTGAGGTAACTTCACAGCCACCAGTCACACGGATTAAGATCAGGTGACCTGAACGGCCAGGCTGTAGGGGAATGACGCCTGATAATTGTAGCATTTCCGAAATGCCTCTGGAGCAGCCGCTTCACTGGTTGTGCAATGTGCGGAGGAGTGCCATCTTCCACAAAAATTATCCTACCCACACGTCCACGCTGTTGAAGGGTTGGAATGACGCTGGTGTGCAAAAGACTCTCATAGTGTTTACCAGTGACGGTACAGGTAACAGCACCCGCAGGACTCATCTCCTCGAAACAATACGGCCATTCGATAAACAATGCCGTCAAACCTCATGACGCAGTCATCTTTGCAGGACGCAGTGGTACTGGTTGATGTGTGTGCGGATTTTCCATTGCTCATATTCTGCAATTCTGCGTATTGACATATCCTTGGAGATGGTCATGGGCTTCGTCTGTCCACAGAATGTTCCATGGTCATTAATTGTACAAATCCACAGGAGCAAGAAATTCTAGAGCGAACGTTTGTTTTTCTGGTAAATCAGCGGGAAGTAACTGCTGAACATGGGTTATTTTGTGTAGATAGCAGTGCAGGATGTTTCGTTGGGTTTTATGCACCTTGTTCGCATGCATGTCTAACATTCGGGCAATCCCCCGTGCATTGCATGTATGTACGCCGCCGCTCAACCGCTCCTGCAATGCTGTAGGGACATCGTCGACAGACATCGGATCAGCTGCTTCCCTCCCGGTTCGATACTGCAGTTCAAAAGAACTTGTCTTTTCGAAATTTGCAATCATTTTCTCCATTCCCTTAGCAGACATTGAATCAATGCCTTTTTATGTACCTTTGAGTTTCCAGAACTTCTACAGGGCTGCTGGCGCACGGTCATCGTTACTGCAAAGGAGCTCTAAAAGCAGCACGCGATGATTCGTGGATACAATCACTTTGCGTGTCTCGGACGCAAACTAAAGAACAGCCGTGTGGTGCTTACAGCGCCCTCTATTGGTCACATTTCCATATTTTTTTTAATTTTACGGCGTTTTCTCTTGCGTCAGCAATATGCTGTTCAAATTTAACGCCATCCTAAACAGTGGTTCTCTTTCTAGAGCGTTTTAAAACTGGATAATTAATTATAGACATACTGTTCATGTAAATAGTCAAATAAAAATTCAAATATGACGCGAATGGACATTTAACTGATCTTACAGTGAGAAGCCATCCTCATGGCTGCCTTACGTAAATTACATTGCGGATTTCTGCATTGTAGTGAAAGTTCAGGCCTGCCAACACTGTCCCGGCTAGAATATTTATTTGTACTGGTGTATGAAGTTGTTTCTGCGAACATTCGTGACAGATGCTACAAACCGTATTGCCTAAGGTTTAAGATTAATCTTCTCTCTCCGCTGACGCCCATGTGAACTTTGTAGCAAGATAGTTTTAAAGTACGCGTGACTGGTGTCACAAACCTGTCTCGTGTTTATTGGAATTACCAGCCAGAAAGAAAGCCACTAGTTGTGTGAAGCGTTATTTGCCTGACGTCAGAGAGAAACGTCGTCGCTTGTGGAGTAGGTGTAACGCCTCTGTTTGGGGTCGGACAAAACACGGAGGCAGTTGGCTCAGCCCACTCAGGCATTTGCGTCATCATCAAACAGTATGCTACAGCATTCTTCCGTCCGCTTCTAAATCACTATGACACAGCACTGCTTAAGTAAGGGGCATGGACCTTGTCTAACCATTTACTTTTGATTCGCCTATGTTGTTAACATTCTACATTTATGTCTAGACTGTTCGAATTATTACAAGGTGTACGGATTTTTATTTCACCCAATGTTAATGTTTCGTTTTTTTCCATTCACTCATAGAGCGTAGGTAGAACCATTGGCTGTACGCTTTTACGAGTGTTTTTATTAGTCACTACGAGATCGATGGAGGGTAGGCTGAAGAATATTTGCAGCTGCCACACTATGTGACAGTCTTTCAAATTTTTTAATCAGTATTTTGTGAGACATATAATGTCTTTCTTTGTGTGTCTAGGAGTTAATATTTTTCTGCATTGAATGTTACGCACTCTCGTCGGACCAGCGCGTTATTGATTTGCACAATTTGTGAAGCTATTTTCTTGAATAAATCACCAAATTTTTCTCGAATTCGCATAATTTGTTTGAATGTACATGTACATCACATCTAACGACTATTTTTTGTGTGTACTTTTGACGCTGATGAAGGCATCATGATATCAATCCCAAACCACACAGTACATACGAAATAATAAAGCTGTTGTAATTACACTTGGAAGGTGAAAAACTGACGACCTATCATGAACGGGAGAGTCAAGATAATTTCTTAGAGTCTTTTTAGTTATGATAGTTAAATGAGTGTGGGATGTGGCAGTGATACGTCCTCTAATTGTCCTCACCCCTTTCTAAGTTCCTAAAAATAAGTGTCGCGTGACTAGGGCCTCCCGTCGGGTAGACCGTTCGCTGGGTCGATTTGACGCCACTTCGGTGACTTGCCCGTCGATGGGGATGAAATGATGATGATTAGGACATCACAACACCCAGTCATTGAGCGGAGAAAATCTCCTACCAAGCCGGGAATCGAACCCGGGCCCTTAGGATTGACATTCTGTCGCGCTGGCCACTTTAAAAAAAAAATTCAATTCGTTCGGTATTGTTCGTAGCGTTTGGTCTGGGCAGATGTCACATGGCACCCGTTCAAGTTGATCGTTGATTCCTTTACTCAGTTTTTTCCTTATAGATGGCAGCACCTCTGTGACCGAACACGCTGAGCTACCGTGCCGGCTACCAATCAGCTACCGGGGGCGGACTCTAAGTTCCTATATTCTGTACTTCCAATAGTTGATGAAGATCAGGAAGAAGTGAGCAACGTAAGTTGTTTGGATCCGGGTTTTTATTTAAAAGAGAGTGGTGCAAACTTGGATTGGGATTACGAGATATGTGAATGGTGATGGAGCGCTATAATCAGAATTGACGAATGGCCGCAACAAGTCATTGTCGAGAGGTGGGGCGACGGAGCGGCCGATAACGGCAAGTGATTATGGATGGAATTCGGAAAGCGGCATTAGAAAGTCTTGAAGGCTGGGCTAGAACTAAAAGTTCGATGCAGTTTTCGGGGGCAGACACCCCTTGACGACGGACAGGTAGATCCTTTCCAAACTGTGCAGATCAGGGATGGGAAAGTGTTCCATCAGAAAATTATTGAAAAATTATTTCAAGTATTGTCATGTTAGTGCTTCCACAGAAGGAACAGAAATTTGACTCTATATCTACAAAAATGCAAAATGTTAGTAAACTAGATTGGCTGACATCACTGTAGCCCAAGATAGTGAAAAGTGGAGATGACAGACAACTGATTAAAAGAAAGCGTCGGTGCTTGGCCGAGGTACGATATGTATCAAAAGGTAGCTCTACCTCACTTGCGAAATAAGCTTTGTATTTGCTTATTCTAAGTTGACAATGTCTGATTACGTACAGTTGCTTAGGAAGTGCTTTCAATTGATATCGATAAGTATATTTTGATGGTGGCAATATTTTGTAGATTTAGACGAAAGTACGGTAATATCTACATCTCCGTCTACATAGATACTCCTCAATCCACTGCAACCGGGCGGCCGCTACGGTCGCAGGTTCGAATCCCGCCTCGGGCATCGATGCGTGTGATGTCCTTAGATTAGTTAGGTTTAAGTAGTTTAAGTTCTAGGGGACAGATGACCTCAGATGTTAAGTCCCATAGTGCTCAGAGTCATTTGAACCATCGTACAGCACGTGGCGGAGTGTAGCCCCTACCACTACTAGTTATTTCCTTTCCTGTTCCACTCGCATACAGAGCGAGGGAGAAACGACTTTCTATATGCCTCCCCATGAGCCCTAATTTCTCTTTTCTTATCTTCGTGATCTTTACGGGCAATGTAGGTTCGAGGCAGTAGAACTGTTCTGCAGTCAGCTTCAAATGCCCGTTCTCTAAATTTTGTCAGTAGTGTTCTTCGAAAGGAATGTAGTCTTCTCTCCAGGGATTCCCATTTGAGTTCCCGAAGCACGTCCGAAACACTTGCGTGTTGTTCGAACCTACCAGTAACAACTCCAGCAGCCGGCCTCTGAATTGCTTCAATATATTCCCTTAATCCGACCTGGTACAGATCCCAAACTCTCGAGCAGTACTCAAAATGGGTCGCGCTAGCGTCCTATATACGGTCTCCTTAGAGATGATCCACACTTTTCTAGAATTCTCCCAATAAATCGAGTCGACAATTCGACTTCCCTACCACAATCCTCACACGCTCATTCCATGTCATATCGCTTTGCAACGTTAGGCCCAGATTTTTAAACTAAGTAAATGCGTCAAGCAGGACGTTACTAAAGTTGCATCGAAACATTACGGGTCAGTTTTTCCTATTCATCCGCATTAACTTACATTTTTCTACATTTAGAGCTAGCTACCATTCATCATCTTATATTGTCCTACTGTCACTCGACTTCGACACCTTAACGTTCACGACAGCATCAACAAACAATATCAGATTGCTGCCCACCATGTCCACCATACCACTTATGTATACAGAGAATAATAGCGGTCCTCTCACACTTCCCTGGGGCATTCCTGACGACGATATCCTTGTCTCTGATGAACGCTAGCCGTCGAATACAACATACTGGGTTCTATTACTTAAGAAGTCTTCGAGCCACCACATATGTGTGATCCTGTTCGATATGCTCATGCTTTCTTCAACAGCCTGCAATGGGGCGCCATGCCAGACGCTTTGCGGAAATCTAGAAATATGGAATCTGCCTGTTGCCCTTCATCCATAGTTAGCAGTATATCATGTGAGAAAAGGGCAAGCTGAGTTTCGCAGGAGCGTTGCTTCCTAAAACCATACAGATTCGTGGACATAAGATTCTCGCTCTTAAAAAATTTAATTACACTACTGGCCATTAAAATTGCTACAACAAGAAGAAATGCAGATGATAAACGGGTATTCATTGGACAAATATATTATATAGAACTGACATGTGATTACATTTTCACGCAATTTAGGGGAATAGATCCTGAGAAATCAGCTCCCAGAACAAACACCTCTGGCCGTAATAACGGCCTTCATACGCCTGGGCATTGAGTTATACAGAACGTGGATGGCGTGTACAGGTACAGCTGCCCATGCAGCTTCAACACCATACCACAGTTCATAAAGAGTAGTGACTGGCGTATTGTGACGAGCCAGTTACTCGGCCACCATTGACCAGACGTTTTCAATTGGTGAGACATCTGGAGAATGTGCTGGCCGGGGCAGCAATCGAACATTTTCTGTATCCAGAAAGGCCCGTACAGGACCTGTAACATGCGGTCATGCATTATCCTGCTGAAATGTAGTGTTTCGCAGGGATCGAATGAAGGTTAAAGCCACGGGCCGTAATGCATCTGAGATGTAATGTCCACTGTTGAAAGTGCCGTCAATGCGAACAAGAGGTGACCGAGACGTGTAACCAATGGCACTCCATACCATCACGCCGGATGATACGCCAGTATGGTGATGACAAATACTTGCTTCGAATGTGCGTTCACCGCGATGTCGCCAAATACGGATGCGACCATGATGATGCTGTAAACAGATCCTGGATTCATCCGAAAAAAATGACGTATTGCCATTCGTGCACCCAGGTTCGTCGTTGAGTACACCATCGCAGGCGCTCCTGTCTGTGATGCAGCGTCAAGGGTAACCGCAGCCATGGTCTCCGAGCTGATAGTCCATGCTGCTGCAAACGTCGTCGAACTGTTCGTGCAGATGGTTGTTGTCTTGCAAACGTCCCCATCTGTTGACTCAGGGATCGAGACGTGGCTGCACGATCCGTTACAGCCATGCGGATAAGATGCCTGTCATCTCGACTGCTAGTGATACGAGGCCGTTGGGATCCAGCACGACGTTCCGTATTACCCTCCTGAACCCACCGATTCCATATTCTGCGAACAGTCATTGGATCTCGACCAACGCGAGCAGCAATGCCTCGATACGATAAACCTCAATCGCGATAGGCTACAATCCAACCTTTATCAAAGTCGGAAACGTGGTGGTACGCATTTCTCCTCCTTACACGAGGCATCACAACAACGCTTCACCAGGCAACGCCGGTCAACTGCTGTTTGTGTATGAGAAATCGGTTGGAAACTTTCCTCATGTCAGCACTTTGTAGGTGTCGCCACCGGCGCCAGCCTTGTGTGAATGCTAATTATTTGCATATCACAGCATCTTCTTCCTGTCGGTTAAATTTCGCTTCTGTAGCACGTCATCTTCGTGGTGTAGCAATTTTAATGGCCAGTAGTGTATATTCAAAGTTATCCCTACGTTAGGGATATTGGTCTGTAACTTTGCAGGTCCGTTGTTTTGCCCTTCTTATATACAGGAGTCACCTGTGCTTTTTGCTGTCGCTTGGAACTTTCCGCTGGACTAGGGATCCTTTATAAATGCAAGCTAGGTAACGGGTCAATGCTCTAGAACACTCTTTGAAAAATCGAATTGAGATTCCATCCAGACCTGGTGATTTATTTGGTTTCAACTCTTTCATTTGTTTCTCTATGCCATGGATTCTTATTACTACACTCCTGGAAATTGAAATAAGAACACCGTGAATTCATTGTCCCAGGAAGGGGAAACTTTATTGACACATTCCTGGGGTCAGATACATCACATGATCACACTGACAGAACCACAGGCACATAGACACAGGCAACAGAGCATGCACAATGTCGGCACTAGTACAGTGTATATCCACCTTTCGCAGCAATGCACGCTGCTATTCTCCCATGGAGACGATCGTAGAGATGCTGGATGTAGTCCTGTGGAACGGCTTGCCATGCCATTTCCACCTGGCGCCTCAGTTGGACCAGCGTTCGTGCTGGACGTGCAGACCGCGTGAGACGACGCTTCATCCAGTCCCAAACATGCTCAATGGGGGACAGATCCGGAGATCTTGCTGGCCAGGGTAGTTGACTTACATCTTCTAGAGCACGTTGGGTGGCACGGGATACATGCGGACGTGCATTGTCCTGTTGGAACAGCAAGTTCCCTTGCCGGTCTAGGAATGGTAGAACGATGGGTTCGATGACGGTTTGGATGTACCGTGCATTATTCAGTGTCCCCTCGACGATCACCAGTGGTGTACGGCCTGTTAGGAGATCGCTCCCCACACCATGATGCCGGGTGTTGGCCCTGTGTGCCTCGGTCGTATGCAGTCCTGATTGTGGCGCTCACCTGCACGGCGCCAAACACGCATACGACCATCATTGGCACCAAGGCAGAAGCGACTCTCATCGCTGAAGACGACACGTCTCCATTCGTCCCTCCATTCACGCCTGTCGCGACACCACTGGAGGCGGGCTGCACGATGTTGGGGCGTGAGCGGAAGACGGCCTAACGGTGTGCGGGACCGTAGCCCAGCTTCATGGAGACGGTTGCGAATGGTCCTCGCCGATACCCCAGGAGCAACAGTGTTCCTAATTTGCTGGGAAGTGGCGGTGCGGTCCCCTACGGCACTGCGTAGGATCCTACGGTCTTGGCGTGCATCCGTGCGTCGCTGCGGTCCGGTCCCAGGTCGACGGGCACGTGCACCTTCCGCCGACCACTGGTGACAACATCGATGTACTGTGGAGACCTCACGCCCCACGTGTTGAGCAATTCGGCGGTACGTCCACCCGGCCTCCCGCATGCCCACTATACGCCCTCGCTCAAAGTCCGTCAACTGCACATACGGTTCACGTCCACGCTGTCGCGGCATGCTACCAGTGTTAAAGACTGCGATGGAGCTCCGTATGCCACGGCAAACTGGCTGACACTGACGGCGGCGGTGCACAAATGCTGCGCAGCTAGCGCCATTCGACGGCCAACACCGCGGTTCCTGGTGTGTCCGCTGTGCCGTGCGTGTGATCATTGCTTGTACAGCCCTCTCGCAGTGTCCGGAGCAAGTATGGTGGGTCTGACACACCGGTGTCAATGTGTTCTTTTTTCCATTTCCAGGAGTGTATGTCGTCCATACAAAGCTTATTTCGAGTAATGCGCCTTCACTGAAAGTACTGTCAATAAGTTGGACGATATTTATTATCTAGTTGTATACCATCTTAGTGTTGTCAATAGATAGTCGCTGATAACCTTTTGATCACAAATGCAGGCTTAGATTACTTTGTGTCTTGGGAATTATCGTGTAACTTACTGCCAGCAGATACTGAAATATCTTGTCCTTTTTTTTCTGAGTCCTGCTTGGCAGAGAGCAGAAACTGAGAGGCAGGTAGCAGAAACTCTATGCAGACATTTTTTTTTCCTAAAGGATGGGGCCCCTCCACGCCCACACCAACGTGGTGAGCAAAGCAAAAGTTCTACTGTCACCTCCGTGTAACATGTTAGTTTTCAAATTGTGAGTCACAGGATGCGGGCTGTGATGTTATCCATGCGTCTGGGTAGGATTACTCATGGACATGGTCCATCAGGAAACAGAAAGTGGACGAAAGCGATAGAAGGGTAGCGGTTTGTAAGGGCAAAGGGAAAAATGTGCCAAGGCAAGCGCCAAGGGAAAAAAAACCTCTGTGACAGTAGGACGGGTAGTAAGGGCAGTAGCGGCTTGCTAGGTGCGACAGTGCATGCAACGTGTGGTTATGTTAGTGCGAGGTATCGTGCATCGTTACCTTTGTCGTTGCGGAAGCTCGTTGTAGGGCTTGCTGCAGCTGCTGCGTCCCTGTAAAAATTCAAAAAAAAAAAAAAATGTTTCAAATGGCTCTGAGCACTATGGGACTTAACATCTGTGGTCATCAGTCCCCGAGAACTTACAACTACTTAAACCTAACTAACCTAAGGACATCACACACATCCATGCCCGAGGCAGGATTCGAACCTGCGACCGTAGCAGTCGCGCGGTTCCGGACTGCGCGTCTAGAACCGCTAGACCACCGCGGCCGGCTGTAAAAATTCAAGGTCATCATACAATAGTGGGCGATCGGTCACAGATCAGCTCACAGTGTAGGGTGTGTGTGTGGCTGGTTAGCGTGCTGTGTACAGTAAGGTTTCCCTGCGATTGCCTGTTTTCCGGCGGGTCGAGCATCTGGGGTTGCCAGAAGTAGCTGCGTTGCAGGGGCTCGCCAGTACTGTCGTGTTAGCGTGCTGTGGACCATAGATGTTTAGTTCCCTGCTGATAGTGTCTTTGGTCTATTATATTTCCATCTATGGTTGTGGTCGTAGTTACCCAGTAAAGAATAAACGGATTACGCGACTGTCTCGTGTTATTGTACAGTCGTGTGGAGAGTTTTTGGAATACCTGCAGGATGGTATCTAGCCGATATTCCCGGTGAAGTTCTGCGGTGCGTGTGTAGCGCCGACCGTTGCTGATGATTCTGAGTACTTTGTTCCGTATGAGCTGCAGACGGCGCATGTGTGTGGGCGCAGCGTATCCCCAGAGAGTGGCTGCGTACGTCATCAGGGGTCGAATAAATGTCATGTACATGGAGCTGGACACCCTGCTATTCAGTGTGTTACGCCTGTTAAGCATAGGGTAGAGTTGTTTGAGCCTCGCGTTTGCTTTGTTGGTCACGTGTTGAATGTGGTCCTCGCAGAGTAGTTTCCGGTCCAGCCAGACACCGAGATATTTGACCTTCTCGCGGAAAGATATTGGGCGTGCATGTAGTGTTATTGGGTTGCAGTGCTGATGTTTGTGTAGTAGTTTCGGTCCTCTAGTGAACAGAACGACTTCGCACTTGTCGACGTTTACTCTAACACCCCATCTCACCAGCCAAGGCTCTGCCGCTCTGAGTGCAGTCTGTAGTCGTGAGTTAATGTTAGACGGCTTCCAATCTTGTGCAAGGATGGCATTGTCATCCGCGTAGATTGCTACCGTCGTGTTGTATGTAGCTGGGAGGTCGTTAATGTAGAGGTTAAACAGTAAGGGCCCTAGGATGCTTCCTTGGGGTACTTCTGCCTGGATACCATGTCGTGTCGATTGTTTGCCCTGCACGTCGGTGTTGAAACTCCTGCCCGTGAGATATGGGTGTATGAGGCGTACGAGCCCGTCGGGGAACCCTGCGTCGCTGAGTTTGTGTATGAGGCCGTTGTGCCATAGACGATCGAAGGCCTTTTCGATGTCCAGGAACACCACCCCAGTTGCTTTGTTTGTGTTGCATCCGTGTGTTATGTATTCAACGAAGCGGAGGAGTTGTTATATTGTCGAGGGGTTATTCCTGAAAACGAAGTGTGTCGTTTGTGATGCAGTGCCTAGTGAGTCGTTTTAGTATTGCCTTCTCAACGATATTGCTGAGCGCGCTCAGCAGACTGATGGGTCGGTAAGTTTGTGGGAGGGAGTGGTCTTTCCTCAGCTTCCTGAAGATCGGGACCTTGGCCGTCTTCCAAAAGGAGGGGAAGTGTTGGTGTTTAAGTATGGCATTCGTGATATATGTGAGGTATTCTACTGCTTTGTCCATGAACTCCTGAAGGACACGGTTTTGAATGCCATCGTGACCAGGGGCCTCCCCAGCGGTGGTATGCATGATGACCCATTTGACTTCAGCTGTGCTAGCCTGTCGGATGACGTTGCGCGCAGGTTGGGCCAGGATGCTTGTAAACTCCTGGTCGGTCGCGAGTGTGAACGCTGGGTCTGAGGGATCCAGGTTCGGTGTAAATGACGCTGCGAGTGTGAGGGCCATCAGTTCCGTCGGACCCTTGTAGCGTGGGTGTGTACAGTTCCTTCCTGGTGAAGTGTCGGCCCATTTTCCACACGCCAGGTCGCGTGGTGTCCAGCCCTTTGAGTTTCTGGTTCCACTGTCGTGTTTTAAATATTTGTATTTTGTCTCGTATTATTCCCTGGAGCCTGTTCATGTGCTGTTTGAAGTTCTGGGGCCTCGTACGCTGCCAATGTCTCCTGAGGCGGTTCCTCATTGAGATAAGGCCCAGGATCTCCTGGGGCGGGGCAGCACAATGTTGTTGTGGTGTGCGGATTGGTACGGTGTCGGCTATTGCGTCTTCGACGGCGCTGGTGGCAGACAGTGCCACAGAGGTATTTTATACTCAGATAACTGTTTCAGAAAGGGTATTTACAGTGGTGAGCTGTTTCCGGTCGCGTAAGCTCCTTGAATTCTAACAACCTCACGTACAACTTTGCATAATTGTTGCAACGCATGTATACCATAGAAATTGGAGGACACAGAGCCTCAACAATATGTTATGATTTTAACGGAATAGTTTGTTCTTTATTTGATGGTGTGCCAACCTCTCGCGAAGTCTTGTTGTGTTAATGTAAACCGTAAGAAGATTTCACACATGGGAGTGCAGCGTTTGAACAACGGCAAAACAGATAATGGCAGATAGGTTTAACAGGTCGAGTATGTGCGGCTGGACTTTGAGTACGTAGCACCGGAAGATAGGTCGCTGTTGTAATTCATTCGTGCACCCCTGTCAGTCCTCCGCTTCCTGTGTCTGGCAATTTGTAATGTAGAGATTTTTCTCTCCATGTAAACCTATGTATAAACAACTCAGGTCTCATTCCACGTGGCATTAAAAATGTCAAATTTAATCACTGGAGGAAATTTAAAATGTTCCAAGTGCGAAACACTCCATCGGTAAAATGCATATTGCGATGAAACTGTAACACATTGTCTGTGTGTGACAAAGGGGTCGACTAATTACGCGATCGATTTCTAAACTTAATTGGTTTTGTATGTATCTATCTGACGGCAACACCTGTCGCATTACTCTGTTGATGCTCTGTTAACTTCCTATACCTTGATCAATGTGCAGGCTGGTTTATGGCTGAGGAAATGAAGAACTATCCTTAACACCAGCTGAGTACCATTTAGTGACGAAAATGTTTTATCAACCCTTGTTTAACAGTGTGAGAGCAACGACAGATTGATTGACTAGCTCCATTAAGTGTGTACTACGTCTAGCACACCACGTTGCAATTAAAAATTAAAGTTCGAAAAAAATGTTGTGGATAACTTTTCAAAGTCCATAAATCTATTCAGAAACTACACAAGTCTAACTCTGAAGAGCGGAGCAGCGTTAAAGTGAACAAGTACAACTCTCTAAAACTTCTCTAAACTGCTGAACTTTTGCAGAAATTCAACAAGCACCTAGGCTTATCGTCCAAAAATTTTTAACCTTTTAATAGTGACAAACACACTGCTCAGTCAGCACACGTCCAAACTCGTCGACTTCTCAAAGTGTATTGCCCCCTGCCCCCAGACAAACATGGCCTCTGCCCTTATAAAAATACGTTCTGTCGTTGAAAAAGCCAAACAATTACACATATTGTATATATATTAATATAAAACTACACATACACTACGTTATCAGAAGTATCCGGACACCTGGCTGAAAATGACTTAGAAGTTCGTGACTCCCTCCATCGGTAATGCTGAAATTCAATGTGGTATTGGCCCATCCTTAGCCTTGATGACAGCTTCCACTCTCGCAGGCATACGTTCAATCGGGTGCTGGAAGGTTTCTTGGGGAATGGCAGCCCATTCTTCACGGAGTGCTGCACTCAGGAGAGGTATCGATGTCGGTCGGTGAGGCCTGGCACGAAGTCGGCATCCCAAAACATCCCAAAGGTGTGCTATAGGATTCAGTACAAGATTCTGTACGGTCCAGTCCTTTACAGGGGTCTTATTGTCGTATAACCACTCCGCCACAGGCCGAGCATTATAAACAGGTGTTCGATCGCGTTGAAAGATGCAATAGCCATCCCTGAATTGTTCTTCAACAGTGGGAAGCAAGAAGGTGCTTTAAACATCAATGTAGGCCATTGCTGTGATAGTGCCACGCAAAACAACAAGGGGTACAAGCCCCCTCCATGGGAAACACGACCACACCATAACACCACCGCCTCCAAATTTTACTGTTGGCACTTCACATGCTGGCAGATGACGTTCACCAGGCATCGCCATACCCACACCGTGCCATCGGATCGCCACATTGTGTACCGTGATTCGTCACTCCACACAACGTTCTTCCACTGTTAAATCGTCCAATGTTTACGCTCCTTACATCAAGCGAGGCGTCGTTTGGAATTTACGGACGTGATGTGTGGCTTATGAGCAGCCGCTTGACCATGAACTCCAAGTTCTCTCACGTCCCCCCTAACTGTCATAGTACTTGCAGTGGATCCTGATGCAGTTTGGAATTCCTGTGTAATGATCTGGATAGATGTCTGCCTGCTACACATTACTACCCTCTTCAACTGTCGGCAGTCTCTGTCAGTCAACAGACGAGGTCGGCCTGTACGCTTTTGTGCTTTACGTGTCCTTTTACGTTTCCACTTCACTATCACATAGGAAACAGTGGACCTAGGGATGTTCAGGAGTGTGGAAATCTCGCGTATAGACACAAGTGACACCCAATCAGCTGACCACGTTCGAAATCCGTGAGTTCCGCAGAGCGCCCCATTCTGCTCTCTCACGTTATCTAATGACTACTGACGTCGCAAATATGGAGTACCTGGCAGTAGATAGCAGCACAATGCACCTAATATGAGAAACGTATGTTTTTTGGTTGTCCGGATACTTTGAATCACATAGTGTATAAACACGCTACATGATTTACACTTGTGCGCTGATTCCTTACAAGAAAATGCGTGTTTTTCTCAATTTCTCTGTAATTAATGATATTACTTCAACAAAGCGAAAAGCATCTGTTGAGAAAAATACGCATTTTGGAAAAATTTGGAAATCTGTAATAAGTTCCTATGGAGCCAAATTGCTGAAGTCATCGGTCCCTGCCGGCCGATGTGGCGGAGCGGTTCTAGGCGCTTCAGTCCGGAACCGCGCTGCTGCTACGGTCGCACTTTCAAATCCTGCCTCGGGCGTGGATGTGTGTGATG
Source organism: Schistocerca cancellata (assembly GCF_023864275.1). Lineage (NCBI taxonomy): Eukaryota > Metazoa > Arthropoda > Insecta > Orthoptera > Acrididae > Schistocerca > Schistocerca cancellata. Next base: position 144,629,877 of record NC_064629.1, read on the forward strand.
TCCTTAGGTTAGTTAGGTTTAAGTAGTTCTAAGTCTAGGGGACTGATGACCTCAGAAGTCAAGTCCCATAGTGCTTAGAGCCATTTGAACCATTTTCATCGGTCCCTATGATTACACACTACTTAATCTAACTTACGCTAAGGAAAACACACACACACACACACACACACACACACACACACACATACCCATGCCCGATGGAGGACTCAAAACTCTGACGGGGGAAGGGTGGGGGGGGGGGTGAGGGAGCCTCGCGAACCGTGGCAAGGCGCCTAGACCACGCTGCTACCTCGCGCTGCAACACGTATTTTCTTGTAGTTATAACGACGGAACAAAAATACTGTCGGGAACTGAATGATGAATTTGATTTGATTCTTTTGAGCTTAGTTGTTTTCTGGGTTTCTTGGTGTTTTAGTTATTTGTATCTTTTACGGTGAGATTCATTAACGTTATTTACTGTTATCTATATTAACCCTGATCAGAATCAAACGTCTACAGATAGTTAGTGCAGAGTATTATTATATACTGTCGCTATATTAAATGTTATGCAACTTACTTTGTACAAAAGTTTGTTTTTTAATCGTCAGAATAAACATTCCAGCTCATAACTCGAATTGTATTGCTTTAACTGAAATTCTGAACTTGTTTTCCGATATTGCTGTTCAAGCACTCTGAGTTAACATTTGTTTCGTTAAGATCGCTTAACCCCTTTACACGGTATTAGTTTTTTAAATGAATTAAGTATATTCATATCTTTCATCGTCAGTGCTGTTATATCTACAGAGTGGGTATTCCTTACCACGTTTCCTTACTTCATATGGTGCCATTGTCTACTCTGTATCATACTGATTCGATTATACTTACTCGGCGGGAGCGGTCTAAGGCGCTGCAGTCATGGGCTGTGTGGCTGGTCCCGGCGGAGGTTCGAGTCCTCCCTCGGACATGGGTGTGTGTGTGTTTGTCCTTAGGATGATTTAAATTAAGTAATGTGTAAGCTTAGGGACTGATGACCTTCGCAGTTAAGTCCCATAAGATTTCAGACACATTTGAACATTTTACTCGGCGGCCGTGAAATAATTTGCGGCTTCTACGTTTGAACCATGGCGGACTTTCACACCGTGCGCGGGCCACCAACTGCTAATCGTCCGAGAAAACCACTCGCAATAACCCTTTCGACTACCTGGTACCCCTGTGACAGCCGACTTACTTCGCGTCTCTTATATTCCAAAAATGACAAAGGTTGTGGTGTCGTCTGCTGGTTCAACAGGCAGCTCCGCACGATCTACATCTACATCTACTTACATACTCCGCAATCCACCATACGGTGCGTGGCGGAGGTTACCTCGTACCACAACTAGCATCTTCTCTCCCTGTTCCACTCCCGAACAGAACGAGTGAAAAATGACTGCCTATACACCTCTGTACGAGCCCTAATCTCTCTTATCTTATCTTTGTGGTCTTTCCGCGAAATGTAAGTTGGCGGCAGTAAAATTGTACTGCAGTCAGCCTCAAATGCTGGTTCTCTAAATTTCCTCAGTAGCGAGCTACGTTTGAATGCATCGAGGGTGAGAAGGGAAGGGGAATGTCTCGTGCAGCGTAACCTGTCAGACCAATGAGTGTCTAACCGCGCAGACCTCTCCTGTCTCAAAATATAGATAAAAGAGCCCATAAAGGAATATAGAGAAGAAATTACTATAGCGCATATAGCAGACGCTGAATTCTTGAGAGATTGTTAAAAGAAGGAATTCATAGTCAGTTTGTACAAGTAACGATATCGGCGTAAGCCAGATAAATTAGAGAAGGATGACAGAGTACAAATTGTCGATGGTACTGACTAGTAGTAAGAACATTCGATTAAGAGTCAGGAGAAGTGGGTTTCAAAATTTTACCCGAGTGCGGGCTACCATGATTTAGGTCTTTGTGACTACCTTGCAGTAATATAGGTGAATATCGATGGGCTCTTAAAACACTAGATTTTAGCCCCTAAAGTGTTTTAACTTGAGCTAGTGCTCTCCACCTAATGACCACGAAGACGACGATAAATTAAAAACCGTCATTCATTTTCTTTCGTGCGTTAATCTCTGAGACTGAGCAACTGTGTCACATCGCGCATACAGTTCACAAATTTGAGTCAGTTGTGTTAACTTTCTGTTGCACATACAAGAAGAAAAGGCAGTTTGGGGTTTGATGGACCATCATCAAAATGGTCAATAAAACTGGATCTCAGTCTTGAATTGGACAAGGATGAGACACAAGCCATCCCGATGCAGAACTAAATCCCTTGTCAAAAAAATGGCTCTGAGCACTATGGGACTCAACTGCTGAGGTCATTAGTCCCCTAGAACTTAGAACTAGTTAAACCTAACTAACCTAACGACATCACAAACATCCATGCCCGAGGCAGGATTCGAACCTGCGACCGTAGCGGTAATCCCTTGTCATCTTAACATTTGTGGTACATATATTCACATAGAATCTTGAATAAAAAATTTTCTCAGTATTTCACTAGATTCAGTAGGCTTTCATAAGCCCCGTGGCCTAGACGTAAAACGCCTCGAAGTTGCACAGTCCACTACAGTCCTTGTTCCGTAAATGAGCTGGTTACCAGAACACTCCGTGAGAATGAATGAATTAATGGCGCCCTTCCTAATAGTCCGTTTTACAAATAAAAACGCCTTGAGTCTTTGTGTGAGTCACGAGAGCACCTATTCTGTTCCAATCAACGTAACGCAAAAAACAAATAACGATAACGACAGGGCTGCTCATATTAGATAAAACCTCTTCTACGAGGACTCGTTCAGGCACTGATGTCAAATGTAGTTTGCATCTTTTCTATTTCTTCATTTTTGTGACTAATGGAAAACAAGATTATGACATTTGCCTTTGGGGAGAATCCTTTGAGAAATGAGAATTTGACAGTTATTTCTTGCCTGTGTCATCGTCAATTTGTGTAAATAATGAATCCATCTCCGAAGCTGTGATGCTTTTGAAAGAACTGTTATGTCAATCACAATAATTCAAGAACCTTAAAGCTATATTTTCCGACAGATCTGTGGTTTCTTACCAGACGATCGGTCTTTTCTAACTAATGTATCCATTTAGCCTCGACTGATCGATTATATCTCCTAGAAACCTACCTTCAAAAACTGCGTGACGGGTATTTACAAGACATTATGTATGACAAAAGTGAGTATAAGAAATCGTTTCTAGGATCGTTCTCTATAAATGCTCTGTAAATTGCATGAGAGTATTTTCAGTTTTTATAACTGTGACAACTGTAATAGTAACAAGAAGATATTTAACGCTTTGACTGCGGTGCTGTGCCACGACTGTCGAAGAGAAGACTCGATTGCAAAAGAAGTTAGTCGTTTGGCGGTGGAAAACTTAAGCAGCAGCCTGACTGCAGGACAGGGTGTGAAGATGATGTTTGGTTTGTTTGTGGGGCGCTCAACTGCGTGGTTATCAGCGCCCGTACAATTACCCAATCTTTGCTCAGTCCAATTTCGCCACTTTTCTGGATGATGACGAAATGATGAGGACAACACAAACACTCAGTCATCTCGAGGCAGGTGAAAATCCCTGACCCCGCCGGGAATCGAGCCCGGGACCCCGTGCTCGGGAAGCGAGAACGCTACCGCGAGACCACGAGCGGCGGACAAGGACAGGGTGTGAACGCTCATCTCCCTATACACCGGCTTCAGGTTCAACAGACACTGTTGAAAATTGCGTTACACGACATCATCATAACTTCTACGTCCGCACACATCACGTGGATCTTTTTTATGAGAAAATACGAATATATCGCTGCTATGAACGTGTTTATATTTCTGTGCAATAAGATCAGGTCGCACTTGTAACTAAATACTCTTAACTGTCCCAGTCTCTGTCCAAAGGGCGGAAATAGAAATGATAATGCGAGTATCTAGCATGTCGGAAGTACAGGGTGACTCAAAACTCCGTTAAAATTTTACGGAATAATGTAGGTATAGAGCTAAAACGCGTCACAAATGCCTGAAATGACATGGGATTTTGTCGAAACCAAGAACGAGTGGAAAAAATCAGCCAACAGATAGTGCTGGACAGCAAAACTTCAATGAGGCCGCATGAGAATCGTGTATAAAATGAGCTGCAGTGAGAGAGGCATTAAGATACACGACCAATCGCTACATGTTGCCTTCACCAGAAAAGGCACTGGTAGTGTACTATCAGAAAGAAGAATCCGCTACTGCAGTTTTATGAGCTTGTCACCATAGGATGGGTATTCGAATGGGTAAATGTCGCTGTGAAGAAAATTGCAGGTGGTGAGTACTGCGAGGCGTGGCAGATGGATGGTGTGTCAGGAGGCATTCTCCCAGTTCGCCAATTGCTGGTTCCTCCGGGAAGAGAAGGCAGTTGTCGGGGGGCGCAGTAAAAGAAGAGTGACTTTTAATCATTTATTTCTGCAAAATACCTCTCTCTTTTATCGATGCTACTACGGTTCTCTGCGCTGCTTGTCCGGGTGCGCCGCCAGCGCCCGGCAGCTACTCAGGAAGTGGATGCTGCGTCTCCACTCTCGGCACTCGAAGAAGGTGGAACGTGCGTATATGGCTTACACACGCCGGCTTGGAGGTCTTCAATCCCCTCCCGTAGCTGTGGCTCATCTCTGCTCTCCGACCCGCGATGACGGTTGTCGTGTGGTCGAGAAGTGCGCCGACCCTGGCCTGCTGTGCCGGTAGGCTCCCTGGCTCCACTGAAGTGTCAGGAACGCTGGTGTCCTGGCCCAAGTCGACACGGAAGACCCTCGGGCCATCCCGTCTGCGTTGGAAGCTGTCAGCAGCGGCGAACTCGTGACTGGTGCTTACGGAGAGGAAGATATCTCTCCAGCGGCTGTTGGCGGTGTTGAGTACGAGCAGGAAATCTACAACAGACTTATACCCAGCGTTAATACCGTGTCAGGGAATCGAGTACGCGCGTCCTATACCCCATGGATCCTTCTGACCTACTCCTTTCTGAAATCAAATGCTGGAGTATTTATAGTGTGAAATATCGGCTGGTGTTGACCAAACGTCACTTGTAATGACCGCATAGACTTTCCTAATACGATGGTATCACGATACATATCGTGCCCTATTTGCTTAAACATTTGTTACACCAACAGACTGGTCCGTAACAATATTCAGTACGCCTTCTTGCGTTGGCGATGCGGCTTCTTACTTCACGTAACAAGCTGACGTGATACTTCTCAGTCGTATTGCTTTACTACACTACTGGTCATTAAAATTGCTACACCAAGAAGAAATGAAGACTATAAACGGGTACTCATTGGACAAATATATTATACTAGAACTGACATGTGATTACACTTTCACGCAATTTGGGTGCATAGATCCTGAGAAATCAGTACCAGTAATAACGGCCTTGATACGCCTGGGCATTGAGTCAAACAGAGCTTGGATGGCGTGTACATGTACAGCTGCCCATGAAGCTTCAACACGATACCACAGTTCATAAAGAGTAGTGACTGGCGTATTGTGACAAGCCAGTTGCTCGGCCACCATTGACCAGACGTTTTCAATTGGTGAGAGATCTGGAGAATGTGCTGGCCAGGGCAGCAGTCGAACACTTTCATATCCAGAAAGACCCGTACAGGACCTGCAACGTGCGATCGTGCATTATCTTGCTGAAGTTTAGGGTTTCGCAGGGTTCGAATGAAGGGCAGAGCCACGGGTCGTAACACATCTGAAATGTAACGTCCACTGTTCAAAGTGCCCTCAATTTGAATAAGAAGTGACCGAGACGTGTAACCAATGCCACCCCATACCATCACGCCGGGTGATACGCCAGTATGGCGATGACAAATACAAGCTTCCAATGTGCGGTTACCGCTATGTCGCCAAACACGGATGTGACCATCATGACGCTGTAAACAGAACCTGGATTCATCCGAAAAAATGACGTCTTGCCATTCGTGCACCCAGGTTCGTCGTTGAGTAAACCATCGCAGGCGCTCCTGTCTGTGATGCTGCGTCAATGGTAACCGCAGCCATGGTCTCCGAGCCGATAGTCCATGCTGCTGCAAACGTTGTCCAACTGTTCGTGCAGATGGTTGTTGTCTTGCAAACGTCCCCATCTGTTGACTCAGGGATCGAGACGTGGCTGCACGATCCGTTACAGCCATGCGAAGAAGATGCCTGTCATCTCGACTGCTAGTGATACGAGGCCGTTGGGATCCAGCACGGCGTTCCGTATTACCCTCCTGAACCCACCGATTCCATATTCTGCTAACAGTCATTGGGTCTCGACCAATGCGAGCAGCAATGTCGCGATACGATAAACCGCAATCGCCATAGGCTACAATCCGGCCTTTATGAAAGTCGGAAACGTGATGGTACGCATTTCTCCTCCTTACACGAGGCATCACGATAACGTTTCACCAGGCAACACCGGTCAACGGCTGTTTGTGTATGAGAAATCGGTTGGAAACTTTCCTCATGTCAGCACGTTGTAGGTGTCGCCACTGGCGCCAACCTTGTGTGAATGCTCTGAAAAGCTAATCACTTGCATATCACAGCATCTTCTTCCTGTTGGTTAAATTTCGCGTGTGTAGCACGTCATCTTCGTGGTGTAGCAATTTTAATGGCCAGTAATGTAAGCTACTGCTGATGCTAGCTACCCAGTTCACGCAAAGCGCTGATGTCCTACTTTCCGCCTGACCTGATAACGTGATGAAACGCTGCCAATTCGTTTCGCGCTTGTTGACACTCTCACAAGGAGCACAAAGTGAACGAGGGCCTGCAATTATGAAATTCTGCTGCCAATTGCCTGATACAGAGTTGGTACGTAAAAAAATGATCACGAAGAGTTCGATAAACAGCTTCAGGAAGGTACGACGTTGTTGCAGGATGCCGCTCCACACCATATTGCTACACGTGTGAACGATCTGTTGCTCACATCGTTTGGTGAGGATCATGTGCTGAGCCGCCACTTTCGTCATGTTCGGCCTCCCAGGTCCCCAGACCTCTGTGTATGTGATTATTGGTTATGGGATGACCTGAGGTTAGAAGTCCACCTCAGTCGTCCGACCTCATGAATAATGCTAAAGGACAACATTTAATGGCTGTTTCTCACCATAAGAACTGATATGCTGTATAGTGCTGTTCACAACATTATACGCTGACCACACATATTGTTGATGAATGGCGGCCGAAATGTTGAGCATTTGTTATAAAGAACATCGTCTTTGCTAAAAATCAGTTGTTATGCTACTGATTGCTTTTGTATCATATCAAGTGTCATCTGTTGCTCGTGTTGTGCATTTTTTCTTAGTTTCAATGAACCCCGTGTCATTTCATGCACGTTTGTAGATTTTTACCTCTGTACCTACATTATTCCGTGAAGTATTGAAGTTTTAAATGTTAACGACTTCTGGGTCACCCTGTGATCAGCACCAAGAGCACAGAAAACGGCACGACACTACAGCGCGGAAGACTGTACCCACGTCACGCCCGCAGACGCCAAAAGAATAAGCATGAGGATACTCTAGTTCCGTTCAGCACAGGAAAGACCATTGAGAACAGACAAAGATACTAACGACCTCAGTTACTGCGACAGAGTGGATGTACTACGTATCATGCTCAAACGTATACGAACGGTCTGAATTGCGCTTCGCCTGATTTGTATAAACTTTCAGAGTAACTGTCTTGCAAGTCCTCTAATTACTTTTCAGTACAGTCGTTTGACTAGTGAAACAGTTATTACAAGAAACCAGATGAGAACTTTACTATGTATGACAAACGGTCCAGATGCAAATTAATAGCACGACAATGAAAATGTAAGAAAAAACACGGTTAGAGATGGCACAGTCTTTAACGATTGTACACCCAAATTTATTACAATGAATAACATTTGAAAAAGCAAGTTTCAAGTTGAAATTATTTGGTGAAATTTTGTACTGGACCAGGATCAGCTGACGGCCGGTGTGGCCGAGCGATTCTAGGCGCTTCAGTCTGGAACCGTTCGACCGCTACGGTCTTAAGTTCGAATCCTGCCTCGGGCATGGATGTGTGTGATGTCCTTAGGTTATTTAGGTTTAAGTAGTTCTAAGTTCTAGGGGACTGATGACTTCATATATTAAGTCCCATAGTGCTCAGAGCCATTTGAACCATTTTGAACCAGGATCAGCTAAGGAACATCATGTTTAATGTGGGTTTGGAACCACACTTAAAACCTACTTTTTCAATTGACTTTGCCAGAGGTTATGAGGGTCTGTTAATGCTTGTTAAAAATGGAAGTGTGAATCTAACTGAGATATCTAGAAACTGAAAACATTCCAACATATCACCGAACTACACATATGACTACACATGATAGTGTTATGATGAGTGCTCTACACTGGATGAGAATTATGGCTCCCTGGAGGTGAATTACAGCTGGTTCAGAACATTCATTTCCTTGTTTGTCTCCATCGCCATCCAACAGCTGCATTTGCTACCCAGTGCAAGTAGTTAAGTACTGACGGTACGGGCCGTGGTAACGATCTTATCAAATCCGTTGTTACACATCCAGCGTCAGGTTACTTACTTGGGCTCCCTGCTTCCTCAACATCCTCTCTCCCAGAGAACAACTGGAAACTAATGAAGGTCATCCAGGGGAATCATCCAGGCAATTGTGTCATGTGATAAAAAAAAAAAAAATGGCGGTAGCCCCTCTCAGACAACAAGAACCGAGCACCAGCAACGTGAACCCCACCATCATTCGAGGTCTGAACTTCATAGTGAGAGGTATAGGTTTGTTATAAACAACAGCAAATATTTTCTCTATATAGCTCAATTATAGGTAGTTGTTATCTGTAGTTAAAAGGTTTGCAAATAATAACAATGATATAAAGAGTAACTTATAGTTTGTTATGAACGATATTGTATTTATAGAATACATTTTTACAATTCCTTCCATTATTTACAATAGGTTTTCCGTGACATATTTGACATTGTTTTTTCTTATACATAGCCATATCTTTCTATACACATTAATAAAAAAAATTTGATGTATTTACACAGCTGCTCTCTTTCTTATACACAATGGTTTCCTCATACAAAGCTATTTCTTTATAACACGGTGAGTCACTAACTATTGCCACCAAGAATAACTCTGAAAGTGTGATAGGAGCTGAAAATTGGCAAAGCCACTTGAAAAAGTAGGTTTAAAGCGTGATTCCAAACCCACTTTAAACATGATGTTCCTTAGCTACCGATTTGAGGGAGCCTGTATGGATTGGGCCATGACAGAGGCGGAAGTGGTGGCGGGGAGAATCTCTGCCACCAGTAATCTTTGTTAGACCAGAAATTTTATTTTATAATGAACCAACTGTAATGAAAAGTCAAAGGGCACTTATTTCTTATTGTTTTTGAACTTGATGTGAGCTCAGGTATCCCCTTTCGCGGGATTTGTGCTATTTGGGGTGATACAGTTTCATCGTTTAGTTGTTTCCCCAAGATTCAAAACTCATCAACGGAACCACGATAGCCGCATGTCTGGGTTCGAGGCTGGTTCGGTATCATGTCACGTAGCATGTTCGCACCAAACTACAAGTGAAAAATAGTTCTGAGTCCTGACGTGTTTCCGTGAGTTGTCAACAATGACAACTGGTGCCGGTTTTGACACCAAGTCAGACGCACAGTTTTTCATCTTATCATTTCAGGATCAAACATGCCACCCCTAGCTACCAGTGAGAAAGAATTCCATAGTAATATCTCTTTATATGTAGTTGATGTTACGTGCGGCTTCGAATCCCATTCAGCACAATTCGTCACCTTATTTCCAGTTCAAACACACTTACATCTCTCTAATGGAGAAACACATCGATATTTGACGTTTGTCCATGGCTAGAATTTCCGAATCATTTTCTCCAGACCCACGGCAGTCATCAGACCAACGCCTTTTTTCAAACCCTTCAGTGTGCGGAACTTCTGCATAGCGACGCGTGCACAGTCATCATTCTTGTATTATAGCTTTACAAATAGATCGCGATCCAGCATTGAGACAGTCATGGCAAACGCGAAAGGAGGAAAAGCCATGTACCTGGCGTGTTTATACGAACTTCAGTGTGTCGTGTGCATGACAGGTGTTTTCATTTACGTATTCTGACACATACAGCGCCATCTATTGATCAATTTTCACTCTATTTTTTTTTCTTCTGCCATACGTTTTCCCTTTCTCCGATTTGCAATTTGCAATCTGCAATTTGACGTCATTCTGACCAGTGGTGTTACTTACAGCGTTTAATTATAATCACCCCGTACATTGACGTATCACCAAAAATTGTCGATTTTGAAATGCAACCACCGGATAGAACTCTCGGTCAGATATCATACTGACACTGATGCTCTGACGCATTTACAGCTTTTGTTGTTTAAACTGCAGCTAACGTTAAACAACATCATTTCCGCATCATGAGACTGTTGACCTCACCTACGGGTACTATGTGCCTCGAGAAATTAACCATGTGCCGGTTCTCCCACGACTGGGTGACTTATTTGTTGGGTCCTGCCCACTCGCCTGATATACGATGCCTAGGAAACCTGCTTTCTTGGATCACTAGACAACAATTAAAGGAAATCGTATCAATGAATTTTTATTACAGTAAGATAAATGACAACACTTAACTTTGAGAAATGTACAATGAGATATCGTGATGCGTTGGCAGAAGAGCCAACACCGTGTAGCTAGAGGAGGCCGAATTGCACGCGTTAAAGCTCACGCAGGCTGGCGTGAGGTCTGGAACTGTTAAGGGAATTATAGTAGCAAATAAAGTACGTAGTTGATGTAATACTTAACTTTAATCCATAATTGGAGAACATCGCTCTTGACGGTACATTAATAACAATCTCAATATAAACTGGTAATGGCGCCTTGCTAGGTCGTAGCAAATGACGTAGCTGAAGGCTATGCTAACTATCGTCTCGGCAAATGAGAGCGTATTTGTCAGTGTAGCTTCGCTAGCAAAGTCGGCTGTACAACTGGGCGAGTACTAGGAAGTGTCTCTAGACCTGCCGTGTGGCGGCGTTCTGTCTGCAATCACTGACAGTGGCGACACGCGGGTCGATTTAAAGGCTACCACCTAGCAAGTGTGGTGTCTGGCGGTGACACCACATATCGCACGCAAAGGGCGACATGAAACATAAGCAATCTCATCAGTGTATACAATTACTAATAAAAGAGAAACAATACAGTTTATAAGTCACTGCTGTAGAGCTCGTAGATCAGCTAGACTTCAACTTGCGAACTGGGCTGCGGCCAGGCGGCGCACGGTTTATGTCATCTCAGTGTAGATGGCGCTACTGTTTCTTTGTCGTCCTGGAGATGTGTCGGTCAATGTTCTATTGTCTGATGTCGTCTCACAGCCCTCTCTGCCCTATTGTTCTTGCACGTCGTGCCGGCGTTTGACTTTTCGCCGGGACACTATTCATGGATTGCTATTTATATGCTTTTCTGCAACTTAAAAAAATTATAAGTGATGGATACTGTGGTCTCTATGGCCAGTCATGGGCAGAACGAAAAAGGTGATGATCATTTGGGTATCGACTGTGCTCGTCGTTAACGTAAAGGAGGGCAGGGAGTGTATACTACAGGTCAGAACCGCTTATGTTCCGACCATACATCTCTATTTTGTGAGTGGATAACTTTGCTGTAATCAAGAAGACGACAGCTTAACGTAGATATTCCTGAATATGTTGCGGTGATTCAGCTAAAGGATCGCAGTTTCCAAGCTGACGATGAGCGACCTGCGACTACCTATTCCATGTTCGACTGCCTGAAATCCCGAAATATTTGTAAAGGGCCTATCGACATCTATAGGCGTTTTACTGGAAGACGTAACAGTTTACATGCATTGGAATATTACCTGACTCCTTCACAGATTATACCTCGGATATGTGACATTTCACACAAATTTGACTTACTGCTTCAAGTGTTTAAAAATGATGAACTTCTTTCTCTGTATGAACCTTGCTCCAGACGTTAAGATGTGATTGCTTGATCAACTAACCTCTGCCGATTAAGGTGCACTGTGTTGGCTGTAAAATGGAAAACAATAAATGGTTTCTTCCTGCTCAATGTGTGTATTTATTTTGTAGACATTTACTAAGCCACGCCGGCCGGTGTGGCTGAGAGGTTCTAGGCGTTTCAGTCTGGAACCGCGCGACCGCTCCGGTCACAGGTTCGAATCCTGCCTTGGGAATGGGTGTGTGTGATGTCCTTAGGTTAGTAAGGTTTAAGTAGTTCTAAGTTCTAGGGGACTGATGACCTCCGACGTTAAGTCCCATAGTGCTCAGAGCCATTTGAACTATTTTTACTAGGCTACAACTCGTTGCTCCTCGCTCGCTCCGACCGTTACGGACATCATATAAGCCTCTCGCTGCGTGGGGTGTTGATTGGAGAAACGTTAACCGCCTGTCTGCGGCTGTCTCACAGAGCGCTTCGTATCTGACAAGGGATTTCAAATTGATTGCGTTTTCAAGATTTCCAGAAGGCTATTGACGCCGTACCTCACAAGCGGCTTGTAATCAAATTGCGTGCTTATGGAATATCGTCTCAGTTATGTGACTGGATTCGTGATTTCCTGTCCGAGAGGTCACAGTTCGTAGTAACTGACGGAAAGTCTCCGAGTAAAACAGCAGTGATTTCTGGCGTTCCCCAAGGTAGTGTCATAGACCCTCCACTGTTCCTTATCGATATAAACGATTTAGGAGACAATCTGAGCAGCCTTCTTAGGTTGTTTTCAAAAAAATGGCTCTGAGCACTATGGGACTTAACATCTATGGTCATCAGTCCCCTAGAACTTAGAACTACTTAAACCTAATTAACCTAGGGACAGCACACAACACCCAGCCATCACGAGGCAGAGAAAATCCCTGACCCCGCCGGGAATCGAACCCGGGAACTCGAGCGTGGGAAGCGAGAACGCTACCGCACGACCACGAGATGCGGGCGGTTGTTTTCAGATGACGCTGTCGTTTATCGTCTAGAGAAGTCATCAGAAGATCAAACCAAATGGCAAAAAAATTTGGAAAAGGTATCTGTATGGTCCGAAAATTGGCAATTGACCATAAATAATGAAAAGTACGAGATCATCCACAAGAGTGCTAAAAGGAATCCGTTAAACTTCGGTTACACGATAAATCAGTCAAATCTAAAGGCCATTAATTCAACTAAATACCTAGGAATTACAATTACGAACAACATCAATTGGAAAGAACAAATAGAAAATGTCGTGACGAAGGCGAACCAAAGACTGTGATTTATTGGTAGAACAGTTAGATGATGCAGCAGATATACTAAAAGAACTGCCTACACTACATTGTTCGTCCTCTTTTGGAGTACTGCTGAGCAGTGTGGGATCCTTACCAGATAGGATTAACGGAGTACATCGAGAAAGTTCAATGAAGAGCAGCACGCGTTGTATTATCGAGAAATATGGGATGGAGTGTAACGGACATGACAGAGGATTTGGGGTCGACATCATTAAAACAAAGGCATTTTTCGTTGCGGCGGAATCTTCTCACGAAATTTCAATCACCAACTTTCTCCTCCGAATGAGAAAATATTTTGTTGATGTCGACCTACATCATAATAAAATAAGGGAAATCAGAGCTCGCACGGAAAGATATGTTGTTGTTGTTGTTGTTGTGGTCTTCAGTCCAGAGACTGGTTTGATGCAGCTCTCCATGCTACTCTATCCTGTGCAAACTTCTTCATCTCCCAGTACTTACTGCAACCTACATCCTTCTGAATCTGTTTAGTGTATTCATCTCTTGGACTCCCTCTACGATTTTTACCCTCCACGCTGCCCTCCAATACTAAATTGGTGATCCCTTGGTGCCTCAGAATATGTCCTACCAACCAATCCCTTCTTCTAGTCAAGTTGTACCACAAATTTCTCTTCTCCCCAATTCTGTTCAATACCTCCTCATTAGTTATGTGATCTACCCATCTAATCTTCAGCATTCTTCTGTAGCACCACATTTCGAAAGCTTCTATTCTCTTCTTGTCTAAACTATTTATCATCCACGTTTCACTTCCATACATGGCTACACTCCATACAAATACTTTCAGAAACGACTTCCTGACACTTAAATCTATACTCGATGTTAACAAATTTCTCTTCTTCAGAAACGCTTTCCTTGCCATTGCCAGTCTACATTTTATATCCTCTCTACTTCGACCATCGTGAGTTATTTTGGTCCCCAAATAGCAAAACTCCTTTACTACTTTAAGTGTCTCATTTTCTAATCTAATTCCTAAAGCATCACCTGACTTAATTCGACTACATTCCATTATCCTCGTTTTGCTTTTGTTGATGTTCTTCTCATATCCTCCTTTCAAGACACTATCCATTCCGTTCAACTGCTCTTCCAAGTCCCTTGCTGTCTCCGACAGAATTACAATGTCATCGGCGAACCTCAAAGTTTTTATTTCTTCTCCATGGATTTTAATACCTACTCCGAATTTTTCTTTTGTTTCCTTCACTGCTTGCTCAATATACAGATTGAATAACATCGGGGAGAGGCTACAACCCTGTCTCATTCCCTTCCCAACCACTGCTTCCCTTTCATGCCCCTTGACTCTTATAACTGCCATCTGGTTCTGTACAAATTGTAAATAGCCTTTAGCTCCCTGTATTTTATCCCTGCCACCTTAAGAATCTGAAAGAGAGTATTCTAATCAACATTGTCAAAAGCGTTCTCTAAGTCTACTAATGCTAGAAAGGTAGGCTTGCCTTTCCTTAATCTATTCTCTATGATAGGTCGTAGGGTCAGTATTGCCTCACGTGTTCCAACATTTCTACGGAATGCAAATTGATCTTCCCTGAGGTCGGTTTCTACCAGTTTTTCCATTCGTTTGTAAAGAATTCGCGTTAGTATTTTGCAGCCGTGGCTTATTAAACTGATAGTTTGGTAATTTTCACATCTGTCAGCACCTGCTTTCTTTGGGATTCGAATTATTATATTCTTCTTGAAGTCTGAAGATATAGGTGTTATTTTTACCGCGCGCTTTTTGGTGTAGGAATAATAGACAATTATTGTGAAGGTGGTTCGATGAACTCTCTACCGGACACTTAAGTGTGGTTTGCAGAGTATCCATATAGATGATTCAGTGCTCATTGTGTAAAGTGCGATAATTACACCTCCAGGGAGGCGGTACTTACACCCCAGTGGAGGCGGCAGTGGCGGCGGCCTGGAGGCGACCATTTGGTTTGAGGAAGCTATGTATTCTTTCAGTAGGTTGTCGGGCAAGCCTGGGGTGGTTTGAAAAACAACAACCCTTCAGACACACAATGACTTTATTCACTTTAGAGACATTACGTAGAGGCAGCATGAAACTTAGAAAATAACAGTCGCCTGTAGGCCTTAAACTCGGCCTGAATGGCGTTCAAGCCAGTTGGCGGCATTACCAACATAGGAGTTTTGTCTGTGAACTCTCCCTCAACTGTCTTTATAGATTCTATAGGGGATATACAGGAAATTATACACTACTCTGCTTCATACATTGTAACACTATTTTTGCTCAGTCTACAGACTCATAATAACCAGTTCTTATATACGGTAGCCAAGGACACAGTCTTTCTGTGTGGATCGTTATTGCACTATACATATCATCTAATTTCTCAGCATTCGAATATTTTAAATATACACTACTGGCCATTAAAATTGCAACACCAAGAAGAAACGCAGATGATAAACGGGTATTCATTGGACAAGTATATTATACTAGAACTGACATGTGATTACATTTTCACGCAATTTGAGTGAATAGATCGTGAGAAATCAGTACCCAGAACAACCACCTCTGGCCGTAATAACGGCCTTGATACGCCTGGGCATTGAGTCAAACAGAGCTTGGATGGCGTGTACAGGTACAGATGCCCACGCAGCTTCAACACGATACCACAGTTCATCAAGAGTAGTGACTGGCGTGTTGTGACGAGCCAGTTGCTCGGCCACCATTGACCAGACGTTTTCAATTGGTGAGAGATCTGGAGAACGTGATGGACAGGGCAGCAGTAGAACATTTTCTGTATCCAGAAAGTCCCGTACAGGACCTGCAACATGCGGTCGTGCATTATCCTGCTGAAATGTAGGGTTTCGCAGGGATCGAATGAAGGGTAGTGCCACGGGTCGTAACACATCTGAAATGTAACGTCCACTGTTCAAAGCGCCGTCAATGCGAACAAGAGGTGACCGAGACGTGTAACCAATGGCACCCATACCATCACGCCGGGTGATACGCCAGAATGGCGATGACGAATGCACGCTTCCAATGTGCGTTCACCGCGATGTCGCCAAGCACGGATACGACCATCATGATGCTGTAAACAGAACCAGAATTCATCCGAAAAAATTACGTTTTGACATTCGTGCACCCAGATTCGTCGTTGAGCACACCATCGCAGGCGCTCCTGTCTGTGATGCAGCGTCAAGGATAACCGCAGCCATGGTCTCCGAGCTGATAGTCCATCCTGCCGCAAACGTCGTCGAACTATTCGTGCAGATGGTTGTTGTCTTGCAAACGTCCCCACCTGTCGACTTAGGGATCGAGACGTGGCTGCACGGCCCGTAACAGCCATGCGAATAAGATGCCTGTCATCTCGACTGCTTGTGATACGAGGCCGTTGGGATCCAGCACGGCGTTCCGTATTACCCTCCTGATACCACCGATTTCATATTGTGCTAACAGTCATTGGATCTCGACCAACGCGAGCAGCAATGTTGCGATATTATATAAACCGCAATCGCGATAGGCTACAATCCGACCTTTATCAAAGTCGGAAACGTGATGGTACACATTTCTGCTCCTTACACTAGGCATCACAACAACGTTTCAGCAGGCAACGCCGGTCAACTGCTGTTTGTGTATGAGAAATCGGTCGGAAACTTTCCTCATGTCAGCACGTTGTAGGTGTCGCCACCGGCGCCAACCTTGTGTGAATGCTCTGAAAAGCTTATCACTTGTATATCACAGCATCTTCTTCCTGTCGGTTAAATTTCGCGTGTGTAGCACGTCATCTTCGTGGTGTAGCAATTTTAATGGGCAGTCGAGACTCACAAAGTTAATTCTAATGTGGCCTTGCCGTACGTATCAACTCTAGTGGCTTGACGGCATGGCATTTGAATGTCTATCGGTGCATGGGATGGATCATACGCGTCAGTCATCTTATTGTTTATATAACTCATCAAATTGCTCATATATTTTCACTCGCACCACGAATATTGAACTTCAGAATCAACGCATTTCAGTTACCACAGTAGAAGCATTATCAGGATTCAGAACCACATTTACTCGTTTAGTCCACACGCAGTGACGTGTTATGCACTTGCGAACAGTAGTACACCTGCCTGCGGTTCTGTTCTGCTGTGGCAGTGACGGCCATGGCACAGTATTGTTGAAAGATGGATGCAGTACAGTAAAGCTCAGGCCCGAGACATTTGGAAGTCCATCTGAAGGCTGCTGCCACTGCGTCAATGCGGTCAGTAGTATGTATGTGTCCTCATCCAATAGTTCCGCAACAGCTGGTTCATGTATGCGTTGCGCTGCTGGAATAGTAACAAAACATAGGTAGACTTTCGAATATGTATTTGTTAGTAACAATAGTAATAATTATATTAGGTACTTACAACCCCACTATTTTCTCTTATATCAGCTTCACGTCACAAATATTGTGGATCTTGAAACGCAGCCACCGGATGGGAGTCTCGGTCGGATATCATACCGACACTGACACACTGACGTGTTTACAGCTTTTGTTGTTTAAACTGCAGCTAACGTTAAACAACATCATTTCCGCCTCATGTGGGCTGTTGACCTCACCTACGTGTACTATGTGCCTCGAGATGTTAACCATTAGCCGGCTATCTCACGACTGGGTGACCTATTTGTTGGGTCCTGCCCACTCGCCTGATATAGTGTGCCTAGGAAACCTGCTTTTTCGGATCGCTATACAACAATTGGAAGCAAATCGTATTAATGAATTTTTATTACAGTATGGGAGCACTGGCTGGGTTTTGCTGATGCTGTTGGCACATCATCGCCCTCTCACTATGGAGTTCAGACCTCAAATGACGGTGGAGCCCGGGCTGCTGGAATCATACTATCATAAAGGGAGGGGATGAGAGAGCTCGATTCCTATTGGTCCACTGGGTTTTGTTGTGTTTCCATTGGCTGAGAGGGGTTCCTGCCATTTTTATGGCATGTCATTTTATGACGTGTGATGACTATAGAGTTACGTCATTACCTTGAATATAACTAGCACATTTGACTCGGTGATTCCCCTGGGTAAACTTGATCAATTTCTGATGGTCGATCGGAGGAGAGGGAGTGGGGGTACTCAAGTGGATAACCTGACACCGTATGCCCTTATCTTATTAGTGGATTATGCTGACATCAGCGTTCTTTGGGCAGGAACTCTCACTAGATATCAACTGGCATAAACTACGAGCAATTCCTGTTACTTCTTTCTTTCTCTCTCTCTCTCTCTCTCTCTCTCTCTCTCTCTATATATATATATATATATATATATATATATATATATATATATATATATATATATATATATCTGAAGCTGTCTGAAAATTGAAGAGGTAACTTATCAGGCAGTTTTCGCCTCTATTGACAAATCATCTCCATCAGTTATATTGTAATTATTATGAATGAATGATACATTCCATTCCGTTGGTTCTTATAGACTGAATGACAGTTTTGTTTAAGAACGACGTATACGAGACATTATTGTCAGCGTCTTGTGTTCAGTGCTGCACAATCTCTTTTCGTTTAATATCATCAAAAGCTGGACTTGAACTTACGCTGCACTCAGCCATGCATTTCATTTCCTTCACGGCTTTCTGAGTGGTTTTTTCGCTCCTTGCGCAAGATTTGCTCGCACAGTTTGCTTTTTTGATTTCAAAATATCATTCGCAGGTTATGAAATTTCTTTGTTGACGTTCACGTTTCTGATCACTGCTATTTTTTATTTGTGTTGTTATGTATATGTATTTTTGTCATTGGAACCATTCTTAAGGAGAATTATTTTTAAGTGTGTAGTATTAAAATGACTGTTACTCACAGCGTCTGGTGAAGCTAAAAATGCGAATCGCTTCCAGCGAATAAACGTTTCAGTTTGCAGTACACTTGTGTCGGAAAAACAGAAATAGCAACGAGAGCTACTGAAGAGAAAGGCCGCCAAAATAATTCACCCTGTTCTTGACCTATGATTTACATCTACATTTACATGAGTACTCCACAAGCCAACCTACGGTGTGCGCAGAGTTAAAAGATCAACTTCTGCAGCAGGCCAGCGCGCCTCATACTGCGCTTTGACTGCCGCGAAACAGCACCGCAGGCAAAGCGTCAAAAATCTTGCTGTTGCTTTTACACCTGTCAAAATTACAAATACAGGAAAGAGTAATATGCAATTTACAGAGCACAGATAGAGGAAGTTCCTAAACAAACCTTTTCTGCTGCTTATTTATGTCATAGATACTCGTAATGTCTTTTAAATACGAGTCGCACAGTATTTCACAGGTAGGCTTTTATGAGATATAATGTATCAGTCGAAGCAGAAGGATACATTAGTGAGAAAAGACCTAGCGACTGGTAAGACACCACACATCTGCAATGACACCAGACCATGTTGTTGAGGAATGGGACAGAGGAGAAATACAACAAATCCAGTTTATTCGGTATGACAAAAGATTCGATATAAGAAAAGACTTAGACGCCAACACCAGTCATTGTAAAAATACACATCACACAGTGAGGCAGACAGCGTTCAGGGCGTGTGTAGGGCATATCCTCATTACAATATTGTAGTGGACATGGGGGCTGCAGGAAATCCAATAGTGGCTGTACTGTATGGCAGAAGCTGTGAATCTCATCTGGTACTGACTCTTTCCTACTACCAAGCGAATGCAGTTGCTTTTTTATTCCAGATATCTCAATATCTTCCATTTCGACGTTCGGACGGTGGTTAAAAGGAAGAACCGTGTTACGATTTTTCGCGGTGAAACAATTTCGGAAAACCGAATTGAGCCTGCCGTTGTGGCCGAGCTGTTCTAGGCACTTCAGTCCGGAACAGCGCTGCATCTTCGGTCGCTGGTTCGAATTCCGACTCGGGCATGGATGTGTGTGTTGTCCTTGGGTTAGTTAGGTTTAATTAGTTCTAAGTCTAGGGGACTGATGACCTCAGATGTTAAGTCCCATAGTGCTCAGAGCCAAGACCGAATTCAGTATGTATAGATGATTTCTGATCACTTACTGATTTTACATAAGATCAAAACCTCTTAGGGTTTCTAGTCAGATCTGTTGATATAATTTTACTTTCAAAGTCACTTAACACTTCTCTCATTGCTCTCCTTATGCTCATTTTCGCTTCGTTCAACTTTCGTTTGTCAGCTAGACTTTGCCTTTTCTTAAATCTGTGATGAAGCTCTCTTTGTTTATGTAGCAGTTTTCTAGCACAGCTATTAAACCACGTTGTGTCTCTCCCATCCCTTAAGACCTTGCCCGGTACATATTTGTGCAAGGCCTATTTGACGATGCTTTTCAATTTTTCCCAGTTATGCTCCACATCCTCGTCCTTAGCACTGAATATTTGATGCTGACTACTCTGATACTCGGCAGTTTGTATCCTTTCACTCTTGCTAAGCAAAAATATTGTCCTGCCTTTCTTAACATTCCAGATGTGGGCTAATACCGAAGAACAGGCTTCTGATGAAAATGCTAATGTGTATTTCAGCACAAGACCGTGTACTCTGTGCAAGAATAGCACGTAGTCAAATGGAAGGTGCGTGGTGTCAGGGCAGCGGCACACTAGCTCGCTAGTAGGAGATATTGTGGCTGTACCAATACGCGTAAATAGCTACCAATGCGGAGTTAGTGAAACCCTTTTAACTGATACAAAGACGCTAAGGAGTGCTTGAGGTTCGAGAATATCACGTCTTTATACCCTTGGACTCCTATTCTCCCGATTGGGTCACCTTTCTTGAAATTCCATAATTTCAGCTCATGATTTAGAATTAAGATGGTTTTAGGACAAAAAGAACACTTCTGCACTTGATAAATGATTAAATATTCACTTGTTTTGTCCCTCAGGAAGCTTAAAAGCTTTTCACCTTTGGTAATCATTGTTTATTTCATTGTTACATGTTCGCGAATATCCGATGAGAGACGCCAAGATAAGTCATAGCAGTACCTTCCCTTTTGCTGAGCCTAAGAGGCGACAATCACCCATATACTTCAGCCGACGAACCAGACGTCCATCCATCAAGATTATTTCAAGATAACACAGCTGACATGGAAATTAATACCAAATTTCAGAACTGCTAGTGTATTGCCCAAATATCTGTAATGTAAATCTATATGAACAAAACATTAACAATAGCTGTGAGTATCACTCTCCACGCAACCTATAAAATGGGTAGTGTAGAATAACAGAACACGAAGAATAGGAATTCTGTAAGTATTTCGAGCATTTAGAGCAACATGAGCATCAATGAAAACTAAATGTTAAGTTCTAACGGTTTTTCTATGAATTGGGACGCTATTTACTAAAATCTAGTCGCACAAAAAGTAATTTTATAATTACCATCTGTGAATGAAATGTCTTAGGAGAGTGAATTCCTGTTCACGGCGTTGCCCGCTTTCCGCAAAACTTGCCCGAATGGGGAAGCGAAGATAATTTATTACGGAAAGAGAAAAGAAAAATGATTCCAACCTTATAAGTAGGTGAACCAAAAAAGTGGTAACGCTGAAATCATTGTTAAGCAAGTAGCACTAAATTTCGCTAAAGTTATATAAAGCAAAGAAGTTGGGGGAATATGTAGTGTCGCAGTTTAGAGGACTTAATGTTTCGTACATTTTGCATTTGCTAGTCAGGTACCTGCTAGCAGAGATAATATGCATGTGAATTAATTTAGGATTCCGTGCAGTGTTCCTTGCTGCTTGCTAGCTTCGTTGAAGAAGAACATTGTTTTCGAGTTGATGTCTGTTATAAACGAATATTTCTCTTGCTGACGTACACGGTTGTTTGTTTATGCTTCTCAATTGCACAAACCTATTGTAAGGCCAGCTACTGTGAAACGTATTCCCAGCAAGGAATAAAAATTAGAACTAAAGTAGCTCATGGTGTCCGCATACATGATTCCATTGAATATTTAGGCCTGAATTTTTTAAGAGAAGAAAGAGAAGCTTATCAGTAGATTTTATAATGTGCTGCGTATTCCATGCTATGTGGTGAGATGAACTTTCGGAATAACAGGTAAATATTAGTCTCTTTTCTAAAATCGAACTGCACTTTGGTGGAAAAGTACCACTTCACAGATTAACTTTATTAATTATA
The DNA here is from genome assembly GCF_023864275.1 of Schistocerca cancellata. Classification (NCBI taxonomy): domain Eukaryota; kingdom Metazoa; phylum Arthropoda; class Insecta; order Orthoptera; family Acrididae; genus Schistocerca; species Schistocerca cancellata. Next base: position 144,652,243 of record NC_064629.1, read on the forward strand.
TTGGAACAGACTACTATTTCCTCATCGTATTATCATCATTTACTAAATGATCCGTGGTCTGTTATATGGAGCTTTGAATAGGAATTGATCCCATAAGCCGTCCGTTGAATCTGAGTCTTGAAAAGTCACCGTTAAAATATTTTGAATAAATTTCGTGAAGTATTCTCTAAAACCCTTCCTCGTCATAACAGTAAAAACAAGTGATTAACCCTGCCGTAAGCTTCGTCAAGATCAAAGAAAACAAGGGCTAATTTGGTCTGATATATTGACGTGTTGTGGACAAAGTCTCTGCTTTCAGAAAGCAGATTTGATACACTACGTCCAGTTACCTCGCTGGCTTGATATTAACTGCAGAGATTACTTAGGACCGGTTTCGGTCTGTCGTTTAAAAGACTGTAGAAATTTAATATTGGCGTTTCATAAAGTTATCGGTTCATAATCACTTCTATTTTTTTTAAGCGTCTTTCACTTTTGGTACCACGACCACCAGTCCCGTAGTAAAACTGTCGGGGAAGCAAACATCTGTAAGTCTTTTGTTGAACATATTTGTGATTGCGTCACCAATAACATACCAAATAAGAGCACAGAATTCAAGGGGAAACCCGTCGATTCCTGGGATCTTCTTTTTAAATGCTGTATTGTTTGTTAAGCGAATTTCTGGAGAGGTAAAACGTTCTAATAGGCCCTCATTCTGGACTGCCTTGACGTCACTGTGCACAGAAGATAAAATGATATTCTTCTGGTCAGGTTATGTTGTCGGTACTGCATAAAGCTTAGTAAAATGATCTACTCCATGTTGCTTTATGGGTGCCTGTATATCGTAATAGAGACCTTGTTCGTCAGTTAGACGTTTAATTAACTTCTGTTTCGCTCGTTTTTCTTCTCGTGTTATATGGAATATAGGGGTGCGTTCTGAATAACCATCATAATTGTTTCGTACTCGCATGTGTCTGCCATGCAAGAGTTTTTGGTTTAAGGGAAGAATTTTCGATTTAGTCTGTTTAACTTTGACAGAATTTTGTTGCAGTTCGTCGAGTTTCGCTTGAGACACATAAAGTGTTATTCAATGCTTGATTTATTCCATTTCGCTTTTTTACTTGGCGTATTGCGTAATGGTGCGCTTTACTTAGGGTTACATCAATCAGTTGATGCGGTCCCAATAGCGTGTTTCCTTGGTGAGATATTGTTCCCACACTTCTAAACTAGCCTGTTTCAACGCTAGCTCGTACAGATGCGAAATGTTCAAATGCCAAGTACTACAACCTCATAAGAAGTTACCTTTCCTCAACATGCGACGTGTTTCTGAGAAAGTCGTATTGTAGGCGGATTACCTCATCTTCTGGTATCTTGAACTTAGCGAAGGACCACTTGTCGAATTCAAGGATCTGAGGGCGGCTGTCGCCAAAGCTGAAACAAAACTTTAAAGCTGCACGTTGCACTTCAAACACCATTTCACGCTATATATTTCACAGGGAAAGAATAAGTAAACATCACCGTAGCAACGAATGCGCCGACACTAGTAGTAGGGCAAGGGCAGCACCTTCCCAATTTTGATATCAAAGTGATATCAATTTGACATGCAAATTAATTAAATTGATCAAATAATTACCCCCACCCCCTATGCTGTCTTTTCCCCAGATGGCAAGTGTGGCGCCACTCCATCCCCCTCCCCTCCTCCTCCCCCACATACCCTGTTCCTGGGAATTTCAAATTTTGGCGTGAATTTCTAATTGTGGCATGAATTTTGAATTTGGAGAGAATTTCAGAAATGACCCTCAAGGTTGTGCTGAACTCCCATCCCAACCCCACCAAGGAATTGGTGGGAAATTCAAAATGAGGTTCCGTTTCTGGGACACGAACCCCAGTCCTTCTGAATGGAAAGCCCAAGTGCATCCCCCTACACAATTATATCACCAGAGGCGCTTGAAATTGGCAGTAGCCAATAGGAATGCAGCATCTGATCATATCGGGGCTATAAGGCGGGCCCAGCAGCTCTGCAGCCTCAGTTGCAGTCAGTCAGTCAGTCAGCATGAAGCCCCAACCAAGATCGTCCAGAAGCGTAATGGGGCCCCTTAGGGATTAGGCTGCAAGGGAGGGGAAGAAAACCAATGTGCGCTCGGTGTGCACACCGGGGGGAGTCATTCCAGATGTGGAAAGGGTCCTTCCGGATGCCATTAAGTGTACAGGGTGCACCCATCTGCAGGTGGTCGGTCATGTCGGCACCAGTGATGTGTGTCGCTATGGATCGGAGGAAATCCTCTCTGGCTTCCGGCAGCTATTTGATTTGGTGGAGACGGCCAGTCTCGCTAGCAGGATGAAAGCAGAGCTCACCATCTGCATCATCGTTGACAGGACTGACTGCGGACCTTTGGTATAGAGCCGAGTGGAGGGTCTGAATCAGAGGCTGAGACGGTTCTACGACCGTGTGGGCTGCAGATTCCTCGACTTGCGGCATAGGGTGGTGGGGTTTCGGGTTCCGCTGGATAGCTCAGGAGTCCACTACACACAGCAGGTGGCTACACGGGTAGCAGGGGTTGTGTGGCGTGGACTGGGCGGTTTTTTTGGGTTAGATGGCCTCGGGCAAGTACAGAAAGGGCAACAGCCTCGAAGGGTGCGGGGCAAAGTCAGGACATCCGGGGACCAAGCAGCAATCGGTATTGTAATTGTAAACTGTCGAAGCTGCGTTGGTAAAGTACCGGAACTTCAAGCGCTGATAGAAAGCACCGAAGCTGAAATCGTTGTAGGTACGGAAAGCTGGCTGAAGCCAGAGATAAATTCTGCCGAAATTTTTACAAAGGCACAGACGGTGTTTAGAAAGGATAGATTGCATGCAACCGGTGTTGGCGTGTTTGTCGCTGTTAGTAGTAGTTTATCCTGTAGTGAAATAGAAGTGGATAGTTCCTGTGAATTATTATTGGTGGAGGTTATACTCAACAACCGAGCTAGGTTAATAATTGGCTCCTTTTACCGATCTCCCGACTCAGAAGCATTAGTGGCAGAACAACTGAGAGAAAATCTGGAATACATTTCACATAAATTTCCTCAGCATGTTATAGTCTTAGGTGGAGATTTCAATTTACCAGATATAGACTGGGACACTCAGATATTTAGGACGGGTGGTAGGGACAGAGCATCGAGTGACATTATACTGAGTGCACTGTCCGAAAATTACCTCGAGCAATTAAACAGAGAACCGACTCGTGGAGATAACATCTTGGACCTACTGATAACAAACAGACCCGAACTTTTCGACTCTGCAAGCGCAGAACAGGGAATCAATTATCATAAGGCCGTTGCAGCATCCCTGAATATGGAAGTAAATAGGAATATAAAAAAAGGGATGAAGGTTTATCTGTTTAGCAAGAGTAATAGGAGGCAGATTTCAGACTACCTAACAGATCAAAACGAAAATTTCTGTTCCGACGCTGACAATGTTGAGTGTTTATGGAAAAAGTTCAAGGCAATCGTAAAATGCGTTTTAGACAGGTACGTGCTCAGTACAACTAAGGGACGGGAAAATCCCACCGTGGTTCAACAACAACGTTAGGAAACTACTGTGAAAGCAAAGAGAGCTTCACTCCAAGTTTAAACGCAGCCAAAACCTCTAAGACAAACAGAAGCTGAACGATGTCAAAGTTAGCGTAAGGAGGGCTATACGTGAAGCGTTTAGTGAATTCGAAAGTAAAATTCTATGAACTGACTTGACATAAAATCCTGGGAAGTTCTGGTCTTACGTTAAATCAGTAAGTGGATCGAAACAGCATATTCAGACACTGTGGGATGATGATGGCATTTAAACAGAGGAGGACATGTGTAAAGCTGAAGTACTAAACACCTTTTTCCAAAGCTGTTTCACAGAGGAAGACCACACTGCAGTTCCTTCTCTAAATACTCACACCAATGAAAAAATGGCTGACAATGAAGTAAGTGTCCAAGGAATAGAAAAGCAACTGAAATAACTCAACAGAGGAAAGTCCACTGGACCTGACGGGATACCAATTCGATTCTACACAGAGTACGTAAAAGAACTTGCCCCCATTCTAACATCCATGTACCGTAAGTCTCTAGAGGAACGGAAGGTTCCAAATGATTAGAAAAGAGCACAGGTAGTCTCATTTTTCAAGAAGGGTCGTCGAGCAGATGCGCAAAACTATAGGCCTATATCTCTGACATCGATCTGTTGTAGAATTTTAGAACATGTTTTTTGCTCGTGTATCATGTAATTTCTGGAAACCTAGAATCTACTCTGTAGGAATCAACATGGATTCCGGAAAGAGCGATCGTGTGAGACCCAACTCGCTTTATTTGTTCATGAGACCCAGAAAATATTAGATACAGGCTCCCAAGTATATGCCATTTTCCTTGACTTCCGGAAGGCGTTCGATACAGTTCCGCACTGTCACCTGATAAACAAAGTAAGAGCCTACGGAATATCAGACGAGCTGTGTGGCTGGATTTAAGAGTTTTTAACAAACAAAACACAGTATGTTGTTCTCAATGGAGAGACGTCTACAGACATTAAAGTAACCTCTGGCGTGCCACACGTGAGTGTATGGGACCATTGCTTTTCACAATATATATATAAATGACCTAGTAAATAGTGTCGGAAGTTCCATGCGGCTTTTCGCGGATGATGTTGTAGTATACAGAGAAGTTGCAGCATTAGAAAATTGCAGCGAAATGCAGGAAGATCTGCAGTGGATAGGCACTTGGTGCAGGGAGTGGCAACCGACCCTTAACATAGACAAATGAAATGTTTTGCGAATACATAGAAAGAAGGATCCTTTATTGTATGATTATATGATAGCGGAACAAACACTGGTAGCAGTCACTCCTGTAAAATATCTGGGAGTATGCGTTCGGAACGATTTGAAGTGGAATGAGCATATAAAATTAATTGTTGGTAAGGTGGGTGCCAGGTTGAGATTCACTGGGAGAGTCCTTAGAAAATGTAGCCCATCAACAAAGGAGGTGGCTTACAAAACACTCGTTCGACCTATACTTGAGTATTGCTCGTCAGTGTGGGATCCGTACCAGATCGGGTTGACGGAGGAGAGAGAGAAGATCCAAAGAAGAGCGGCGCGTTTCGTCACAGGGTTATTTGGTAACCGTGATAGCGTTACGGAGATGTTTAGCAAACTCAAGTGGCAGACTCTGCAAGAGAGGCGCTCTGCATCGCGGTGTAGCTTGCTGTCCAGGTTTCGAGAGGGTGCGTTTCTGGATGAGGTATCGAATATATTGCTTCCCCCTACTTATACCTCCCGTGGATGTCACGAATGTAAAATTAGAGATATTCGAGCGCGCTCGGAGGCTTTCCGGCAGTCGTTCTTCGCGCGAACCATACGGGACTGGAACAGGAAAGGGAGGTAATGACAGTGGCACGTAAAGTGCCCTCCGCCACACACCGTTGGGTAGCTTGCGGAGTATAAATGTAGATGTAGATGTAGCCGCAGCAGCAGGAGAATAGGAAGAAGCTGCAGAAGAGTAAGTACTCCTAGCTTAATGCCTGTGTTTCCTGTCGTGGTAGGAAGATGAAGTCTTTGTGCTGCTATTATCGCTTGTAACGGTTTTTCTTCTTTGCTCATCAGTGGATGCGATGTCCATCAGCCTATCATGGTCTGCAGCAGTGACAATGTTCCAGTCCGTCGGGACCTGCAGCAGTGGTAGCACCCTGGGAACCTGTTGCGCACCTGGTCAGCTTGTTGGAATAGGACAATGAGCTGTTATTGTCCGTTGAAGACACTCAGCTAGCCCCTCACTTGCAGAAGTTTACGGAGGGTCATAATCAGTGTAACACAGGTCGGTACTGGATCCCATCATAGACAATATCACAGAATATTCCAGTGATGCTGCATGGACATGGATGTAGTCGCCAAGAAGATACTAATTAAGCCCTGTGCACTGCTACCGTTCACTTTAGTGTATAATTAAACCGGTAGTGGTTTGAAGGATTTACATGTTGATATAGAAGCATCCACGGATAGATAAGGACGTGTTGTGATAGATATAGAGAATGCAGATACAAGTGTTAAAGTGTGCTTTACCGAGGGGTCCGCAGCTCGTGGTCTCGTGGTAGCGTTTTCGCTTCCCGAGCACGGAGTCCCGGGGTCGATTCCCGACAGGGTCAGGGATTTTCACCTGTCTCAAGATGACTGGGTGTTGTTGTATTGTCTTCATCATCATCATTCATCCCCATAATGGTAGGAGGAAGGCAATGGCAAAACACCTCCACTAGGACCTTGCCTAGTTTGGCGGTGTGGGTGTCCCACATCGTTCCCTTACGCTCTGTCATGGAGTATGGGACTTAATCATACAGAGGTAGAATGGGATGGACCGTATCGTGAAAAAGTCTATATCAAGCATCAGCTGACCGCCAAGTATTATCCAAGCCGTCCTCCTCCTCCGGACATTTACTGTGCTGCTCTAACCCTATCCGTTAAAACAGTGTACGATGACTCTGCACTCCGTGTGAAATTGGGTGACATCTATTCATCTACAGCGTTACAAACTTGTTCAGTCTGCAGATAGTGCGATCCAGTGCGTTGGAAAGATTGAACAGATAACTGCCTTGTGATAAAGTTGTGTATAGGGATATTGCAGAGAATCTCTGTACAAACAGTGTGCATGTAGAAGACTTCGAGCAGAGCTTCAATACGGTGCCAACGGAAAATAATGAACTGCCAATAAATTTGAGAGAAATACATGCTGAATTCTATGCTTACAAGAAGACTTTATTTTCTTTATTCTGCACTAGTGTTAAGATAAAGAAAGAACCTGTTGATGTAGTGCATCTAGTGCATGATTACTGAATAAAAATGTATATAAGCATGTGTGAGTTTTTATTTATTACCCCTGATTGTACTGCAAGTACTAAAGCTATTGCTACTAGTATTTTCACTTCAAACATGCACCAGCAGAAAATTTTGTTATTTAATTAAATTCTCTATAAAAGTTCATTGCACGCCAGTACCTGTTGTAGTTGGTATCATGGCAAGGTCTAGTGTTCATTATTTTCTATAAAAACCCATTTCACGCCAGTACCTAACGTCGTAGGTATCATGGAAGGGTGGGTGAAGCATGAAGACTCTGTCATAACCGACTGGAGCTGTGACGGCGCGCAAGAAGCCTGGAGGAAGAATGTCGTACTCATTCCCAACAACATACATGCAATAACTGTAGGTGCAGTCAACTGCGGTAAGAGGAATATTTGTCGTGGTTGGCAGGAGAGCCAACACCGTGTTACTAGAGGAGGCCGAAAGGCACGCGTTTTAGCTCACGCAGGCTGGCGTGAGGTGCGGAACAGGACAAGGAAATTAGAATTTAGAAATACGGACGTAGCTGGTGGAATACTTAACTTTAATCCATTAATGGTGAACGTCGCTCTTGACGGTACATGATTCACAATATCAATAGTAACTGAACATGGCACCTTGCTAGGTCGTAGCAAATAACGTAGCTGAAGGCTATGCTAAACTATCGTCTCGGCAAATGAGAGCGTATTTAGTCAGTGAACCATCGCTAGCAAAGTCTGCTGTACAACTAGGGAGAGTGCTAGGTAGTCTCTCTAGACCTGCTGTGTGGCGGCGCTCGGTCTGCAATCACTGATAGTGGCGACACGCGGGTCCGACGTATACTAACGGACCGCGGCCGATTTAAAGGCTACCACCTAGCAAGTGTGGTGACTGGCAGTGCTGACACATCCAGTTGGAGTACTCTTTGAGCACGGATATGTATTTTCAAAAACACTGTTTCAGCTCAAATACCAACTATTACAGGACATATTGCAGGGTGTAGACGGTGTGACATACACGACAGTCAGACAGAGTAGTGAGATCCGTCCACTGGATAAAGTAAAGGTTCAAATGGCTCTGAGCACTATGGGACTTAACTTCTGAGGTCATGAATCCCCTAGAACTTAGAACTACTTAAACCTAACTAACCTAAGAACATGACACACATCCATGCCCAAGGCAGGATTCGAACCTGCGACCGTAGCGCTCGCGCGGTTCCAGACTGTAGCGCCTAGAACCGCTCGGCCAAACCGGCCGGCAATAAAGTAAAGCCAAAGACAATGTTTATATTTGATGCTGCTGCTGTGCAAAACCAAGATCAAATTAGACGATATTTCAGTTTCGGTTGCCGTATGGTTCTTGATGTACACTCCTGGAAATGGAAAAAAGAACACATTGACACCGGTGTGTCAGACCCACCATACTTGCTCCGGACACTGCGAGAGGGCTGTACAAGCAATGATCACACGCACGGCACAGCGGACACACGAGGAACCGCGGTGTTGGCCGTCGAATGGCGCTAGCTGCGCAGCATTTGTGCATCGCCGCCGTCAGTGTCAGCCAGTTTGCCGTGGCATACGGAGCTCCATCGCAGTCTTTAACACTGGTAGCATGCCGCGACAGCGTGGACGTGAACCGTATGTGCAGTTGAGGGACTTTGAGCGAGGGCGTATAGTGGGCATGCGGGAGGCCGGGTGGACGTACCGCCGAATTGCTCAACACGTGGGGCGTGAGGTCTCCACAGTACATCGATGTTGTCCCCAGTGGTCGGCGGAAGGTGCACGTGCCCGTCGACCTGGGACCGGACCGCAGCGACGCACGGATGCACGCCAAGACCGTAGGATCCTACGCAGTGCCGTAGGGGACCGCACCGCCACTTCCCAGCAAATTAGGGACACTGTTGCTCCTGGGGTATCGGCGAGGACCATTCGCAACCGTCTCCATGAAGCTGGGCTACGGTCCCGCACACCGTTAGGCCGTCTTCCGCTCACGCCCCAACATCGTGCAGCCCGCCTCCAGTGGTGTCGCGACAGGCGTGAATGGAGGGACGAATGGAGACGTGTCGTCTTCAGCGATGAGAGTCGCTTCTGCCTTGGTGCCAATGATGGTCGTATGCGTGTTTGGCGCCGTGCAGGTGAGCGCCACAATCAGGACTGCATACGACCGAGGCACACAGGGCCAACACCCGGCAGCATGGTTTGGGGAGCGATCTCCTACACTGGCCGTACACCACTGGTGATCGTCGAGGGGACACTGAATACTGCACGGTACATCCAAACCGTCATCGAACCCATCGTTCTACCATTCCTAGACCGGCCAGGGAACTTGCTGTTCCAACAGGACAATGCACGTCCGCATGTATCCCGTGCCACCCAACGTGCTCTAGAAGGTGTAAGTCAACTACCCTGGCCAGCAAGATCTCCGGATCTGTCCCCCATTGAGCATGTTTGGGACTGGATGAAGCGTCGTCTCACGCGGTCTGCACGTCCAGCACGAACGCTGGTCCAACTGAGGCGCCAGGTGGAAATGGCATGGCAAGCCGTTCCACAGGACTACATCCAGCATCTCTACGATCGTCTCCATGGGAGAATAGCAGCCTGCATTGCTGCGAAAGGTGGATATACACTGTACTAGTGCCGACATTGTGCATGCTCTGTTGCCTGTGTCTATGTGCCTGTGGTTCTGTCAGTGTGATCATGTGATGTATCTGACCCCAGGAATGTGTCAATAAAGTTTCCCCTTCCTGGGACAATGAATTCACGGTGTTCTTATTTCAATTTCCAGGAGTGTATTTTATCTGAGTCAGAGATATTCCAGAATCCCAAAACAGTTGGTGAGGGATGATGCATACCTAATTATAACATTCAAACAGGACAGTCTGAATTTAAAACACATTTACCAGGCTCATGTAGGAAATGATATGTCATTCAATGATTTTGTAATTACTGGAATCACTCACAGTATGTGTTTCTCGTTATTGATAAAACAAGGAAACTGAACGATGGCAGGTATAGACTGAACTTCCAGAAGTTCCTGTAGGCCTATATATCTATATAGGCATCGAAAGAGATGAGTACATGAGTATACACATCGCCATGGATACATTTGCACGCATGTCGGGACCTCAGTCTGATAGGATGGGTGCTTTTACATGCATGCTTTTATGGATGCGAAAATTCAAATTCTCGAACGTAAAGTGGGAGGCGTACGCAAGGAACTAAAGACATATTTTCGTACCCTTCTGAGACTGAACAACACACTAAATGATCAGGTTAACGGAATCGAAAAGAAAGTAAATGACTTAACTTACAGGGAAATAGCTGTTATTGTGAATAGGACACTGTATGAACAGGTTAATGCAATTGAAAAGAAAGTAGGCGACTTAACTGAAGGGAAAATAGCTGTTACGGAGAAGAGGGAGCAGCATAAGAGCAAGAAGAGCGGATATTCAAAACCTCACGCTGCTCAGAAGTGTGATTAGTATACAACGAGATGTCGACTAAGCATAAAGGCATCGAGGCATGGTAGGCCGTTAGAGAGAAGTTATGGTTGCTGGTTTAGGGCTTCTGAAGCGGTTACTGAATCTCTCTATGAAATCTCAGCGAAATTCCACAATGACGATTATGACGCTGTTGCCGATTACGTTTGCAGAGACAAAACATTCAGTGTCAATGGTGAAAAATCGTATATGTTGGGCATGTAGCCTATAAATTTAAATGAAAAGAACAATACAGATCGGCGATAGACAGTTTCAAAGAACACCTGGTCTACTCAAACTTATTCTCCTAAGACAAAAAAAAAAAAAAAAAAAAAAAAACTGCAAATTATTCGCCTAAAGACTTGAAAATGTATCGCGAACTATTGCGTTTGACTGATCTGCATAAGAATGAAAAAAGCTGAAACAATGTGAAATACAAATCCATTATAAAACCTATATTGGGTTGTGAAATAAACAGCAGCGGCGATGGTATTGACATTCGGAACAAAAGAGAGAGCAACTGACTCCCGCATTATAAATGTTGCAACGACCTCAATGAGTTGATAGATCAGTTGGCGCCGTGCAGGTGAGCGCCACAATCAGGACTGCATACGACCGAGGCACACAGGGCCAACACCCGGCATCATGGTGTGGGGAACGATCTCCTACACAGGCCGTACACCACTGGTGATCGTCGAGGGGACACTGAATAGTGCACGGTACATCCAAACCGTCATCGAACCCATCGTTCTACCATTCCTAGACCGGCAAGGGAACTTGCTGTTCCAACAGGACAGTGCACGTCCGCATGTATCCCGTGCCACCCAACGTGCTCTAGAAGGTGTAAGTCAACTACCCTGGCCAGCAAGATCTCCGGATCTGTCCCCCATTGAGCATGTTTGGGACTGGATGAAGCGTCGTCTCACGCGGTCTGCACGTCCAGCACGAACGCTGGTCCAACTGAGGCGCCAGGTGGAAATGGCATGGCAAGCCGTTCCACAGGACTACATCCAGCATCTCTATGATCGTCTCCATGGGAGAATAGCAGCCTGCATTGCTGCGAAAGGTGGATATACACTGTACTAGTGCCGACATTGTGCATGCTCTGTTGCCTGTGTCTATGTGCCTGTGGTTCTGTCAGTGTGATCATGTGATGTATCTGACCCCAGGAATGTGTCAATAAAGTTTCCCCTTCCTGGGACAATGAATTCACGGTGTTCTTATTTCAATTTCCAGGAGTGTATTTCAAGACTGTGATAGAGAAGTATGAAACACATCACTACTCGACATTCATTCTCCTGAAGGCGAGTATCATGGAATTTCTGAACAAAAGAGTGAAAGCCCTAATGTGGATACGATTCAATCTTTGTAGCTCACACAAATGGACCGGTATCCTCCCGCAAATAACTACACAGCATATTCGAAACTAACGTCGCACAATAATGAGACCAATCGTTGTTTGTGATAACAGACTTGTAGATACAGTATACAATCATGTTAAAATGCTAGATCCACGCAAACAGCAATTTAATGTAGGTGATTTAGTGCGTATTTCAAAACACAAGACAGCATTCGAGGAGTCACACATGCAAAACTTGTCAGCCAAGATATTCACAGTTTCCCAAGTGCAGAGGAAGAATCCTAGAACCTTCCTCTTAAAGAACAACATTTGTACTTAAACTGCAGGATGCTTTTACACGGAAGAGTTACAGAAGAGCCCCGAACCAGATGAGCATCTCGTAGAGAGAGTCATACAGCGTGGAGGGAATAGAGCGTTAGTTAAATGTTTTGGTTTTCCCGCATTACAAAGCAGCTGGATCGACGCTGACGATTTGCTACATGACAGGGAGCAGACGACAACCACCTCAGTAGCATGACATGTGTGACAGGAGAGAAGGAGGCTGTATTCTCGACAAACTACCAGACAAATTACACTTTCATGGATACAGCTACTGTGGACCTCGTACAAAACTTAAAACCGATTGGCACACGGTGATAAGAGGATAAATCTGCTCGACGAAGCAACTGTGGAACATGACATTGCATACGCAGCAAATAAAAACCGTCACACTGCCGATCGAATTTTAGCTGATAAAGCTAAGGCAATACGTGTGAGAAGGGGTACTGGTATAGGGCAACGCATTGCAACATTTGCAGTTGAAAAAAACTTTCTAACTTTAAAGTTGTGCCTGGGTCTGAAGAAGTTCAGCCAAGTTATGAGCGCTGCACATAAGGCGCTAAGGAAGAAGATGACAACCAGCTACGTATGCAGCTAAAAGCGCCCTGAAGCAGAAAGGAGCGAGAAAAAAAATCAATTAAACCACAGAGGCTTCTACCAAAACCCAAGACGTCGGGTGGAAGTATTCCCTCCCTCATTCCTGCTCTAGCCAGCTTCTCGGCGGTGCGTTCATTGGCAGGGAGTGCTGCTGCTATTGCCAGGACAGTCAAGAATGCACAAAACTTTCAGGAGCAACTGCAGGAGTCACGAAGATATAACCATAAGACGGAGGCACCAGCCATGGGAAAAGGGCTATACTTGAAAACATACAAGGAATGACTAGGTCCCTTGTCAAACGAGAAGAAGCCCCTTAGCAGTCATACCAGACAGGGCGCGTACAAATAACGGCCTGCTTAAGTTTCTTCAGTAGAAATTCAATATTCCGGGATTCCGAGGTGTATTTAGGCGGAATGCATTACAAAAGACTATCTGGAAATTTGGAGAGTGCGGAATTGTGGATCTGGATGCAGCAGAAGGACCTGGAACTCACTGGATAGCATATATTAAAAAAATACAAATATCATCTACTATTTCCACTCATTCGGTGAACTGCCACTCCCAGAAGAATTAAAACGATACTTCACAGGCAGAATATATGTGTTCCACAATTTTCGACGCTACCAAGACTTTAATACATTCATGTTTAGTCATCTATGCATCACGTTCTTCCTGACGTTTACGAATGATATATAAGGACAGGTATTAAGCGTTCATTCACCAGCCGATGTTTGGATGCAATGTCGTACACTCTCACTTTAGAAGAACGATCATCTGCATTATGTACGGATTACTTCGCGCCAATTGATTAACGCATTGAAGATTGGAGTATTGCACTGATTGGACTGGAGACATACGACACAATCCCAAATACCACTGAGGCTAGTAATCAGCTGCAACTGGAAATTAATGGTAAAGACGAAATTGTGGAAACTGAACCTGGTGCATACGATATTGACGATTTGAATGAAGTTTTAGTACCGTCTGGAAAAGGGATTGAACTCCCTGCAAACATCAGTACACTTAAATCTGAAATAAGGACGATGAATGCATCGAGCGACAGGTACAGTTTTTGAAGACAGATCCCAGTAAATTTTACAAATCTGCTCAGACAGTGGATATTCTCCCTGTCAGGACAATCCGTGTTGAGTGTAATATTGCAACGAACTCATATCTCAAAGACAGATTGATTCATTCAATTTACGGATTTTCCCATCCGTTGGGCCGGCCGGAGTGGCCAAGCGGTTCTAGGCGCTACAGTCTGGAGCCTCGCGATTGCTACGGTCGCAGGTTCGAATCCTGCCTCGGGAATGGATGTGTGCGATGTCCTTAGGTTAGTTAGGTTTAAGTAGTTCTAAGTTCTAGGGGACTGATGACTTCCGACGTTAAGTCCCATAGTGCTCAGAGCCATTTGAACCATTTGAACCCATCCGTTGGAACAGGGTATAAGATTCTTGAGACTCCTACCAACGCTATATACCTTCCAGTGACAGTTCAGACATTGGACTACCTGGAGCTGCGTATTGTGGACCAGAATAACCAACTTGTTGACTCTCGCGGTCATTTTACGGCTGCATCTAAGACGGATGGCCGTAAGGTATAAAACCAGCGCACCAGTGCGCAGCACACCACTTAGTAGTAGAACCGCAGGGTGATAACATGTGCGAAGTACGAGTTTCTTAAATCAGTAGGTTTGAAACCTCGCTAAGACATCGTCTTTCAATATATTTCACCCAGTGGAATATGATGAGGGAATCATATGCCAGGAATACTTCTCACATAAACTTTACCCTTCAACGACATTTAACAAGAACGATGAAATTGCTTTAAATCCTCCGTGCAAGAGTTTCACGTATTTGGATGGATCATTCAGGAAAAAAGATGGTAGTCATGCAGTGGGACCACAGCTTACACGTAATCTTGGCATTCCAGGAAATACGACATGAACTTAATGTGGTAGAGATTGATTGTACACGTAGTGTTGGCACAGTATCAACCCTTAAAACATTTGTCTCATCATCATCCTCGGATCTGAATGGTTTAGAAAATGCAGGATGGTTCATAGGCGAGCCTGTGGGCAGAACAGCAGAAGAGTACCGCCGATATGGTGCATACACACCTCTAAAAATTCTTGTGGGGTACTTTCAGGACATGCAGCGAATTATTGTGAATGCTAAACAGGAGCTTATCCTGGCACGGAATGCAACGGATAGTAACTCGTACAGTCAAGGAGCTCAAGAGGAGAATCAGATCAGCATTAACTCCTTCCCCGATAAATGTTGCTAATAGTTTAAGCACCAAGCACATCCCTCCCTACAACTCTGAAACTTACAAATGGCTCTGAGCACTATGGGCCTTAACATCTGAGGTCATCTGTCCCCTAGAACTTAGAACTACTTAAACTTACCTAACCTAAGGACATCACACACATCCATGCCCGAGGCAGGATTCGAACCTGCGACCGTAGCTGTCGCGTGGCTCCAGACTGTAGCACCTAGAACCGCTCGGCCACACCGGCCGGCTGAAACTTACACCCCCTCCTCCCCCGTCACGACTGTTATGCTTTTAAAACTAGCTCCATTTTCCATTTTCCATTTTCAGCTAGGCGGCCTCCCAAGTGAAATGAAGTGAACAAAATAAACCCTGCACGTATATGCGACATAACTGTAGCCCTCTTAGCCGGCCGGTGTGGCCGTGCGGTCTAGGCGCTTCAGTCTGGAACCGCGTGACCGCTCCGGTCGCAGGTTCGAATCCTGCCTCGGGGATGGATGTGTGTGATGTCCTTAGGTTAGTTAGGTTTAAGTAGTTCTAAGTTCTAGGGGACTGATGACCACAGATGTTAAGTCCCATAGTGCTCAGAGCCATTTGAACCATTTTTTTTGTAGCCCTCTTATATTAACCATGGGGAAGTCTGAGTATAGTGCGTAATTTTGACTATCCATATAATTCCAAAGACACACGCTGGACAGCTACACACTGCTGTATTTGCCACGAAAACGTGTATGTGCCTAAATAGTGAGTATCCCTCAGATTGAGCAGAACTGGTGCAACAGTCATATCCCCTCACTACGGATGATCCACACCTGGTATATCAGGAAAAAAAGAAATAGCGACGAAATACAAGCCTAGGAGCAAGTTCACGGTGGGCTAGATCTACCAGACACGTAACTCTCGCATTATGACAACTTGGCATCACTATCAGATTAATAAACAGATGCGGAAATAATCATGTATGACATTGCCACACGCAGACGACACTGAGAAGTGATCGTAGTGCAGTACAAAATTAACTTTATACAAAGTCACACACTCACAGAGATCACAAAACTATAAAATGGGCCCTTAGAGATCGAGCACCGTATACCGATAAACCAATTCTCCAAAGATCGATTACCAATGCGATTCAAGAGTGCGAACAAAACATGCAGAATGACAAATGGAAAAATCTAGTTGCGCTTCCCTAATAACAGTTCAGTCACCATCGTATTTACGACGATATGCTGCTCGTAACTGCCAGCACAACAGACCTAGGTAACACGACGGCCAAAATCGTCGCTCTGAGCCTGCAGAGATCCCTGACAACACTGACTAGTAACACACATCTCGCACATCCCAGAGGAAGAGCCATCTCATTCGTTCTATGTAGCAGCGGGAAGAATCGTATGCAAACTGATAAATGGAGGGAAATCAACGATCAGTGTGTGGGTAGGAGTAACGGTTCAAAATTCTTTTCCAATGGCTTTCGTCTGATGACCCGCTCTACATCGGTCGCAGTGTGACAATTCTAACAGTAGCCAAGGCTACAACACACGTTGCCAGTAATATACAGGGGGCGGCTTGATAAAGCCACCAGCTTATAGCCTGTCGAACGCAAAGCAAACAGCAGAGGCTGTCAGAGTAAAAACATTCTAATATTATTTTTTTACACGTCTGTAAGTTGCTGTCTACAGTCTTATGAGCAAAAAACCAAATTAGTTGCAAAAGCAATCCCTACCTGTACTAGTTAAATTGGATACAACGCCAAAAACCGTGGAAAATAACTTAAACTGAAAGTACTTACATATTGGGTGTGGCTTCTGCTAGTACCTCAGTAGGTTAAAAAAGTAGACCTCTAGTGACATAATTTGTCATTAACAAACAGACTCGGCCTATAGCTTTACCGCCCAGCTCTAGAGTGTACCGGTTATAAAAAATGGAGTTGGGGACGTGTGCCTCAGTATTAGTGATATCTAATTCTCTATTGTGATTGCAGCAGAACATCATGACAGTCTTGTTTTATTGGATAAAATATGTAAAATGGTGAAAAACCGGTAAAAATACGGAAAATTGTGAAAAATACGAAAAATACGTAAAACTGAGACTGCTTAAACATATGCTATGCGTAGGTGAGGTCTCTGCTGGTGCCACATAGTACTAAACTTTTATTTACAATTAGAGCTAGAGTGAAGTAATTTTTTCTAAAGATTTAGACAATGTCTAGAACCTTTCTCTACGCTCCAGAGTGCCTCCTGTTAAAAAAAAGGGAAAAAATCGAAAATAAGAGTACTTACATATCTGTTGGGGTGTAGTCTCTGCTGGCTTCATGTAATATTGTTATTAACAAACATACATATCTTCTCCCTATGCTGTCTAGCTGTCCGTAGACAGGGTGTATGATCCTCATTGATCCATGGATAAGAGGATGGGTTGTCACAATTTTTTAGGACACGTGACAACATGACCTTGAATAAAGCGCAATTGCCTGGGTGATTCTTCTGGGTAAGCTCGATCAATTCCCGGCAGTTTCACAATGGAAGGGAGAGGGGAAGCTAAGGGCCTGTAACTCCGGAAATGCATATCCTCCTATTTTCATCCATTGTACTATAAATTTTTTCCTTATTTTGTTACCTGAAGATATGGAATTTCTGTGTATTTATATACTGTAATTGTTTTACTATTTGTATATATACATTTATGCATTTATGTCGGTGTTTAATTGGTTTGTTTTGTAAATATTGTTCGTATTTTTACGCTGGGTCTGGCCTAGGGAAAACTATGCTATCGAACGGTTACATCGATAGGTCGTGTGGAGAACCAAAGTCTTTAGGATCTTTGGTAGTGTTAACTCTGCCGCGTGGAGCGCGGGCAGAGCGGAGTCTGGGTAGTGTTAACTCTGCCGCGTGGAGCGCGGGCAGAGCGGAGTCTGGCTGGAGTAGTGCAGTGGAGGAGGTGTGTTGAGTGACGCTCCCGCGAGTTGCCGCGCTTTCGGGGTTTGGCAGCATGTAATTGCGCTCGACTTGCTACGATAGTTTATGACACGGTGTCGCGGACGGGAAGCATCAGCTGGTGCACATCAAGAGCCCGTTTCGCCTGGTGACAGTGTCGAGAAGAACGTGCGCCAACATCCAGCTTGTGCAACAGCGACGGTCGACAATGAGTGACTGTCGCCACCTCCTCGACCGACGACTTCAAACCTTCAATCAACCAACAAGGCGATGTTCACCATTAATAGATTAAAGTTAAGTATTCCACCAGCTACGTCCGTACTTCTAAATTCTAATTTCCTTGTCCTGTTCCACACCTCACGCCAGCCTGCGTGAGCTAAAACGCGTGCCTTTCGGCCTCTTCTAGTAACACGGTGTTGGCTCTCCTGCCAACCACAACAAATATTCCTCTTGCCGCAGTTGACTGCACCTACAATTATTGCATGTATGTTTTTGGGAATGAGTACAACCAACAAGGAAGACTGGAAGCACGTAAAGTTTTAGAACTGTATGGCAGACCTCAGCTTTTAAAATTGTCCCATTTGCCTAACAAAATTACAGCAACGTAGCATGAACCTTTGTTGCTCATTGTCCCAATTGCATTACCAAGCAGGGTCCCTTCCTTTTCCGAAATGAACCCGAGTGTCGTTGAAATTCAAAATCCCATTTCACTGCTTTAATTTCAAAGTTCAGTTAAAGTATTCGTAGCTGGCTACAATATTTAGATTAAACAAGCACAAATTAAGAGTGCGAGTTTTGTTACCATATTTTAGCTTACCTGTGACTGCAGCTCAGCTTGGTACGTACTAAATTTTACTATTGTTAATTGTTCAGAATCATTTAATTCAAGTCCAAAGTTAAATCTCTTATTTCTAAATTGTGTAGATTCAAGTAGCTTTTGAAATGATTGTTGAGGTAGCCCAAGACTAACCTTATTTTATTGAATTTCGTAGTGCTTTAGAAACAAAGTTCACTATTAATTTCAGTCACTAAACTAACTTTCAGTTTTCCAGTTTTATTAATTCTTTTGCTAAATTAAGTCAGAGTGTAGCAAAATTTATTACTTCTGACAAACATTCAGTTTTCACACAACACGTGTCAACCTTCAGTTGCCACGCTTTTAGTGCTAATTATATGTACATTACTCTTTCATTTTCAGTTATTATAGTAGTTGTCCATAGGACTGGCGACCGTAATTTTCGCCAAATCTCAAATATCTAATTAACGCCAATTAATTGTTAACGTAATGACCGCACATTTACTTTCTTTATTAATTTTATCCTTTTCTCAAAATTAATTTTCACCAATTTAATTTGCATTTTTCCTTTCATTTAGATGTAACCCTTTCCTCCCTCTTTACCGGTGACGATTGCTTTTCCCAAATTTCCATTAGGTGCACGCGGTTTAATTTTTCACTGTCATTAAGGTCGATAAGTGTGGGGGAGGTTACAATCCCAAGTATGTAACCTGGCAGCGGATGTGTAACATGACACCGGATGTGATAAGATCGTTATCTCGGCTTGAATCCGCCCTGCTATCCTACTGTAGGCCCTTGCAGTCAAAGAAAAAGATCACCATGACTTTCCCGGAGCTGGCGTGCATGCTGCTATGATTACGCTGCAGAAGTTTCGATGGGAAGGCCTTACAAGTTCGGGGTAGTCGATTTGCATTGGACAAAGAGATGCACGCCTGGGTATAATCATGATCCCATAGACAAATACGAATATTTTTACATCAGAGCACTCACCATCTTGTCTCACACTGCGATAAATGTACTCATAGTTATGGCGATTACTTTTGAAACATTAAAGTGACCTGGAATATTGGTAAAGGCTGCTTCTGTTTGTTCCAGCTAGAAGCAATATGTATAAAAGTACTGATTTATGTAAGAATGAAAATAAATTAACAGTTAAAGAACTTTTGTTCATGGTTTCTAAATATAAAGTGTATAGCCATACAGGCAGCTTTAGTCCATTACAATCACTATGACTTTTATACATATACCTTTAGCTAAAATAAACAGAATCTACTCTTGCTAATACCCCAGAACATAACAACAGAAGTAAGCCAACGGTTGATCTGAATGTTAGTTATTAATTTATATTTAAATATAAAGGTCCTAGTCTAACAGACAGCTGCATCTCACTGCAGATACAATAACTGTGTAGCATTGATTCAAAGATATCCATGTTAATGCCATTCACATAATAAAATAAAATAAAATAAAATAAGCTGTAAACTGCCTGTATTATACGCAATATACAAATAGAAATAAGATATCAGATCACCTTAAGTTTGTTCTTGTAGTAGTTTATTTATTTAATTTATTTTGTACTCTCTTGTTATCGCCAGTCTGGTTAAAATATTTGCCCTTATATCGACCTTAATACATGTAAAGAAGAACAAATTACATCTCTGTGCAATGTAGCCCTATGCCACATCTTTCTGTCAAGTTCTTTGTTACAAGCAACATTTGTAAAGCGCATGCTGGATGCTGGAAAAGTCTCGCTGTCAGAGTGTAATTAATATAGTTTGTGTGGAAGTGTGTGTAGTGATACAACAACTGGACGTCAAAATGGAGGCAGACAGGTGCACGCTAACCGAAAAAAGCCGCCTATACTGTCGCAGTAAGTAGAAAAACTAAATTTACATCCATATTGACAGATAAGCTATAGTCATGGCGATACATTAAAGTGTGTTCCATCTTTTTGTCATAGAGCCAGCACCCAGCATTATGCTAGCAATAATGATGTAATTTCCTGAAACCATCTGAAGATGAACCTGAAAAGGTTCGAAAACCGGTTCATGGAATAAAACATAATCATTCAAAAAAGTGACTGGTTGCAGTTTTGTACAACTTATTTACACTACAACATAGTCTGAAAAATCAGGATCTTTATGCCATACCTCTAAACGTACTGCAAAAACCCTTGTAATGACGATTCCTAACGCCACCAGGAATAGACAGACTACATCTTGACATCTTGGATATTAGGGAATCCAGCCGGATGTTCGCGTCATTCTCGCACGATATTTCAACAGCGTGCCTCGCTGTTTTCTTCAGGTGCTACCTGAGACTGGTCCTTGGGTCGATCGAGTCCAGTATTTATGCCACACTACATCTTGTCGAGACCCATCTTGTTAGAGACCACAAGTACTGGGGATAAATTTCTTTATCACCCATACATTCAAATGCTCACTACACTGATACAGTAATTTTTCTGTCCACTTCCAATACAAAAGTGTTGCATGCGTAATGACATCTCGAGATGCAGAGCATTCTGTACAACACAGAGTAAGTAAATACTGGCCTCGTTGCTGGCATGTACACTGATGAGCCAGTACATTATGACCACAGCCACCGCGACGTTGGATGCCGTCTGGTGGCGTTACAGGCTCATGGCGTGGTAAGAAAAGTATATAAGTGGAGCAAACACGAACGGGGAAGCATCCTAGGGAAGATATGGGCTGCAAATGGGGAAATCCATTGAGCTAAGCGACTTTGACAAAGGGCAGACTATTATTACGCAGAACCTGTGAAGGAGTATCTCGGAAACGGCGAAGCTGGTCGAATGTTCACGTGCTACTGTCGTGATAATCTACGGAAAGAGGTAGAAGGACAGTGAAACTATCACCAGGCGCTAAATGGTTGGACGTCCACGACTCGTCACACAACGTGGGTTTGGGGGCTTGTCTTTCTGCAAAGTAGGATAGATGGTGATGTGTGGCATCTCCTCCGAAAGAGCAGTCATGGTGCACCCACAAGTGTTTCACAGTACACCGTTCATTGAAAATTGTTGAGCGTGGATCTCCGTAGCAGACCACCCCTACGTGTTCGCATATTGACCCAACGACATTGTCAATTACATCTACATCTACATACATACTACGCAATCCACCATACGGTGCGTGGAGGACGGTACCTCGTACCACAACTAGCATCTTCTCTCCCTGTTCCACTCCCAAACAGAACGAGGGAGCCTCTGTACGAGCCCTAATCTCTCTTATCGTATCTTTGTGGTCTTTCAGCGAAATATAAGTTGGCGGCAGTAAAGTTGTACTGCAGTCAGCCTCAAATGCTGGTTCTCTAAATTTCCTCAGAAGCGATTCACGAAAAGAACGCCTCCTTTCCTCTAGACACTCCCACCCGAGTTCCTGAAGCATTTCCGTAACACTCGTGTGATGATCAAACCTACCAGTAGCAAATCTAGCAGCCCGCCTCTGAATTGCTTCTATGACCTCCCTCAATCCGACCTGATACGGATCCCAAACGCTCGAGCAGTTCTCAAGAATAGGTCGTATTAATGTTTTATAAGCAGTCTCCTTTACAGATGAACCACATCTTCCCAAAATTCTACCAATGAACTGAAGACGACTATCCGCCTTCCCCACAGCTGCCATTACATGCTTGTCCCACTTCATATCTCTCTGCAGTGTTACGCACAAATATTTAATCGACGTGACTGTGTCAAGCGCTACACTACTAATGGAGTTTTCAAACATTACGGGATTCTTTTTCCTATTCATCTGCATTAATTTACATTTATCTATTTTTAGAGTTAGCTGCCATTCTTTACACCAATCACAAATCCTGTCCAAGTCATCTTGTATCCTCCTACAGTCACTCAACGACGATACCTTCCTGTACACAACAGCATCATCAGCAAACAGCCGCACATTGCTATCCACCATATCCAAAAGATCAGTTATGTAGATAGAAAACAACAGCGGACCTACCACACTTCCCTGGGGCACTCCAGATGATACCCTCACCTCCGATGAACACTCACCATCAAGGACAACTTACTGGGTTCTATTATGTTTCCAGTGGGCACAGGACCATTGGAATTCGACCGTCTATCAATGGAAAGGTGTCGGCTCTTTCGGTGAATCACGTTTTTGCTACACTAGGTCGATGGTCGTCTCCATAAACACCGCCATCGAGATGAACGGCGGCTCGAAACGTGCAGCACACCAAAGACGCAGACTGGTGGGAGCAGCATTATGCTATGGGTGACATTCTCCTGTGCTTGCATGGGACCTGTGGTAGTAATCGAAGACACGTTGACATCTGCGAACCACGTGCATCTCTTCATGCTTGATGTCTTCCCCAATGGCGATGTCGTATTTCAGAAGTATAATTGTCCATGTTTTGGAGCCATAACCATGCTACATGGCTTGAGGAGCATTATAGTGAACTCACGTTGATGTCACTGAGACCAGACTCGCCTGATGTAAATCCTATGGAACCTATCTGGTTCAAATGGCTCTGAGCACTATGCGACTTAACTTCTGAGGTCATCAGTCGCATAGAACTTAGAACTAATTAAACCTAACTAATCTAAGGACATCACACACATCCATGCCCGAGGCAGGATTCGAACCTGCGACCGGAGCGGTCGCTCGGCTCCTGACTGTAGCGCCTAGAACCGCACGGCCACTCCGGCCGGCTGAAACCAATCTGGGTCGCTCTCGAGCGCCGTCACCGCGTACACAAATCAGTGGCCGGTTATTCACGCGAATTACACGACCGGTGAGTGGACATCTAATGCCACATACCTTCACAAACCTACCAACAAGCTGTCGGATCCCTGATACGCAGGAATAGTTATGTATTTCATTCCAAAGACGGACAAACAAGCTATGAATCAGGTGGTCATAATGTTTTGGCTCATCAGTGTATCAGTAGGAGTGGCTCAGTCGACGTGACACCCGGCTTCCGCCTCTCGTAGCCGAAGGTGGTTGCTTACGTTGTAGCGAGGTGTATGATCTCTGAGTCACTGTCGACAGCGGCTGTAGGCGGGGATTCTAAAGTAATTCCTTAGCTATATGATACTCCGTTAGTTTTTGTCTGGTACGGGAGCTATATTATAAACACATAAATAAATTATAGATAACATTGTTGTCTGCTTGATCGTCGAGTTTTATTTATTTGTCTATCCTTAGCAAGTGCTGTTTCCAGTTAATCATGTAGTGCAGCCACAACATTTATGAAAAAAACCACTGAAATGATTCAAGGTGGGAGAAAACTGTTAAATTTGTGAAGATGAGCAAATGGATGTTACTAAACTAATGAGAAGCAATCGTAAGATGGTGTGGAGCTTTGTTCGAGAGCAAGACAGCAGGCTTTAGTGACAGCTACAGGATGACTCACGAGTCTTGAACAAAACGCTGGTGACTACGCAGAATATGTCACGTTTCGCTTTCTGAAGGGACATCACTTGTGGGAGCCTGTAAAGGATTCAGCCTCCACCAAGCTAGCGAAAGATTCCAAGCTGAGGAGACTAGCTCAGCTATGACACACGTGACAACCGTGGAGTCCGAATTGCAGTCGTCGTCATCCAGATTCGCGTATATTTCTTAAATCGCAAACAATATAAAGAGCAGGTCTCCACAGGCGAGGCCAAGGTGCTTTATTCCTATTCTCTCAGTGAATAAGAGAAAGTTTCCAGACCAGAGCCCACCACGCACAGATACACACGAACTCGTATCATGTAACAAACAAAATTATATCAAACTCCATACTGACACCACAAACAAAAGATGTCCAAAAACACTCTGCGACAGTTGGCAACACTATATAATGTAAACTCACACTACCAACACACAGTGAAAGTAAAAATTTCCGGTGCTATTGGCTCGAAAACGTCAAAAATCGGACCTCCCTGTGTTCTCAGGACAACGAAACGCAACTCCAGAACGACACATATGGTATAATAGGATCACAGAATAGTAGACAGAGCCAAATACGTGAAAACTGAGCTCAAAAAGTTGTTTCTTACCTAGGAATACAAAATAAACAAAACTGTAATACAGGAACATATCTGGAAACATTAGACGAACGAATATGGTAATCGAAGTACACTATTGGCCATTAAAATTGCTACACCAAGAAGAAATGCAGATGATAAACGGGAATTCATTGGACAAATATATTATACTAGAATCGACATGTGATCACATTTTCACGCAATTTGGGTGCATAGATCCTGAGAAATCAATACCCAGAACTACCACCTCTGGCACTAATAACGGCCTTCATACGCCTGGGCATTGAGTCAAACAAAGCTTGGATGGCGTGTAGAGGTAGAGCTGCCCATGCAGCTTCAACACGATACCACAGTTCATCAAGTGTAGTCACTGGCGTTTTGTGACGAGCCAGTTGCTCGGCCAACATTGACCAGACGTTTTCAATTGGTGAGAGATCTGCAGAATGTGCTGGCCGGGGCAGCAGTCGAACATTTTCGGTATCCAGAAAGTCCCGTACAGGACCTGCAACATGCGGTCGTGCGTTATCCTGCTGAAATGTTGGGTTTCGCAGCGATGGAATGAAGGGTAGAGCCACGAGTCGTAACACATCTGAAATGTAACGTCCACTGTTCAAAGTGCCGTCAATGCGAACAAGAGGTGACCGAGACTTGTAACCAATGGCACCCCATACCATCACGCCGAGTGATACGCCAGTATGGCGATGACGAATACACGCTTCCGATGTGCATTCACCGCGATGTCGCCAAACACGGACGCGACTTTCATGATGCTGTAAACAGAATCTGGATTCATCCGAAAAAATGACGTTTTGCCATTCGTGCATCCAGGTTCGTCGTTGGGTACACCATCTCAGGCGCTCTTGTCTATGATGCAGCGTCAAGGGTAACCGCAGCCATGGTCTCCCAGCTAATAGTCCATGCTGCTGCAAACGTCGTCGAACTGTTCGTGCAGATGGTTGTTGTCTTGCAAACGTCCCCATTTGTTGGCTCAGGGATCGAGACGTGACTGCACGATCCGTTACAGCCATGCGGATAAGATGCCTGTCATCTCGACTGCTAGTGATACGAGGCCGTTCGGATCCAGCACGGCGTTCCGTATTACTCTCCTGAACCCACCGATTCCATATTCTGCTAACAGTCATTGGATCTCGACCAACGCGAGCAGCAATGTCGCGATACGATAAACCGCAATCACGATACTATAAACCGCAATCGCGATAGGCTACAATCCGACCTTTATCAAAGTCGGAAACGTGATGGTACGCATTTCTCCTCCTTACACGAGGCATCACAAGAACGTTTCACCAGGCAACGCCGGTCAACTGTTTTTTGTGTATGAGATATCGGTTGGAAACTTTCTTCATGTCAGCACGTTGTAGGTGTCGCCACCGGCGCCAACCTTGTGTGAATGCTCTGAAAAACTAATCATTTGCATATCACAGCATCTCCTTCCTGTCGGTTAAATTTCGCATCTGTAGCACGTAATCTTCGTGGTGCAGCAATTTTAATGGCCAGTAGTGTATGATGCCTAACTGCTCGTGTTATTTCGTTGTGTGAAGAGAACGCAGCATGCACCTGTGCACTGCTTCCTTGAATCCACGTGTCTAAGGGCAAGGATGAGTGCAATTGTAACTGATATTTTTCGTCTTTGGGAGCCAAAAAACAGTGGTATGGATTAAAAATTGTGCTGTAAAATAATCGCAGATATATTTTAAAACAATAATTTTGAGTTATATACATTTTTACAGTTCCTAACTATGTGTTTACCCTGTACTCAGCGACTTGAGCAATGTGTGCATCCAGTTCCTTCCCGTTTGCTGCTATAAAGGAACACGTATTTCAACTTGCATCTCGCCCCAATATCTGGGAACGAAGCAATATTTCGTTTAGAGTGATATGGACACTTTTAATACGATTTTGATACAATTATTTACATGCAAATAATGTCTAGAAATTACGGAATTATGGAAAACCATCTTGATGGATCTGGCAACTCAGAACCCAACACCTGTAAACTCTAAGCACAGGAATTATATCTAACGCAAGTGTTGCAGGTAAGCAGGGACCTCTGCCTCGTTTGAAGAGATTACACATATACTGATGTTGAAGACACCAGAGAAAATGAGGAAGAAAACTGCTTCGGTGTTGACAGTCCAGGAAACGCTACACAGTTTGAAATCAGCGCAACAGAAAACGACTGACACGAGAAAAGTCGTCCAACCACCAACCGAGCGAGAAAGTAAAATCGACTGCTGAACACAATGACTGCGTTGTCAGTAAAAGAAACTATCAGGAAAATAACGGGCCGTAAACGGACAGGATTCACTGCATTCACTGTAAGAAGTGGCTTCATTAAACATGCACAGATGAAGCAGATATGTGTATCGATTGTGCTGTAGAACAGTAAATGTCAGGTGTAGAACACTCAGTAACTGCAAAACAAACCTTTATTCTTTATTACTTGACAATAAAATATATAATAAAATTGGTAAAAAAACCTACGCGACATGAAAGTCATGATTTTATCGTATATATTGGTTTTCAGTTTGAGGAAATCTCTTATAGGAGATCGGGGGAAGTATACAGGGTGGTCCATTGAACGTGACCGGCCCAAATATCTCACGAAATAAGCGTCAAACGAAAAAATTACAACGAACGAAACTCGTCTAACTTGAAGGGGGAAACCAGATGGCGCTATGGTTGGCCCGCTAGATGCTGCTGCCATAGGTCAAACGGATATCAACAGCGTTTTTTTTTTTAAATAGGAACCCCCACTTTTTATTACATATTCGTGTAGTACGTAAAGAAATCTGAATGTTTTAGTTGGACCACTTTTTTCGCTTT
The DNA here is from genome assembly GCF_023864275.1 of Schistocerca cancellata. NCBI lineage: Eukaryota > Metazoa > Arthropoda > Insecta > Orthoptera > Acrididae > Schistocerca > Schistocerca cancellata. Next base: position 144,679,644 of record NC_064629.1, read on the forward strand.
GAGATAGATGGCGCTGTAATAGTCACAAACATATGGCTCACAATTTTAGACGAACAGTTGGTAACAGGTAGGTTTTCTAAACTAAAATACAGAACGCAGGTACGTTTGAACATTTTATTTCAGTTGTTCCAATGTGATATATGTAACTCTGTGAACTTATCATTGCTGAGAACGCATGCTGTTACAGCGTGATTACCTGTAAATACCACATTAATGCAATAAATGATCAAAATTATGTCCGTCAACCTCAATGCATTTGGCAATACGTGTAACGACATTCCTCTCAACAGCGAGTAGTTCGCGTTCCGTAATATTCGCACATGCACTGACAATGCGCTGACGCATGTTGTCAGGCGTTGTCGGTGGATCACGATAGCAAATATTCTTCAAATTTCCCCACAGATAGAAATCTGGGGACGTCAGATCCGGTTAACGTGCGGGCCATGGCATGGTGCTTCGACGACCAATCCACGTGTCATGAAATATGCTATTCAATACCGCTTCAACCGCACGCGAGCTATGTGCTGGACATCCATCATGCTGGAAGTACATCGCCATTCTGTCATGCAATGAAACATCTTGTAGTAACATCGGTAGAACATTACGTAGGAGCCGGCCGGGGTGGTTCAAATGGCTCTGAGCACTATGGGACTTAACATCTAAGGTCATCAGTCCCCTTTAACTTAGAACTATTTAAACCTAACTAACCTAAGGACATCACACACATCCATGCCCGAGGCAGGATTCGAACCTGCGACCGTAGCAGTCACGCGGTTCCGGACTGAAGCGCCTAGGCGCTACAGTCTGGAACCGCGCGGCCGCTGCGGTCCTGCCTCGGGCATGGATGGGTGTGATGTCCTTAGGTTAGTTAGGTATAAGTAGTTCTTAGTTCTAGGGGACTTATGACCTCAGAAGTTAAGTCCCCTAGTGCTCAGAGCCACTTGAACCATTACGTAGGAAATCAACATACATTACACCATTTAGATTGCCATCGATAAAATGGGGGCCAATTATACTTCCTCCCATAATGCCGCACCATACATTAACCTGCCAAGGTCGCTGATGTTCCACTTGGCGCAGCCATCGTGGATTTTCCGTTGCCCAGTAGTGCATATTATGCCGGTTTACGTTACCGCTGTTGGTGAATGACGCATCGTCGCTAAATAGAACGCGTGCATAAAATCTGTCATCGTCCCGTAATTTCTCTTGTGCCCAGTGGCAGAACTGTATACGACGTTCAAAGTCGTCGCCATGCAATTCCTGGTGCATTGAAATATGGTACGGATGCAATCGATGTTGATGTAGTATTCCCAACACCGACGTTTTTGGGATTCCCGATTGTCGCGCAGTTTGTCTGCTACTGATGTGCGGATTAGCCGCGACGGCAGCTAAAACCCCTACTTGGGCATCATCATTTGTTGCAGGTCGTGGTTGACGTTTCAATGCGGCTGAACACTTCCTGTTTCCTTAAATAACGGAACTATCCGGCGAACGGTCCGGACACGTGGATGATGTCGTCCAGGATACCGAGCAGCATACACAGCACACGCCCGTTGCGCATTTTGATCACAATAGCCATACATCAACACGATATCGACCTTCTCCGCAATTGGTAAACGGTCCATTTTAACACGGGTAATGTATCACGAAACAAATACCGTCCGCACTGGCGGAATGTTACGTGATACAACGTACTTGTACTTTTGTGACTATTACAGCGCCATCTATCACAAAGCGAAAAAAGTGGTCCAACTAAAACATTTATATTTCTTTACGAACTACACGAATATTTAATAAAAAAATGGGGGTTCCTATTTTTTAAAAAACGCAGTTGATATCCATTTGATCTATGGCAGCGCCATCTAGCGGGCCAACCATAGTGCCATCTGGTTTCCCCCTTGAAGCTAGACGAGTTTCGTTCTTTGTAGTTTTTTCGTTTGATGCTTATTTCGTGAGATATTTGGCCCGGTCACTATCAATGGACCATCCTGTATATATTTTACAGGCCGTTGAAGATGCTTCGTAAATAAAAAGAAGCGAAACGTGTATGCCACAAAATAGTCAGCCTTTCATTTTGTTGCGTAGAGAGTTCAAGTATCCAAGAATAAAACATAAACCCCTAAAGGCGTTAGGAGGCCACTAGATGCCAGCCGAACGCTAGTTAGATGTCTGAACATCTTTTTCCATTATTATTCTTACTGAAGATGTCTGAAGTTGGTCGGCCAGTGTGGCCGAGTGGTTCTAGGCGCTTCAGTCTGGAACGGCGCGACTGCTACGGTCGCAGGTTCGAATCCTGCCTCGGGCATGGATGTATGTGATGTCCTTAGGTTAGTTAGGTTTAAGTAGTTCTAAGGTCTAGGGAACTGATGACAACAGATGTTAAGTCCCATAGCGCTCAGAGCCATTTGTCTGCAGTTGTAGCTCATATATTATTCGTATAGCTTCACACTAGGCGCCATATAATACTCTAGTGATGGTTCCAGTGGTAATATTCTGACAGGAGTCAGCATATTTCATTAAGCATCCGTCGCTGAGATAGCTAACACATGCAATTAGACCAGCGAACAATCCGGACGTAATCAGTTCGATTCCCAGTGGTGAAGGAATGTCTTCCATAACTAGGATTTGAACCGGATAGTTCTACGTCAACTAACCCCGTACCATAGTGCGTTAGCGACCTCCGTCACAGAACCTGGCAATATGTAAATGAATATAGTCGTTTCGTGTGTCGTTGTGTGCCAAAGGAATGGTTTAATTTCAGTTCTATAACTTTGAGGAGACGATGGTTTCTAAATGATACACAAGATACTGAATAGTGACTAACACTATCACGCCGTCTGTTTTCTTAGTATGACTTCTGAAATAAATGCTTTAATCTATAGGTCCACTCATGTATATCGATTTAATATTAAAGTAAAAATAAATTAGGAATTAAAAATGAAATCATTTTACGGAAAGGGACATTTGCAACGATGAATTCTCTCGTCATATTGAAAATGAACAACAGGTTGGAACTATGAATTGGATTTCTATCATGCATCTCGAATCTCTTTGTTGTAGAATTAGGCATGAATAGTCTACAGTGGTGTTCCAGGATGTACTTTGGTGTGTTGTTGTGGACGCACAGATATGATGACGCTGTGTGATGGCCAGGATATCGTCTACAATCGCTGCTACAACGAGCTGCGAACTTTACTAAAAGTATCTGCTGCCGTACTTCACATATCATGTTATTCGTCAATTTAATGCATGTGGAAATACAGTTCTCTACAACCGATCTGACCAAAAATCCTAAAAAGTTCTAATCTAACGTAAAGTCAGTAAACGGTTAGAAATCATCTATTCAATCACTCAGCGACCATACTGTAACCGAAACTAAAGATGAAAGAGAGAAAACAAAACAGCTAATTAGGTTTTACGAAACTCTTTCACCGTGTCAATCAGTCATTGTACAAACGCCGAAATGGAAGATATTGAAAAAAGGTGAAGCAGGATATTAAGATCGACTAAAACCGCTCAACGTTGGAAAGGCACCTGTACTGGATGATACAGTTGCGAGATTCCATTGTGTGTTTCTGAAACAGGGGGCATAATTTCATGTATGTGATCCCGATATGTACACAATAAAAAAGTTCATTTCATTATGTGTTCGGAAATGCTTGATTTCCGAGTTATGGCCTTCAAGACATTGATATCCACAGGAACGTTTTTCTTTCCGCAGGTAGTTGCCGTGACAGAAGACGGCAGTTTATAACGTGGCAAAGGGTACATTGGTGTTCAGCATGTTCTGAAATGAGGAACTGGCAGAAGTGCGCTCAGTGTATGGCAAGGCGGACGGCAATACTGCGTTAACTCGTCGTTTTCATCAAGAGAGGTACTAACATCGAAGATGTCGTGATCGAAAGATATTTGAACGTCTCCGTTACTGTCTGCACATTCATGGGAAGTTTACAGGTCCTGGTTTGGAAAGCGGGGTGACCACGATCTACAACTCCAGATATAAAGGAGCAGATTCTGGATTCTGTGCACGTAACTGCTTCTGTCACCACACGAAGGACAGAATTATTAGCGAATGTTCCTCATACGACAGCTTTGAGACATTTGCGAGAGAAACATATACAGGCGCTGTCAGCAGCAGATTACCCTGCAAGGGTTATGTTCTGTCAGTGGTTCTTGCAGCGGTCTACATATCTGATCTTTTCTGCGTTATTATTATTCACAAATGAAGCACAATTCACACGAGAAGACATTTCAAACGTACACAAAAAGAATGTATGGGCATATGGAGATCCACATGCTACTATTCCATCTCATCACAAAGTGCGAGTCTCCCTCAACATGTGGACCAGTATCATTGGTGATGGGTTAGTTCGAACCCATATACCGGGTGATCAAAAAGTCAGTATAAATTTGAAAACTGAATAAATCACGGAATAATGTAGATAGAGATACAAATTGACACACATGCTTGGAATGACATGGAGTTTTATTAGAACCAAAAAAATTCAAAAGTTTAAAAAATGTCCGACAGATGGCGCTTCATCTATATCTACATGTACATTTATACTCCGCAAGCCACCCAACGGTGTGTGGCGGAGGGCACTTTACGTGCCACTGTCATTACCTCCCTTTTCTGTTCCAGTCGCAATAATTACATAACAAAGTAAGACAAAGCAAAGATGATGTTCTTCACAGGAAATGCTCAATATGTCCACCATCATTCCTCAACAATAGCTGTAGTCGAGTAATAATGTTGTGAACAGCACTGTAAAGCATGTCCGGAGTTATGGTGAGGCATTGGCGTCGGATGTTGTCTTTCAGCATCCCTATAGATGTCGGTCGATCACGATACACTTGCGACTTCAGGTAACCCCAAAGCCAATAATCGCACGGACTGAGATCTGGGGACCTGGGAGGCCAAGCACGACGAAAGTGGCGGCTGAGCACACGATCATCACCAAACGACGCGCGAAAGAGGTCTTTCACTCGTCTAGCAATATGGGGTGGTTCTAATAAAGCCCCATGTCATTCCAAGCATGTGTGTCAATTTTTACCTCTCTACCTACATTATTCCGTGGTTTATTAAGTTTTCAAATTTATACTGACTTTTTGATCACACGGTACTTATAAACAGACTTACGTGGTATGTGTAAACAAACTCCTTGGAAACACCGTACCATCCGACCGAGATATTATTGCTATTAGCCTCCCGTGGCCGTCTTCGGAAACACTAAGTGACGTAAAAAAAATACAATGGTGACTAACAAAAATGCATCACACTATCAATACTTTCGGGTCATCTGTATCTGTACTTTCGAGAGGTTCAGCGTGTCCTCGTGAAATATTGTCGGGAGGCCAAATGCAATATTATCGTGGTCGGGCAATACCTCATGATTCTGAACACACTCGACTGATAATTTGTTAACTAGCTCAGTTTTTGCCTGATGGGACTCATGCACGGTTCGATTGTATGTCTTGCCGGTACTTAAAAGGGGAAGCCATGACGTCGGGATCACGGATTTATTTCAAACTTTGTACACCTTTAGTAGGTCATTAAAACAACATAATGTGCAATTAGTAAGATGCATAACTCAGGTAATTCCGAGAAAATAGCAAGAGAAGTTTTAAGCGTCTATTACGCACTTGATATATCTGTGCGTAGATGCGGCAGGTTACGGTTCATGGGGGTCAAATGATGCCGGCACGATAGCTCAGCGTTTTCGGTCAGAGGACTGGCTGCCCTCTGTAATAACAAGAAACTGAGTGAAAGGATCGACAATGAACTTGAACGGGTATCATGTGATGTCCGCCACGACCAAAAGCATCGTAAAAAATAAAAAAAATAAAAAAAAAATTGGTTAGGGTTCGAGCTCCACAAAACGATAATGTACGAAGCGACGGTTCGACTCCCGCTCAAATTTAATTTTAATCTATATATTTTTTTCATCACTGGTCATTATATTTAATTTGTATGGCATTTGAGAGGTAATATATTACTGGTCATTAAAATTGCTAAACCACGAAGATTAAGTGTAACAGATGCGAAATTTAACCGACAGGGAAAAGATGCTGTGATATGTAAATGATTAGCTTTTCAGAGCATTCACACAAATTTTGCGCCGGTGGCGACACCTAAAACGTGCTGGCATGACGAAAGTTTCCAACCGATTTCTTATACACAAACAGCAGTTGACCGGCGTTGTCTGGTGAAACGTTCTTGTGATGCCTCGTGTAAGGAGGAGAAATGCGTACCATCACGTTTCCGACTATGATAAAGGTCGGATTGTAGCCTATCGCGATTGCGGTTTATAGTATCGTGATTGCGGTTTATCGTATCGCGACATTGCTGCTCGCGTTGGTCGAGATCTAATGACTGTTAGCAGAATACGGAATCGGTGGGCTCAGGAGGGTAATACGGAACGCCGTGCTGGATCCCAACGGCCTCGAATCACTAGCAGTCGAGATGACAGGCATCTTACCTGCATGCTGTAACGGATCGTGCAGCCACGTCTCGATCTCTGAGTCAACAGATGGAGACGTTTGCAAGACAACAATCATCTGCACGAACAGTTCGACGACGTTTGCAGTAGCATGGACTATCAGCTCGGAGACCGTGGCTGCGGTTACCCTTGACGCTGCATCGCAGACCGGAGCGCCTGCGATGGTGTACCCAACGACGAACCTGGGTGAACGAATGGCAAAACGTCATTTTTTCGGATGAATCCAGGTTCTGTTTACAGCATCACGATGGTCGCATCCGTGTTTGGCGACATCACGGTGAACGCACATTGGAAGCTTGTATTCGTCATCGCCATAGTGGAGTATCACCCGGTGTGATGGTATGGGTTGCCATTGGTTACACGTCTCGGTCACCTCTTGTTCGCATTGAACATGTTGCAGATCCTGTACGGGCCTTTCTGGATACAGAAAATGTTCGACTGCTGCCCCGGCCAGCACATTCTCCAGATCTCTCACCAATTGAAAACGTCTGTCCAATGAATACCCGTTTATCATCTGCATTTCTTCTTGGTGCAGCAATTTTAATGGCCAGTAGTGTATCACCGACCAGCCAGATGAAACCTAATTTTCCCTGTGCAGCAGGAAGTAATGATAATCTGATGCAGGATGACAGAGACCATGTAACCTGTGTCGCAGAATGAAGTGCTGAACTGATTTTGATACGAACTGCAAATGGAAATTTATATCTTGACCGTCAAATCGCTTCATATACGAACGTCGGTAGAGTTATTAGATCCTAACACTCAGTATATTAGTTATTAACACCTTGTCCAAATGGGAAGTTTTAGCTAAATTCTTAAGAACTAATGATGTCAATGCCGCATTTCTGCAGAAAGTAGTGTGAGAAGACATTTCCCTTACAGACGCATATAGCATCTAAAATAATGTGGGAGAAAACGAATGCGATTGTGCAGTCTTAATTAAGAACGGAATGGACAGTGTCTTGAAAGGAGGATATAAGATGAACATCAACAAAGGCAAAACGAGGATAATGGAATGTAGTCGAGTTAACTCGTGTGATGCTGAGGGAATTAAATTAGGAATTGAGACATTTAAAGTAGTAAAGGAGTTTTTCTATTTGGGGAGCAAAATAACTGATGATGTTCGAAGTAGAGAGGATATAAAATGTAGACTGACAATGGCAAGGAAAGCGTTTTTGAAGAAGAGAAATTTGTTAACATAGAGTATAGATTTTAGTGTCAGGAAGTCGTTTCTGGAAGTATTTGTATGGAGTGTAGCCATGTATGGAAGTGAAACGTGGAGGATAAGTAGTTTGGACAAGAAGAGAATAGAAGCTCTCGAAATGTGGTGCTACAGAAAAATGCTGAAGATTAGATGGGTAGATCACATAACTAATGAGGAGGTATTGAATAGAATTGGGGAGAAGAGGAGTTTGTGGTACAACTTGACTAGAAGAAGGGATCGGTTGGTAGGACATGTTCTGAGGCATCAAGGGATCACTAATTTAGTATTGGAGGGCAGCGTGGAGGGTAAAAATCGTAGAGGGAGACCAAGAGATGAATACACTAAGCAGATTCAGAAGGATGTAGACTGCAGTACGTACTGGGAGATGAAGCAGCTTGCACCGGATAGAGTAGCATGGGGAGCTGCATCAAACCAGTCTCAGGACTGAAGACCACAACAACAACAACAATTAAGAGAGGTCAAGAAATGAGTCAACTTGAATTTCATCCTGACGTCCGGGTGACAAAAGAGGTCATCCATGATATTATTCATTGTAAACATGTATGCTCCGTCCGGATCGAACAAGAAAGGGGTTCTATAGATTTTTCTGGAAAAATCTCATCTGTAATACGAGGGGGGTTTCCTGATAGCAAGTTCGATTTATTCAGTCTTCCAGTCTCTTGGCTACAAAGCCTTATTTTTTAACATGTGACGGCCTTACACCACCTTACTGGGAGGGCCTGTATGACCGTATGGTTCCACTCTACTGATCGGCGTTGGAGCCAACGTCTGTCTGCACCAATAACCCCTCCATCATCCATGTACTGTTTCCCGCGGAGTGCATCTTTCATTGGGCCAGACACAGGGAAGTCGGAAGGTACGATATCCAGGCTGTAGGCTAGATGAGGAAGAACAGTCCAGTGAAGTTGTGTGAGCTCCTCTCTGACATATGTGACGTTCAGTCGAGCAGCGAGGTCTTTGATTATGATCTGTCTTTTACATTGAATGGGTGTGTCCGCGCATTCCAACATTGCAGGGGCCACATCTGTGTGCGGTCGGCAGGCAAACGGGAGATCGAACATCTACATCTACATCTACATTTATACTCCGCAAGCCACCCAAAGGTGTGTGGTGGAGGGCACTTTACGTGCCACTGTCATTACCTCCCTTTTCTGTTCCAGTCGCATATGGTTTGCGGGAAGAACGACTGTCTGAAAGCCTCCGTGAGCGCTCAAATCTCTCTAATTTTACATTCGTGATCTCCTCGGGAGGTATAAGTAGGGGGAAGCAATATATTCGATACCTCATCCAGAAACGCACCCTCTCGAAACCTGGCGAGCAAGCTACACCGCGATGCAGAGCGCCTCTCTTGCAGAGTCTGCCACTTGGGTTTGCTAAACATCTCCGTAACGCTATCACGGTTACCAAATAACCCTGTGACGAAACGCGCCGCTCTTCTTTGGATCTTCTCTATCTCCTCCGTCAGCCCGATTTGGTACCGATCCCACAGTGACAAGCAATACTCAAGTATAGGTCGAACGAGTGTTTTGTAAGCCACCTCCTTTGTTGATAGACTACATTTTCTAAGGACTCTCTCAATGACTCTCAACCTGGCACCCGTCTTACCAACAATTAATTGTATATGATCATTGCACTTCAAATCGTTCCGCACGCATACTCCCAGATATTTTACAGAAGTAACTGCTACCAGTGTTTTTTCCGCAATCGTATAATCATACAATAAAGGATCCTTCTTTCTATGTATTCGCAATACATTACATTTGTCTGTGTTAAGGGTCAGTTGCCACTTCCTGCACCAAGTGCCTATCCACTGCAGATCTTCCTGCATTTCGCTACAATTTTCTAATGCTGCAACTTCTCTGTATACTACAACATCATCCACGAAAAGCCGCATGGAACTTCCGACACTATCTACTAGGTCATTTATATATATTGTGAAAAGCAATGGTCCCATAACACTCCCCTGTGGCACGCCAGAGGTTACTTTAACATCTGTCGACGTCTCTCCATTGATAACAACATGCTGTGTTCTGTTTGCTAAAAACTCTTCAGTCCAGTTGCTATGATGAGGGACACCTCGTCCAACGACTCATCGTGCTTTTGTTCACTGCCAGGTCTTCGTAGACATTTTGCAAGCGCCTACGAGTATCTGCGATGCTCTGGTTTTCGGCCAAAAGAAACTCAGTGACAGCTTTCTGCTTGGAGCTCACTTCCGTTACAGACACCATTTTGAGGGCTACGTATGGCGCCGCTACCGGTCGAAACTTCATGAAAGTACAGAGACTTCAGCGAGAGTATTGAACGATGTCTGACAATAAATTCCGCACATTTATAACTGAACTTGGGCAAGAAAAAATGTGTTACATGATCTGCTGAACGCCCCTCATATAAGAATCTCCCATGATCAATTGGTACTTGAGGGTGACTTTCATTCTGTAGACCCGTTAGGTTAGCCGAGAGCGCTAATGCGCTGCTTCCTGGACTGAGGTAGGCGCGCCGGCCCCGGATCGAATCCGCCCGGCGGATTAACGACGTGGGCCGGTGTGTCGGCCAGCCTGGATGTGGTTTTTAGGCGGTTTTCCACACCCCTCTAGGTGAATACTGGGCTGGTCCCCACATCTCGCCTCAGTTACACGACGCACAGACATTTGTAACACTTCCGCACTATTTCATGGTTTCCACTAGACTCAGACAGCTAGGATTCACTGATTCCGTTCTGGGGGGTATGGGGTGGCAGCGGGAAGGGTATCCGGCCACCCATTTCAATTAACCTTGCCAAATCTGTTGTAACCACGCCGACCCTGCAAACATCGCGGGACACAGGCGCAAGTGAAAGAAAGAAAGGTGACTTCCATTGTCTACTACGTGCCACGGATACCAATTTGTGAGTCCTTGTGAGGTGTAAGAACTTCTGTCAGTGCAAAAGACGTAGACGAAAACCTTAACATCCAGACGACTCATTACATCTACATAAGCTCAAACGCAGCATCCCGACACGACAAGTGTAACGTTTCGGAAAATATTGACGTAGACGGATATGAAGTCATACTAGTCAGCATGACTGATCACCACGCAGTCCTAACTAAAGTGAAAGGATTCCCGAGATCAACACCGTGTGGTAAGAGCTACTGGAAACTAAACACTAGCGTCGTTGATGTCAAACATGTTGACGAAATCTTCACCGTTGAAATTTCCAACTGGAAAACAAAGAAACAGTGAATGGTGGGACAAGATGTCCAAACCAGGTATTATAGGTTTTTTAAAAATTGCTTTGTATCAGTTATACAGAGTAAGGCAAGATACCATCGAATTCTATTAGAGCGCCTTACCAGAAGTACAAAAGCAAATAGGTGATGGTGATGAGAAAATAGGGGAAATGAGGACGCTCAGAAAGAAAATATTCGAGTAATAGGTGGACAGTCTGAAAGTGAATATTGTTAAGTCCAAAGACCACACATGTCACCAAGATGAAAAGTGGAGTCTCTACCACTTAGGAACAGAAGAAAGATGACGAAAGAGAAGAACTGTAGGACACATAACAGCCGGAGAACACGCAACGACACGCTGAAACATCCCCTTAGAAAAATTATACAAGACTGTCCTTAAACTGACTCACAATATTTTTAGCGCAACGCAATCTGACTTTCAAAAATCCCTACAAAAGAATGGCCCTGACTAACATTAACGTTTCACAAATCACTTACCTCACAAAAATCTTGGTTACTCGAACTACTGCAATACAGCGAGCGCCACTACTGCCAGCTAAATAAAAGATTCAAAATACTGAAGGCACTAACTACTGATAGGCATAGTTAGCAAATGAAAGATTTTAATAGAGAACAAACAATGTATTTACCTTAATAATCATAATATATATAGCAGTTCATGCCATACAGTCTTACAAATTTCAAAACTCCGCCATCTCTCTCCCCACATCCACCACTGCTGGCGGCTCACCTCCAACTGCGCAATGCTACGCGCTGTTCACATCCAGCTGCCGCTGCCCAACACTACAATGGCAGACAACAATGCAAACTAGCCACAGACTGTCTGTTTCTGATGGACACACTTCCAGATTATCCATTCTCAAAAATCCGCCATCTCACTTCCCCACATCCACCACTGCTGGCGGCTCACCTCCAAAATGGTTCAAATGGCTCTGAGCACTATGGGACTCAACTTCTGAGGTTATTAGTCCCCTAGAACTTAGAACTAGTTAAACCTAACTAACCGAAGGAGAACACACACATCCATGCCCGAGGCAGGATTCGAACCTGCGACCGTAGAGGTCTCGCGGCTCACCTCCAACTGCGCAATGCTACGCGCTGTTCACATCCAGCTGCCGCTGCCCAACACTACAATGGCAGACAACAATGCAAACTAGCCACAGACTGCACACAGCACAGCCAGTGATTTTCATACAGAGCGCTATGTAACGTTGCCGATAAGAAAACATAAACAGCCTACTTACAACGCAAGTCGCCAGACATGGTAATAAGAAACCATTTCAAGGCGCTCTACAGTTACCAACAAATTGATTACAAGAAAGTCGACACATTCTTAAAGAAATGTGAACGGAAGTTAAGAGACGAAAGCAGAAACTCGTTGATGGGACCTGTGACAGAAGACGAACTGAAATCCGAAATGAAAATCTTGTCAAGAAACGGAAGCTTGGGCATTGATTGCATCCCGTACGAGCTTTGCACAAAATATTGGCGTATCGTAGGTAATCAATTTTTCGAAGTTACAAAAGATAACGTTGGAAATAGGAAGCTATACAGGGCTACAGATCCACAAATAATAAGAAGCCTATCTATGCGGAAACATCCAACAGCGGGCACAGTATACGATTAACCTTCAATTACATTAGTTGCACAAATTACAAGGTAATAGCAAAAATTCTCGCAGTGAGAATACAGAGAGTACTGCAAGACATTATTGGACCAGGGCAGACATGTAGCGTTTTTCAGTGAAATCCGAAGTATCGCGAGATTGTGTTTTACACGCCCAGAGAAATCATCAGCAAAGTACTATCTTCCTCAGTATGGACTTAGACAGTGCATTCGCCAAAGTAAACCGCGAATTCATGAGAGCAGTGCCGGCCGGGGTGGCCGAGCGGTTCTAGGCGCTACAGTCTGGAACCGGGCGACCGCAACGGTCGCAGGTTCGAATCCTGCCTCAGTCATGGATGTGTGTGCTGTCCTTAGGTTAGTTAGGTTTAAGTAGTTCTAAGTTCTAGGGGACCGATGACCTTAGAAGTTAAGTCCCATAGTGCTCAGAGCCATTTGAACCATTTTGCCATGAGAGCAGTGATGCTTCACTTTAGTTTTCCGGGATCGATAATTCACGCAATCTTACTGGTAAATGCAGTCATTATTTCAAGGGTCCAAGTGAACAGACACCTAACGGAAGGACTGACAGTGTACTGATCTATCAGATAAGGGTGCTCGTTGTCCATGGTTGTATTTCTAATATCCTTATAGCTATTAATACATACACTACATAGCCATACTGAAGGCGAGCAGATTGGAAACAGCAGCTTTACAGTCAATGAAAATGCAGATGACTAAATCATAATAGTGAAAAATAATGCCCGAGTTATCTGCACGAACAGTATTTTGAAATCTACAAGTTGACATGTGGAGCATGTATTAATGACAGGAAAAGCAAATTCCTCGGGTTAACGAGTCACATACTCCTCGGCGCTCGTCCCTTTGAGGAATGTGACGAAAACAAACTAGAAGGCATTCGACTTAAACAGAGAATATATGTGTTTCTGAACGAGTACGCAAAAGAAATTGTACAAAAAATAAATGGAGTCTTGATACCCTTCCAGAAAAAACAACATAAAATTATGTGTCGAATGCGTTAACACGTACACGCTGTCCAAGGCGTAGTACATAACACAGATACTTCCACTGAAATATGATTTTCTTGCCAGAATAAAAACAGACATAGGTTGGTTCCTATGCTGTGGGATGCCCTTATGCCTGGCCAGAGAACAGGTAACAGTCCCAAGGAATGAATTGGGCTTTTACCTGGTAACTTTCTTATCCAAATCGAGAGTAGCCCATGTGAAAAACATACTTCACATAGACAAACTGCCTATTGGCTTCTGCCTCGGATTCTTCGGCCGACGTTCATGTGATGATATTACTGACGTTTCGCCAGCACGAGTGGCTAGCATTGTCAAAGCTTCACCCTCCATTGCCGGTGGTGAACTGGAGCCGAACTCGCGGCCGCAGACTGTATCTACCTGGCTCGCCAACGTCCCAGGGCTTCTACGCGGTTATTTCCGGTGCGGTTCTCCTCTTGCTACCCGCGACGGTCGATCGCTACATACGGGAAGCCAGTATCCTTTTACCTTAATGCTATCCTCTTTCTTGTTGAAGCTGTTCGCGTGTTTTTGCATTTCTACATCTTCTCTGAACAAGCGGGTGTGATGGTGCTTCTCTACAGCCAGAACTTCCGTGTCGGCGAATTTTATTACGTGGTTGGTCTCACTCAGTGCGTGCTCTGCCGATTTCTCCACCTGTCCCAACCTGCAATGTCGCTTATGTTCTTTGATCCTGGTGTTGATTGATCGTCCAGTCATTCCGACATAAACTTTTCCGCATGTGCAAGGTACACGGTATATGTTCTCTGGCCAGGCATAGCATAGGACACTGCAGGTGGGTCCTTTTTCTCCTTTGGCTATCTAAGACACCCTTTCATCTTCCTTGTCGGTTTGAAAATCTTCTTTACGCCGTGTTGCGCAATATACGGCTGATGTTGTCCGTCACTCTGGGAAGGTATGGTAGAAAGGCCTTACCCGATATTTCTTTTTCTGATTCCTTACTTTGCCGAGTGTTTGGCTCTGTTACACTTCTAATATACTTTGTTTAGTACCCATTGCTCCTCAGAACCCTTTCCAGGTGTTGTATTTCGCATCTGAAGTGCTGCGGCTCACATATTCGTCCTGCTCTCGTTACGAGCGTATTAATCATGCCTCTTTTATGGCTCGGGTGGTGGTTTGATAGTTTGTGCAGGTGTCGGTCCGTGTGTGTCGGTTTTCGATACACGCTGTGTCCCAGGTTTTCACCATCCCCTGTAACCAGCACATCTAGAAATGGTAGTTTTTTGTCCTTTTCTACTTCCATGGTAAATTTTATGTTGGCGAAGAGGCTGTTCAAGTGTCTTAGGAAGTCACCGAGCTGTTCTTCACCATGGCTCCACACAACTAAAGTATCATCGACGTATCTGTACCACTCCTTAGGTTTGCAAGTCGCCAAGTCCGGTGCCTGTGCTTTGAAATGTTCATGAAGAAGTTGGCCATCACTGGACTAGGAGGACTACCCATGGCGACGCCTTCCAGCTGTTCGTAGAACAGCCATTCCACGTGAAATAGCTCGTGGTGAGACATGCAAGGAAGAGCTTTGTGATGGAACCGATATGCTCCAGAGCGTCACTAAGTGGCACTTTCGTAAACAAAGAAACAACATTAAAGCTGACTAGGGTGCCGTTTGGTGCAAGTTTCAGTTTCTTCAGGTTCTCAGTGAAATGTCCTGAGTCCTTTATGTATCTGTCGGTCTTCTCCTAGTGCGGCTGGAGCAGAGAGGCCAAGCATTTTGCCAGTTTATACGTCGGTGAGCCAGGAGCGCTAACAATCGGTCTTAGTGGAACGTTGTTCTTATGGATCTTAGGTAATCCATACATCCGAGGGGGTAGGGCTTCTGTGTTGCGCAGGTTTCTCTGTATGTCCGCCGGCAGAGAAGACGCCTTGATTAACCGATTCGTATTCCGTGTGATACGCTGCGTCGGATCTGCGCTTGGTTTTCGGTATGCCGTCGGATCTAATAGGTCTCGGATCTTTTGCTCATAATACACGAAAAATCGGTTTATAAATCTCCATTCTTATTTGGATCTGCTTAAAAACAGTGGTTGCATCGTAGCTATATGTGGTGGACTGGCCACCATGTAGCTAGCAACACAAAAGTCGTTTGCAGAGTTTAAAACTGACGGAATAATTACATTTAATGGTAGTTTGTTTGCAAATGTTGTAAACTTAAAGTTATACAAGGAAATTGGAAAAGAATGTGAGGGAGAAGAGTTGCCATATACACACAAGAACACATGGAACCATTTAACAATATCGTAATGTGGGAAATAAAAGCAAAATTGAACTCTCCGAATTCCCTCAGCTAGAAGAACTGCAAGAAGGACCAGAACTAATTATTAAGGGGATAAGGGAAATTATATACATGTCAGACATAGAGAGCACACTATCTTTGTATTTGTCGAATTACTAGTTGAAGAAAGAACTACACGATTCGGATGCAGATTTAAATTATAAGTTAAAAATTAAGCTGCATACTATGAGAACCAAGACGAACAAATGTAAAGTAGGATGTGTTTTTTATGTGTAAATGCATATGCAAAAATTAGATTTTGTGTAAGAACATTTGTTTTCTTATTCCTTGTCCTAAATCGCCCACCTATCCTGAGTATCTGTAAAGTGATTGTAGGAGTTATATTTCTTCTTCTAAACGTCTACCAAGAAAAAACTTCCGTCAACATAATGCTAGCTATCAAAGCCATCTCTCAAATACACTTAAACACATAAATTATGGCGGAAGTGAAGTGCATTATAATGTTAGTTAGCGCACCATTCATTATGCTTACTGATTATTGGTCACATACCATAGGTGATACCCCATTTACCTTCCTTGTGTGTTGATAACACAGAATAATGATCAGCTGCTGCTCTCAAAGCCTCCTACATGCTCTATTTCCATCTGTTACATACATCTTGGGTCTTTAATGTTCCAATTGTAAATTCCTAACCCCATAGCACTGTTGTGTGTGTGTGTGTGTGTGTGTGTGTGTGTGTGTGTGTGTGAGAGAGAGAGAGAGAGAGAGAGAGAGAGAGAGAGAGAGAGCACGTCGCAGGTGCCGCTTGTGTCCAGCATAGGTAGGGTACGCAAGTGAATCCACCAACGTTAGGTATGGGATAGGGTTCGTAAGTGTAGGATTCAGAGGTGGATCTGCCTGTGTTAGGTTCGGGATAAGTTGTCAGGGTACACATGATGCTGTACATGACGGCAGGTAATCTTCTCCACACATTCGCCAAACCCAAACCCGGATTGCCAGAGGGTATAGCGTGATTAATCACTACAAATCACTCGCTTCCAGTCATCAATTGTCCAGTAGCGTCGCTGTTTACACGACCTCAAGAGTCACTTAGCACTGACTGCAGCAATGTTTGGTTAGCGAGGCGCTTCTAGGCTATTGAATCCCATGCTTTTTATCTCCCTACACACACCCACTGTGCTAGCTGAACTGTTGGCAGCAGTTTGGAACTCACAAGTTATTCCTTCTGCTGATTCATGCGATTTTTTACACTCACCCTCCGCAATGGTCGACGGTCCCTGTCCATCTGTACAAGAGACTTATCTGGTCTCGGTTTAACTATGATTTTTCCTTCGCCTTTGCACTTCACAATGATATCACTAAGTCGTCCTGGACAGCTTTAGAAGTGTTGAAATGTCCCGAATGGATATGTTACTCAGGTGACATCCGGTGCCCGGCCTACGTTCAAAGTCAGTGAGCTTTGCTGACCGACCCATTCTTCTGTTACTGTTTGCTGTCAACGCAATGTTCCCCATCTTCTTAAATATTGGCAGTTCCTTCTCTAGTGACATCTAGTGATCGACTCCGAATTACATAGGAGTGTCCGTACACTTCTGAGCAGACAGATTTCATCAGACAACTTTACCACACGATATTCAAATTTTTTGTTTCGTTTTTAGTTTTTCGGCAGACAGATTTTTACCTAGCACTAGTATGCGTGTGCCGAGAAACATGCGAGAAGAGCCGCTCGGGGTAGCCTCGTGGTATGGGGCGCTTTGCCACGTTTCACGCGGCTCCCCCCATCGGAGGTTCGAGTCCTCGCTCGGGCAGGGGTGTGGGTGTTGTCCTTATCGTAAGTTACTTTAAGTTAGATTATAGAGTGTGCAAGCCTAGGGACCGATGACCTCAGCAGTTTGGTCCCATAGCAACTTACCACCGCCACTACCACCACCACCATACGAGAAGGCGATATACATTTTCCTGTAGGCCTAGTTTACGTCGATGCTAGTATCAATGGGAAGTACATTTTACACAGCGCTTCACAGGATAGCAACAGAGGAACCTTGTGATGGTCTGTTAATATGTTTGAAGCATAGGGTTTACTGAGCAGTCATCCTGCGATATACCGTGCCATGATAGCTTCTGCCACCTACAGGAGAAAGAGTGGGTAACACGGTTTTGAAAATGTTTCTCCATTTCAGTTGTCCTACAGTAAATGATTTTGGTTCAACCTTTATGACTAGCAAGAGGGTAGTGGCGGTGTATAAAATGAGAAAGGTGTTTTACATTCATTTGTGTCTTTCTGATAGTCGTCAAAAATGAGTGTTTTCCTTGGATCGGGATTGCACACTGTTGATCTTTCACGCCACACTGAAAGCTTCTCTAGCAACAGTCTTTTCTTATTTTTGATAAGATTAAGCAGCTGCAGCAGTACTAAAACTCTAGAACTCTGTTCTTGGTTTTCTGGTAGGGGTAGTCTTACGTTAGTTTCTCGTAATGACTCCTAATTATCTGACACGTATACAATTCAAATATCCTTTATTGTCATAGTGACGATGTATTTCATCTTGCGAAGTCTTATTTGGCGTTTCTACTTCATTTGTATGCCGGTGATTTGTTACGTGGAAGACGTGGGCTGTTCCCCTAACAATTTCCAAGAGATAAGCCATCGACTTGGGCGAACCTTAATGATGACGACCTCTAAAACGTTTCTCTTTCCTTGGTCCTGACTGGAAGATCCGCCTCCAGGCAGAATTAATTTAATGCAATATCGACGACTCCCTGTCGTATCTGATTGCCACATACTACTCTCTGTGTAGGCGATCTATGCTGCGAGAATAATTTTGAAAATGCTGCTCAATTCGAAAGGAAACTCAGTGACTAACAAAAAGTGCAAGTTTGTCGGTAATCGAAATCGAGCGTGTACCATTAATAGGCCATTTCAAGCAATTACAACCATTTTATTAATACCACAAGAATCTACGGTTGCACAGTGTAGATTAAACATATGGGATATTATTAGATTTTGCTGATTTGTCTATTGCATGGATCGTTGAAAGAAATTATACACTACTGACCATTAAAATTGCTACACCAAGAAGAAATGCAGATGATAAACGGGTATTCATTGGACAAATATATTATAATAGAACTGACATGTGATTACATATTCACGCAATTTGGGTGCATAGATACCGAGAAATCAGTACCCAGAACAACCAGCTCCGACCGTAATAACGGCCATGATACTCCTGGGCATTGAGTCAAACAGAGCTTGGATGGCGTGTACAGGTACAGCTGCCCACGCAGCTTCAACACGATACCACAGTTCATCAAGAGTAGTGACTGGTGTATTGTGACGAGCCAGTTGCTCGGCCACTATTCACCAGACGTTTCCAATTGGTGAGAGATCTGGAGAATGTGCTGGCCAGGTCATCAGTCGAACATTTTCTGTATCCAGAAAGGCCCGTACACGACCTGCAACATGCGGACGTGCATTATCCTGCTGAAATGTAGGGTTTCGCAGGGATCGAATGAAGGGTAGGGTCACGGGTCGTAACACATCTGAAACGTAACGTCCACTGTTCAAAGTGCCGTCAATGCGAACAAGAGGTGACCGAGACGTGTAACCAATGGCACCCCATACCATTATGCCGGGTGATACGCCAATATGGCGATGACGAATAGACGCTTCCAATGTGCGTTCACCGCGAAGTCGCCAAACACGCGTGCGACCATCATGATGGTGTAAACAGAACCTGGATTCATCCGAAAAATTATGTTTTGCCATTCGTGCACCCAGGTTCGACTTTGAGTACACCATCGCAGGCGCTCCTGTCTGTAATGCAACGCCAAGGGTAACCGCAGCCATGGTCTCCGAGCTGATAGTCCATGCTGCTGCAAACGTCGTCGAACTGTTCGTGCAGATGGTTGTTGTCTTGCAAACGTCCCCATCTGTTGACTCAGGGATCGAGACGTGGCTGCACGATCCGTTACAGCCATGCGGATAAGATGCCTGTCATCTCGACTGCTAGTGATACGAGGCCGTTGGGATCCAGCACGGCGTTCCGTATTACCCTCCTGAACCCACCGATTTCATATTCTGCTAACAGTCATTGGATCTCGACCAACGCGAGCAGTAATGTGGCGACACGATAAACCGCAATCACCATACGATAAACCGCAAACGCGATAGGCTACAATCCGACATTTATCAAAGTCGGAAACGTGATGGTACGCATTTCTCCTCCTTACACGAGACATCACAACAACGTTTCACCAGGCAACGCCGATCAACTGTTTTTTGTGTATGAGAAATCGGTTGGAAACTTTCCTCATGTCAGCACGTTGTAGGTGTCGCCACTGGCGCCAGCCTTGTGTGAATGCTCTGGAAAGCTAATCATTTGCATATCACAGCATCTTCTTCCTGTGGGCTAAATTTCACGTCTGTAGCACGTCATCTTCGTAGTGTAGCAATTTTAATGACCAGTAGTGTACTTTTATGTCGTCTGCTCGAAGTTCGATATGCTTTGTTAGACGAAAAGCTATTTCTTAAAATCCTCTGGATGTTTCCACATATAGATGAGAAATTTTTCACTAGATGACCTTCGCAGGATTATCTAGAAGTGCTCCCCACGATTACGGTAAAATATTTAGACTTGGGTAGCTATGTAACTCGCAGCTATAAATTACGCTGCACTTGCTCAGTCGCTAAATCTGACTCTTGCACATGCATTTGTTTAGACCTGCCGTCTCCTCGTAATAGTGAGGAATATGACGTGCTCCAGAAATACAGAAAAAAACAGCAGGTTTCACTAAGTGTGATAGGCGTAAACCTACTGAATTATTCCACTGTGGCTTTCCATCATCAATTATTTTTGCTTTAGTATCCCTGCTTTGAGCAGTTTCATACTCATAACGTGTAATGGAACGTGACACTGAGATCACGTGTATTTTTAAGCGATGATCTTTGTTTACAACAGTCTTCCAGAAAGCGAGAACGTTTGGCCGCAGACAAAAGGCGCTCGGTCGTGGGGACTTGTAATTTATCGGGCAAGTAGCATTCGGAGGCGGAGGCGGCCGGCGGCCGGCAGTTGGCTAATTGTGCTGGTTCTGTACTTAGGCAACCGCGCTGACGGACGTGAGCGTGTGGGAGCGGGGCCAAAGGTCCACAGCGAAAGTGCAAACATTGCCTCCAGATTCACTGGCTTCCACTTCTGTCCCCATTTGCGTCGCAACTGCATTCGCTAATCTTGTTGTCATTCGTCCTATCGTCCAAACTTAGCTGCATCGGCCAACAGTTCCAGCTCTCGCCCGATTTTAAGCTCACAGGGAAGACACCGTTACGGTTCACCACTATCTCATAATGATTAATGACGAATATGTTGGTACGAAACTAAACATTTAATACACATTTCAAAGAAAAGCGATGGCGGAAACCTCGTTTACCTCTACATGATCTACCCCGAGAGGACTATTACCGTGCTAGAAGGAATATCAAGGTATTCCAGGCATATGATGTCCATTGCAGTCAGGAAGGAGAGCTAATAACATCCGAGGAATGTTTTAGTACCTTATGTTTAAAAGGAAAGGACCTTAAAGTAAAACTTCCACGACAAGATCAATACTACACTACTGGCCATTAAAATTGCTACACCACGAAGATGACATGCTACAGACGCGAAATTTAGCCCACAGGAAGAAGATGCTGTGATATGCAAATGATTAGCTTTCCAGAGCATTCACACAAGGCTGGCGCCGGTGGCGACACCTACAACGTGCTGACATGAGGAAAGTTTCCAACCGATTTCTCATGCACAAACAGCAGTTGATCGGCGTTGCCTGGTGAAACGTTGTTGTGATGTCTCGTGTAAGGAGGAGAAATGCGTACCATCACGTTTCCGACTTTGATAAAGGTCGGATTGTAGCCTATCGCGATTGCGGTTTACCGTATCACGACATTGCTGTTCGCGTTGGTCGAGATCCAATGACTGTTAGCAGAACATGGAATGGGTGGGTTCAGGAGGGTAATACGGAACGCCGGGCTGGATCCCAACGGCCTCGTATCACTAGCAGTCGAGATGACAGGCATCTTATCCGCATGGCTGTAACGGATCGTGCAGCCACGACTCTATCCCTGAGCCAAAAAATGGGGACGTTTGCAAGACAACAACCATCTGCACGAACAGTTCGACGACGTTTGCAGCAGCATGGACTATTAGCTCGGAGACCATGGCTGCGGTTACCCTTGACGCTGCATCATAGACAAGAGCTCCTGCGATGGTGTACTCAACAACGAACCTGGGTGCAAGACTGGCAAAACGTCCTTTTTTCGGATGAATCCAGGTTCTGTATACAGCATCATGATGGTCGCATCCGTGTTTGGCGACATCGCGGTGAACGCACATCGGAAGCGTGTATTCGTCATCGCCATACTGGCGTATCACCCGGCGTGATGGTATGGGGTGCCATTGGTTATACGTTTCGGTCACCATTTGTTCGCTTTGACGGCACTTTGAACAGTGGACGTTACGTTTCAGATGTGTTACGACCCGTGGCTCTACCCTTCATTCCATCCCGGCGAAACAATACATTTCAGCAGGATAATGCACGACCGCATGCTGCAGGTCCTGTACGGACCTTTCTGGATACAGAAAATGTTTTACTGCTGCCCTGGCCAGCACATTCTCCAGATCTCTCACCAACTGAAAACGTCTGGTCAATGTTGGCAGAGCAACTGGCTCGTCACAATACGCCAGTCACTACTCTTGATGAGCTGTGGTATCGTGTTGAAGCTGCACGGGCAGCTGTACCTGTACACGCCATCCAGGCTCTTTTTGACTCAATGCCCAGGCATATGAAGGCCGTTATTACGGTCAGAGGTGGTTGTTCTGGTTACTGATTTCTCAGGATCTATGCACCCAAATTGCGTGAAAATGTAATCACATGTCAGTTCAAGTATAATATACACTCCTGGAAATGGAAAAAGAACACATTGACACCGGTGTGTCAGACCCACCATACTTGCTCCGGACACTGCGAGAGGGCTGTACAAGCAATGATCACACGCACGGCACAGCGGACACACCAGGAACCGCGGTGTTCGCCGTCGAATGGCGCTAGCTGCGCAGCATTTGTGCACCGCCGCCGTCAGTGTCAGCCAGTTTGCCGTGGCATACGGAGCTCCATCGCAGTCTTTAACACTGGTAGCATGCCGCGACAGCGTGGACGTGAACCGTATTTGCAGTTGACGGACTTTGAGCGAGGGCGTATAGTGGGCATGCGGGAGGCCGGGTGGACGTACCGCCGAATTGCTCAACACGTGGGGCGTGAGGTCTCCACAGTACATCGATGTTGTCGCCAGTGGTCGGCGGAAGGTGCACGTGCCCGTCGACCTGGGACCGGACCGCAGCGACGCACGGATGCACGCCAAGACCGTAGGATCCTACGCAGTGCCGTAGGGGACCGCACCGCCACTTCCCAGCAAATTAGGGACACTGTTGCTCCTGGGGTATCGGCGAGGACCATTCCCAACCGTCTCCATGAAGCTGGGCTACGGTCCCGCACACCGTTAGGCCGTCTTCCGCTCACGCCCCAACATCGTGCAGCCCGCCTCCAGTGGTGTCGCGACAGGCGTGAATGGAGGGACGAATGGAGACGTGTCGTCTTCAGCGATGATAGTCGCTTCTGCCTTGGTGCCAATGATGGTCGTATGCGTGTTTGGCGCCGTGCAGGTGAGCGCCACAATCAGGATTGCATACGACCGAGGCACACAGGGCCAACACTCGGCATCATGGTGTGGGGAGCGATCTCCTACACTGGCCGTACACCACTGGTGATCGTCGAGTGGACACTGAATAGTGCACGGTACATCCAAACCGTCATCGAACCCATCATTCTACCATTCCTAGACCGGCAAGGGAACTTACTGTTCCAACAGGACAATGCACGTCCGCATGTATCCCGTGCCACCCAACGTGCTCTAGAAGGTGTAAGTCAACTACCCTGGCCAGCAAGATCTCCGGATCTGTCCCCCATTGAGCATGTTTGGGACTGGATGAAGCGTCGTCTCACGCGGTCTGCACGTCCAGCACGAACGCTGGTCCAACTGAGGCGCCAGGTGGAAATGGCATGGCAAGCCGTACCACAGGACTACATCCAGCATCTCTACGATCGTCTCCATGGGAGAATAGCAGCCTGCATTGCTGCGAAAGGTGGATATACACTGTACTAGTGCCGACATTGTGCATGCTCTGTTGCCTGTGTCTATGTGCCTGTGGTTCTGTCAGTGTGATCATGTGATGTATCTGACCCCAGGAATGTGTCAATAAAGTTTCCCCTTCCTGGGAAAATGAATTCACGGTGTTCTTATTTCAATTTCCAGGAGTGTATTTGTCCAATGAATACCCGTTTATCATCTGCATTTCTTCTTGGTGCAGCAATTTTAATGGCCAGTAGTGTAGATGAAGCACAGGCCTCGGTTAGACAAAGATGAAGCTTGAAATATGGCGTGGAACGGTACTAGGATTCACGTTAAGTCATGTACGGAAATCACGGGAAGTCAAAATATATGAATGCATGTTGGATATTGAAACCTCAGTCTCTCTGAAAGTAAGCCTAGTGCTTTCAAAACTTACTGCATAGCTTTTATTTTATGACTATTGCTAATAATAATGTCCCAGAGCTGACAGAGGAAGACTAAATGGTACACAAGAGTGGTGGGTGAGTTTTGAAGCATTTAGAGGAAACACGCTGCAATACTATATGATAACCATGTTATTCGACATTTTTCGGTGACGTCGTGTTTACTTGCTATATGTTTCTCCCGATTAAAACAAAAAATTTAATTTGCAGATTTACGAATGTTAGGTAAAGCTTCTACTGCCACTTTATCGACGTCTCTATTTTATATCTATCTGGGTTTTCCAACTTATGTAAGTCGAATACGCTTCTGCGGTGTGTACCGTTATAGTTAATCTCGCTGTTGTAATCGTCGCAGAAGCACGAAAGGACGTTGGTATTTTGTAACGACTACTGAGATATGTTGCTGTGTGACAAGCTAAATGGGTATGTTACCTCTAATATTTATGTAATTTTTTAACTCATGTTTTACAGTAACTATTTTAATTTTGCCTTTCATTTTCTTTTAGTTCTGATGGTAACTGTGTAACAGTTGAAACTGTTCCAATTTTGTTATTAATTTTTGTTTTGAAGACAAATTCAATAAGAACAATTGTGAATATTAGATCGTGTGCTCCTTGAACATGGTCTAGTTTCATGTATATGCCATAGTATGACCATGCGGTATATGAGTCAACATATTAAAAATATTGTTATTATTTTAGAAACGAAATTTACGCTAGTAAATGGAGCCAGTAGAATTACACACAAGGCTAATAAATTTTGCAAAGCAGAATACAGAATGGAAAGATACAGACTCACGTCATTATAATTGATTGGATTCAAATAAAATTAGAAAAATCATAGAGAAAAAGTCTTACTTATATGAGACGCCTTGAGGAATGAAACGTCGATTTGGATCAGACATACATGTAACTTAACAGAGGAGTAACACAGCGGAATCTGAATCTCTCATAACAGTTGTGTAAGACCAAACTTTAGTAATTATGAGAAGTTAATTATAAAAATTCCTCAGGACGATAGACGCCGATCTTTTCGAATACACCCGAAACCACTGATCACATACCATACTGTGTAATCTCGTCGAAGAATGAATATAGGAGTAGACACTTTAAATGGAAGAACCGAAGAGTCCGTGGATTATCAGCAGTAATTCATTCCAATTAAATTGCAAGTGCTCCGGTCGCAGGTTCGAATCCTGCCTCGGGCATGGATGTGTGTGATGTCCTTAGGTTAGTTAGGTTTAATTAGTTCTACGTTCTAGGCGACTGATGACCTCAGAAGTTAAGTCGCATAGTGCTCAGAGCCATTTGAACCATTTTTTAAATTGCAAGTGAAAACTAATTTCAGCCATGTCGTAAGCGGTAGCTTGGAAATAATGCCCGACGGTCTAAATAGACCTCTGTGTCAAGTTGAAGGATACAGTAAAAATAGCAACCTGCAGACAGTGTTGTTGGCAAACGCACATACTTTGCGAAAAGTATTGTCAAATATTCTGAATCAGCGGGGGTACTCCTAATCAAGCCAACCTTGACTGGATCGCCAACACAAAACATTTAATCACACTTGATACAACTAACAACACTAAAATGACATTGTAGTTAAAAACCAGTGTTATGTCTATACAAGGTTGTTCAGCACAGTTTATCGAATTTTCACGCATTAGCCGAGAGGACGCTCAAGGCCGTTGTCAGTAGCGACATTTCAGCCGTGTGTATACAACCTGCAAGCATTTTAAAATCCTTTGGGCCTCTGAGTCTTAAGCTGGCAATGCAGCTATACATCGTGTTACACACTAATAACAAATAAATGTTAGAATTATAGAATGTTAGAATTATAAGTAAGACAGAGCAGATATAGATGAAAGCTTTGGTCTGGAATCTTTTGGGCAAATCTAGGTAAACATCTATGACAGTGGTCAGGCAAGTGGACAAATTTAGATATGGTAGACCACTATTCAAGTGTTTCGCTATTTCCTTGAACGTTGCACTAATGTATCGGTTGCAAGACGTAAACACACCGGATGTGTCCGAAACTTGCACGACACGAAGTGACTGTTGTAAAACCTAAAATATTTTTGTGTTGTTGTAGGTATTTTTCCATGGTGTCACATGAAACTCATGGAAGCGTAACGAAGAACGAATGGCCTTCGTACGTGGTGTGGTAAAGGAAGTGGGAGATGAAGTTGCGAAAGAGTGTATGAGAACAAAAAAACCAGATGAAGGTAGATATTGTAGTCAGAAAGATTTGCAAGGTAGGTATGATAAGCCACAGAGAAATGAGAACTGTTCAAGGTCGAAATAGTGAATTTTAATGATAGCTATAACAACAGTGTTTTGACAGACGCTGGGAGCAGACCGTTACACCAACAACAGAAAATGACAAAACAAAAAAGTCTGAATATAAATTATTTACAATGAATGGTTCTCAGATGACAGCAATGGTTAAAAATTATTAGTTGTTTATCTAAGATTGAAACGTCTATTTCAATGGACATTTATCGCAGTCATCTAAAAAGGCATATTAGGAGCAAAATTTCTTGAGAATGTTAACGTTCTGGTTCATTTCTACAACAAAAGATTGATACCAGGACTCATTGAAACTGAAATGACTTCGGACACTTACTGACGCAACAGACAGCTAATTCAATTCATGTATTCTTTAAGGTTTCTAAAATTTAAAAAAAAGTTACAAAGTTAACGAAACCCCTTCATGTGCTGCTCCCTTTCCATTTGAAGACTCTGAGGTAATTTACTCGCACGACTTCTCTTTTGATCTCAGTGATGAACAGATATCGTTCCAGAATTTTCCATCTTAGAAAACTCCAAGGTACTCAGCAGAAATCTAACCAGGAACATCAGTGCACGGAGGCAAGGACGCTAGCAAAGCGACTGTTGTATTGTGATGAAATACACTATGTGATCAAAAGTATCCGGACATCCCAAAAAATACGTTTTTTGACATACGTCTGTACGCGAGATTTCCACACTCCTAAACATCCCTAGATCCACTGTTTCCGATGTGATAGTGAAGTGGAAACGTGAAGGGACACGTACAGCACAAAAGCGTACAGGTCGACCTCGTCTGTTGACTGACAGAGACCGCAGATAGTTGAAGAGGGTCGCAATGTGTAATAGGCAGACATCTATCCAGACCATCACACATGAATTCCAAACTGCCTACAGTTAGGCGGGAGGAAAGAAAACTAGGATTTCATGGTCGAGCGGCGGCTCATAAGCCACACATCACGCCGGTAAATGCCAAACGACGCCTCGTTTGGTTTAAGGATCGTTAACATTGGACGACTAGACAGTGGAAAAAAGTTGTGTGGAGTGACGAATCACGGTACACAGTGTGGCAATCCGATGGCAGGGTGTGGGTATGGCGAAAGCCCGGTGAATTTCATCTGCCAGCGTGTGTAGTGCCAACAGTAAAATTCGGAGGCGGTGGTGTTATAGTGTGTTCGTGTTTTTCATGGACGGGCTTACACCCCTTGTTGTTTTGCGTGGCACTATCACAGCACAGGCCTACATTGATGTTTTGAGCACCTTCCTGCTTTCCACTGTTGAAGAGCAATTCGGGGATGGCGATTGCATCTTTCAACACGATCGAGCACCTGTTCATAATGCACAGACTGTAGCGGAGTGGTTACGCGACAATAACATCCCTATAGTGGACTGGCCTGCACAGAGTTCTGACCTGAATCTTACAGAACACCTTTGTGCTGTTTTGGAACGCCGACATCGTGTCAGGCCTCACCGACCGACATCGATACCTGTCCTCAGTGCAGCACTCCGTGAAGAATGGGCTCCCATTCCCCAAGAAACCTTCCAGCGCTTGATTGAACGTATGCCTGCAAGAGTGGAAGCCGTCGTCAAGGCTATGGGTGGGCCAACACCATACTGAATTCCAGCATTACCGATGGAGGGCGCCACGAACTAGTAAGTAATTGTCAGTCAGGTGTCCGGATACTTTTGGTCATATAATGTATTAAGCACATTTTAACCAATTTTTCTTTACTGACACCACAGATAACAAGCAGAGAAACGTACCTAATAAGCGCTGTCAGTGTCCACATATCTTTCTACGTTCATAAAACCATGAAATGACTGCTCGGACGCACCTATCGGGACCGAGAGAGCGTCGCGTCATCCTCAACCAACGGCATCACTTAGATGTGCTACAGGGGGGCTTTGCAGACCTTGGCATCACGAGGTTCAGTGTACACCGTTCCAGACCTTCCGCCGGCCGGAGTGGCAGTGCGGTTCTAGGCGCTACAGTCTGGAACCGCGAGACCGCTACGGTCGCAGGTTCGAATCCTGCCTCGGGCATGGATATGTGTGATGTCCTTACGTTAGGTAGGTTTAAGTAGTTCTAAGTTCTAGGGGATTGATGACCTCAGAAGTTGAGTCCCATAGTGCTCAGAGCCATTTGAACCATTTTAAACCAGACCTTCCATCAAGGAAAAATACCTGGCAGCACCGCGAATTGAAACCGGGTTATCCGCATTGCAGTGAGCCGTGCCCAGAACTCAGATACTGAGACATGTAAAACAATGAAATACAGCCGTTTAAAAAGTTGCAGAGGTACTCGCATTTATACTTTTGCATTTCCACAGACAGTTAAAACACTCATAAAATTAAAGGATCACACTTACATTTAGATGCTAGTCTCCTTCAAACAAAACTGTCCTCAGAGTACTTGTAAGTGTTAAAAATTTCTCATCCCTGATGATATTAAATTTCTGCTACGAATGTAAATTTAAAATTCGACTATATATTCTCGCGGGATGATAAAAATATTCTGTGTAGTTGCAGATGGCATACAATGGAATGAAAATCTCTTAGGTTAGGTATTAAGTAGTTCAATTATAACTGCTGTTGAATAGGTAGAATTGGAAAAGAAAGTGCTTTAGTTCTAAGTCTATTTCTCTGTTTTGATCTTATTAGCAATTGTTGAAGGAAATGTCAGGCCAGTAAATAAATGAGCACCCAATACAGATGGTGCAAATCCAATGAAACGTATTAGGGTCATAGAAACATTAATTGCTGTGTTTATTAGTCAAATGAGACAGTCAAAGAGGACTGTGTCGCCATCAGTTCTCGTACTTTCCTGTGTCTATCAAGACAAATACCACACTACACTACACGTACGCGATGGAGTACTGCATCAGCTGCATACATGTTGATACGCAAGCCACCTACACGGTGTCAGTTCGAAAAGACTGTACTAGGCCACGAACTAACGAAATATCAGTAAATAATTATTGCATGTGACTGTTTGTTTTGAGTGTACAAAGGTACCAACCGGTATAGTCTGACTGTTGTTATCATTGTTATTGTTGCTGTTGTCATGGCTTTCATTCTGAAGACTGATTTGATGCAGAGATAAACACAAGTCTATTCATGCAAGCCTCTTCATTCTAGAGAACTACTGCAACCTACATCCCTTTGACCCTGCTTACGGTACTCAAACCATGGCCTTCTATAATTTTTACCTCCACACTTCCCCCTGTTACTTAAGTAACTATTCCTTTAGTGTGTCGTATCAACTGTTCTTTGAAAGACGGCGAAACTGACGATTTCGTCAACTTTGACATTATCGATGTACAGCGTATTCCTTTATTTTTATTACAGATTATCCGATAGTGATTGCCAATACAATAAGTACTTGTAGCGGTGTTATTTCTTGAGAACTGCGTTTTGCTGGGCTGGCAATTTCACAAACAGAGACAGGGCACTGTGGCCGAGCGGTTCTAGGCGCTTCAGTCTGGAACCGCGCTCCTACTACGGTCGCAGGTTCGTAACCTGCCTCGGGCATGGATGTGTGGGATGTCCTTATGTTAGTTAGGTTTAAGTAGTTCTAATTCTAGGGGACTGATGACCCCTGATGTTAAGTCCCATAGTGCTTAGAGCCATTTCAACCATACACAAACAGACAGTGTGTCAAAGGAACTATTAAATTAACGTACGTTGTAAAAGGTGACGCCGACACCAGGTAGGACAGCGTTCACTGAAGTCTGCTATTGACAGGATGAAGGGACGTCCATCACGAGTCGACACGATGCGGACAGCAAGTAATGCCGTAGTCGTCCGGACGGTCACAAAGGAGTCGTTGGAATTCTGTATGAGATGACCGCCGCTACCACGTTCCTAAAGGATTTTCCCTTCAGTGAGGGCGCTGTATAGTATATTAATGAACCCAGAAGATGGGAAACTATGAGCCTTGGGCGGAAACTGCAGAGAAGATTGCGCCAGTTTTCCAATAGAAGAGCAATATGCAAGCTCTGTGAAAATTACAGTTATTTATGACTCTATGCTCTCGACAGAACACGACAGGCGAGGTATGAGGACTCTACACTCCTGGAAATGGAAAAAAGAACACATTGACACCGGTGTGTCAGAGCCACCATACTTGCTCCGGACACTGCGAGAGGGCTGTACAAGCAATGATCACACGCACGGCACAGCGGACACACCATCGCCATCGAATGGCGCTAGCTGCGCAGCATTTGTGCACCGCCGCCGTCAGTGTCAGCCAGTTTGCCGTGGCATACGGAGCTCCATCGCAGTCTTTAACACTGGTAACATGCCGCGACAGCGTGGACGTGAACCGTATGTGCAGTTGACGGACTTTGAGCGAGGGCGTATAGTGGGCATGCGGGAGGCCGGGTGGACGTACCGCCGAATTGCTCAACACGTGGGGCGTGAGGTCTCCACAGTACATCGATGTTGTCGCCAGTGGTCGGCGGAAGGTGCACGTGCCCGTCGACCTGGGACCGGACCGCAGCGACGCACGGATGCACGCCAAGACCGTAGGATCCTACGCAGTGCCGTAGGGGACCGCACCGCCACTTCCCAGCAAATTAGGGACACTGTTGCTCCTGGGGTATCGGCGAGGACCATTCGCAACCGTCTCCATGAAGCTGGGCTACGGTCCCGCACACCGTTAGGCCGTCTTCCGCTCACGCCCCAACATCGTGCAGCCCGCCTCCAGTGGTGTCGCGACAGGCGTGAATGGAGGGACGAATGGAGACGTGTCGTCTTCAGCGATGAGAGTCGCTTCTGCCTTGGTGCCAATGATGGTCGTATGCGTGTTTGGCGCCGTGCAGGTGAGCGCCACAATCAGGACTGCATACGACCGAGGCACACAGGGCGAACACCCAGCATCATGGTGTGGGGAGCGATCTCCTACACTGGCCGTACACCACTGGTGATCGTCGAGGGGACACTGAATAGTGCACGGTACATCCAAACCGTCATCGAACCCATCGTTCTACCATTCCTAGACCGGCAAGGGAACTTGCTGTTCCAACAGGACAATGCACGTCCGCATGTATCCCGTGCCACCCAACGTGCTCTAGAAGGTGTAAGTCAACTACCCTGGCCAGCAAGATCTCCGGATCTGTCCCCCATTGAGCATGTTTGGGACTGGATGAAGCGTCGTCTCACGCGGTCTGCACGTCCAGCACGAACGCTGGTCCAACTGAGGCGCCAGGTGGAAATGGCATGGCAAGCCGTTCCACAGGACTACATCCAGCATCTCTACGATCGTCTCCATGGGAGAATAGCAGCCTGCATTGCTGCGAAAGGTGGATATACACTGTACTAGTGCCGACATTGTGCATGCTCTGTTGCCTGTGTCTATGTGCCTGTGGTTCTGTCAGTGTGATCATGTGATGTATCTGACCCCAGGAATGTGTCAATAAAGTTTCCCCTTCCTGGGACAATGAATTCACGGTGTTCTTATTTCAATTTCCAGGAGTGTATAAGTGTAAGACTGCAACTTTCTAGTCCCAAAAATACCTGTGGCTGTCCCCTCGCATATATAAAGTAGATAGGAATCTTAGGAGGGTGGTAGGAAACAACATGCTAATCCGCTCCTTTGAGGCACTGACAGGACAGAGCCAAAACACATTCCTTTCTTTAGCTGAAGGCCTCTAGGAATTTGATCGATCAGCCTGGTCTGATGTAGTAGTTTTATAAAATTTCTAGGAAAAGGGAAGAGGCTCCAGGAGAATTGACACTTGTCGTTCGATGACATCTTGTGAGAGGAGAAGATTGGTTCTTGAAGAAGGGGCCGGCCGAAGTGACCGTGCGGTTATAGGCGCTAGAGTCTGGAGCCGAGCGACCGCAACGGTCGCAGGTTCGAATCCTGCCTCGGGCATGGATGTGTGTGATGTCCTTAGGTTAGTTAGGTTTAATTAGTTCTAAGTTCTAGGCAACTGATGACCTCAGAAGTTAAGTCGCGTAGTGCTCAGAGCCATTTGAATCATTTGAACCTTGAAGAAGGGGGGAATGTTATGAGGAAAAGACAGGAGGAACTGAGGTGACCCTTTGTCCGCTGCTAATGAAAGAATCACTTCGAATTCCGCTCGCTCGCAGAATTCGGTGTGAGAAGTAGTCATTTCACTTTTCAGATACAACTGGAGCATGATGTAAAGTTTGCGTTAGCTAGATTTTTGGGATTCACAGGTATTGTCTGACACAGTGGCCACCGACAGCAACTCTGGCAGACAGCACAACGACGCAGTTTTTTTTTTTTTTTTAAGGTAAGATCTACAATCTGTGATCGGCTTCGACTTTGGCAGTCACTGTAGTCAGATCGCGGAAACGGATCAGTGTGCTAATAATGTAGCAACTTGCCTATCGGTTGCCGGCCGTTGGTGGCCGAGCGGTTCTAGGCGCTTCAGTTTGGAACCGCGCGACCGCTACGATCGCAGGTTCGAATCCTGCCTCGGGCATGGATGTGTGTGATGTCCTTAGGTTAGTTAGGTTTAAGTAGTTCTAAGTTCTAGGGTACTGATGACCTCAGATGTTAAGTCCCATAGTGCTCAGAGCCATTTGAACCATTTTTTGCCTATCGGTTCCTTGTTTTGATTCTCCACCATCCTTAGTTACTTGTAAGTGTTTCATGTTCTTGTGATAATTTTTCTGTCTGTGACAGAGTTACAATGCCATCGGCAGACCTAGACTTCTATTTATTCCCTTTCAGAATGTCTCGTTCGTTTCCTTTACTGTTTGCTCAATGTACGGATTGAGGAACATCGAATATGGATGACAACGCTGTCGCACTCTTCTCTCAGTACTGTTTCCGATATCATACACTGTATCGAAATATCATATTGTTTTCTTCCAGCAGATAGTTTCAAGAATTATTAAAATGATGAAAAAAGAGAAAAAGGGTGACATAGTTTTCAGTCAGGTACAGCGTTCATCTGGATTTATGCGGATAACGAAATAAAACGAATGTACGGTGTCCAGTATTAGTGAATGGTCCGCTAGAAGCAGATTGTTATAACTGACTCATCAGGCCCATAAATCTGTCCGAGGGATACGTTAGCTACTAGCAGTTCCACACAGAAGTTAACATTAAGTCCAGGTGGTCGTGGCAACGCGGCAGAAAACATTTCGTAGCTTCGACAAAAAACAAGGCAATTAACGCCACGGAAGAAGTTTATTGTGAAGTTTAGAGGCACATTTTCCTCTGTCGTAATATGCTATAAAAGATTGTTCACAAACGATAGCCGGACGGACTGCTACAGAGGCCCGGTGAGCTCCCTCTCCATATATCTTAGCTTCTTTGTGGAAATACGAACCTACTTTGAGCTGATATTATGCTTACTAATAAACTATCCGATACTATATAATACGAAGAGAGTTCAGCTCTCTTGTGCTGTATATTGCTGAGTCACTGAACGATATCGCTTACAGCTCCCGAGATCACCTATCGCTTTCAGTGTTACCAAGACTGTTCTTTGTTATTTGGAATGAAACATTATGTTCGTTGTAGATTGTAGTAATAACGTGAGCATTATAATAAAACAGTCAATTATTTTCTCTTTCCACTGATCATGTCCGCTATATCTATCTGTGACGTAAAGCATGTCAACCTGTTTACATTTTGTTAGCGAAAACGCTTGCACAGTGTTGTAATTCATCTGAGAACCTTAGTTATTATTTATAGAGTTACGTTTATATTCATTTGTCAGTCAGATACTTGAGTTCACAAGAAATGTGGTCTAGATTATTTATGACTGCGCGACTTGCTCCTTTCTGTGCCAGAGTTTGGTTAAATCGCGACTATTGATGGTAATTTTATTCCTCATGTCATGTTTATTACTGCGTGACTATAATGTATTCCAAGATAATAATATTACTTCATTTTTGTCGTTAGATGACAATGGCAATGACGTACCCGAATGCGGATTACATGCTCCACATTTCAAAATCGGTCAAGTACCAAACTGTTAGAACGTTTTTGTTTCAACTTTTACCGCCGAAAAAACAATATAATCCAATTTCTCCTGCAAACGATTGGTTATAGATGGAGTTGGAATTAGGAAGTTAGGAGTTGTTACTCGAACAAATACCATTGTAGAAAGAGGAGGAGAAAGACAAAAGAGGCTTTGCAAACTTACTCTGCCTTACACTGGCAATCAGCAGTCGACGCAGCCGAGAAGAAAACGGATAAGAAAACGACAGAGTTGTTACATAAGGTTTTTCTTTTTTTGCGTCTAGTGCGAGTACCAGCAGACAATAAAGAAAATGGACAGCAGGCCTAACACGTAGAAATGGCAAATATATGAATAATTAATCACTGTGGCTTTTTTAATCACTTCGTTGAATCTTCACAGTTACACTTCAGTGACGAATAAGGGAAGAACGTACGACAACACACCAACTTATAGAAATTGGTGTGCTGTCGTACGCTTGCAAATACGACTCTGTAAGTACCGCATGCCTTAATATATATTATTCATTCAAATGTTAGTTATTTCCCAGATGCTCCCCCTTTATGACATATATGAATTTGTTGGTCACAACTGTCTATTATACGCTATTGCATCTTCAGCGACTTGTGGTTAAGACCTTCAAACATCGATTTTACACACATGCAGAGTTTTTCAGATAAATGACTCACATATCGGTGGCACACATTTTGCGTATTTTGCAATCTTTTTTATTCTGTTTTAGCAGTTCGATCTGGGGTCTATACGTAGTCTACACTTTCTGTCAGCCCACGTTTTGCGCTTGCGATTACTGTTATTCTAAGGTTTAGATACAACGTTGCTCCATTTGAAGAAACAAAGATGATGTGTTGTCTTCGTGCCTAATAACATTACGAAAATACGTTGGTCATTATTTTATGAATCCCTTACGACTGTTTGTATAGATAAAAACAGATTATCAATATCGTTAACATGTGTGCACCGGTCAGAGTGCGCTTGTTGATAGGGCGCATGGTTATTAAAGTCGCTAAGTTAATCAAAGACTAATGCACAAAAACCAGAAACACTTGAGATAAAATCTTGATGAACTATTGCTCTATCTCTCTCACGTTTACACGTATTCACCTGTCTAATCATAATCAGAAACAGAAGTTGTTAAATTTTTCCATGGTTTCTGCTGAAATTTGCTGCTGAAACAACGATAATGTGGCAAACGGTAACAGTACAGCGATTTTTAAACACCAGTTGTCAAAAATGTATGATTTAACTAACACAAAATGTTCCAGGACTACATTTTCCCATTACCAAGTTGTATAAAACAAGGAAAATACAAATCATTACTTGTCATTATTGCACATACTAACACACAGTTAATGGAAATCTGTAAATATTGCTGTGTAATATTAAGTGCCAGTAAGCACAGTCAAAAGAAATAAGCAAAAAGGAAACATGCACTGTCAAACATATAAGACTCGTTCTTATGATGGCGCATTATACTTCAAGAGGTCTGTTTACTATCGAAAATCAACAGCCAATCACCTAACAAAAAAATATGCTGTTTCGCTATGTATATATCGTATCTATCAACGATGCTTCTTTCGACAGTAAAATCTTCCAATATTTTTGTGTCATGTCATAGCAATCAAAAAACAGTCTTACACCTATGTTACAATGTCTGCACGTATTGAGAACTGACAAAACATAACATTCACTGATATACACGGTCTAACGGGAATAAACGCAGATATTTCTATTGGTGACTGAGGACCGTGTGGTGAACAGCATTACATCAGTATTTACTTCATTTGCGAACTAGTAAACAGAACTATTAACAGTAGTATGTTTTTAGCTTGGTTAGTACCTCCAAGTACATGTGGCAAGAGCAAGACATTAATGCTTATTTTCCCCTAGGCAGCAGATCAGGTGTTGAAGTGTGGACACTTGGACCAAAAACGTTTAGTCTATACTAACAAGCACAATCCGCTTAGGGATGGAGTTATGGCCATGTAGAAAACACCAGATCCTAAAGTCTGTGACGTCTTTGTGGGAAGACTGTTCGATGCAGAGAGCCCAACACACTAAAGTATTATATATTAAGGTACCAAATATAAAAAATCTGCCCTTATCCAGAATGAGATATTCACTCTGCAACGGAGCGTGCGCTGATATGAAACTTCCTGGCAAATTAAAATTATGTGCCGGACTAAGACTCGAACTCGGGACCTTTGCCTTTTCGCGGGCAAGTGCTCTACCCTGTCTCCGCCATATCCTTTTTTCCAGGAGTGCTAGTTCTGTAAGTTTCGCAGGAGAGCTTCTGTGAAGTTTGGAAGATAGGAGACAAGGTACTGGCAGATGTAAAGCTGTGAGAACGGGGCGTGAGTCGTGCTTGGGGAGCTCAGATGGTAGAGCACTTGCCCGCGAAAGGCAAAGGTCCCGAGCTCGAGTCTCGATCCGGCACACAGTTTTAATTTGCCAGGAAGTTTCATATCTGCCCTTATATCCGTTACACCCTGTATCTTCCCACTAGTACTACTTAGAATACTTCTATCACCCAAGTCAATGTTTAGAAAACAGTAGCTTATCTTAGAACCTCAAAATTTTCGAAAAATATAACTCTGTCCATAGATAAACTGCTTGTATGTGAACAAAAACTGTCAGTCGACAACATGGCGGATAACGCAGTGCGCCTGTGTAAAATACGTGACGAAAATGTTTGTGTTGTTGCAAAAAAGAAGAAAAGCCAAGAAAAAACAAGGAAAGGAGAATGTAAGTAAAATGAACAATTGATAGTGCGTAACTTTAAACTCGCGAAATTGAAGTAAATGATTGGAATCGTTGCTTTTGCACAGGCCAGCTGCAGCATCCAAACTGCTGTCGAGATTGTACCACTGTAGAAACTGAAGATACATGTAATTTGCCAACTGAAGATGGGTGCAAACCCGAAATGCATATTGGCATAAATAAAACGCATTAAAAAGTGGCTGGTTGCTGTATTTTTATAGTGAAATATTACTAGAGAGATCAGTTATGCCTAATGGCATATTAATTTTAAGGTACAAAACGCTACGTGGTAATAGAGACAGATTTCTGTTGCGTGTGTATTAGTGCGAAATTATATCCAACTGACGCGTTAGATCGTCAAAATACCGAGCTATTTGAAGGGCTCTACCCATAACGCTCCAAAAGTTCTCAATTCGGGAGAGATCCGGTGACGTTGCTGGCCGAGGTACAGTTTGGCAAGCATGAAAATAAGCGGCAGGATATCTCGCCGAGTGCGGGCGGTCATTACCTTACGAAAATGGAAGTCGAGGATGGCTTGTCATGAAGGGCAATAAAATGAGGTGTAGAATATCGTCGAGTCCCGCTATACTGTAAGGGTGCTGTGGATGACAACCAAAAGAGTCCTGCTATGAAAAGAAATGGCACCCCGGATCATCAATGCTGGTCGTCAGGCTGTACGGCAGGAGACAGTCAGGCATTAATCCTACTGCTATCTGGGACCTCTCCAGACACATCTTCGCTAGTCATCGGGGCTCAGTTTCAAGCAGGACTTGTCTCTGAAGACAATTCTACTCCAGGCAATGAGGTCCCAGGGTGATGCTTTATCTCTTGCGAATTTTTCTGAAATTGTAATCGTTTGTTTGTCTATGCAAGTACATCGAATCTACCGATATTGACCCCATTCAACAATTCCTCCGTGGTGCCAATTTTTTTTCTCTTGGAGTGTGTATTATAGACGCCTTCGTAATAATTTACGGGGTAGGTCGGCCACTTAAATCTTCGTATCATATACGTACAAACAGTCCGCCGTTTGAGTCTCGTACAGATTCCCGTACGGAGGACATAGTGACATACATCCCTGGGGTTGTGAATCAGATGAATGGGTTGAAAATAAATAAATCGTCCGGTTCCGATGGGATTCCAATTCGGTTTTACAGAGAGTACTCTACTGCATTGGCTCCTTACTTATCTTCCATTTATCGCGAATCTCTTGCCCCACGTAAAGTCCCGAGCGACTGGAAAAAAGCGTAGGTGACGCCTGTATATAAGAAGGGTAAAAGGACGAATCCTCAAAATTACAGACCAATATCCTTTACATCGTTTTGTTGCGGGATTCTCGAACATATTCTCAGTTCGAATATAATGAATTTCTTTGAGACAGAGAAGTTGCTGTCCATGCATCAGCACGGCTTTAGGAAGCATCACTCCTGCGAAACACAACTCGCCTTTTTTTCACATGATATCTTGCGAACCATGGATGAAGTGTATCAGACGGATGCCACATTCCTTGACTTCCGGAAAGCGTTTGACTCGGTGCCCCACTGCAGACTCCTAACTAAGGTACGAGCATATGGGATTGGTTGTTAAATATGTGAGTGGCTCGAAGACTTCTGAAGTAATAGAACCCAGTACGTTGTCCTCGATGGTGAGTGTTCGTCGGAGGTGAGGGTATCATCTGGAGTGCCCCAGGGAAGTGTAGTAGGTCCGCTGTTGTTTTCTATCTACATAAATGATCTTCTGGATAGGGTGGATAGCAATGTGCGGCTGTTTGCTGATGATGCTGTGGTGTACGGGATTGTGTCGTCGTTGAGTGACTGTAGGAGGATACAAGACGACTTGGACAGGATTCGTGATTGGTGTAAAGAATGGCAGCTAACTCTGAATATAGATAAATGTAAATTAATGCAGATGAATAGGAAAAAGAATCCAGTAATGTTTGAATACTTCATTAGTAGTGGAGCGCTTGACACAGTCACGCCGATTAAATATTTGGACGTAACATTGCAGAGCGATATGATGTGGGACAAGCATGTGATGGCAGTTGTGGGGAAGGCGGATAGTCGTCTTCGGTTCATTGGTAGAATTTTGGGAAGATCTGGTTCATCTGTAAAGGAGACCGCTTATACGACGTATTCTTGAGTACTGCTCGAGCGTTTGGGATCCGTATCAGGTCGGATTGAGGGAAGACATAGAAGCAATTCAGAGGCGGGCTGCTAGATTTGTTACTGGTAGGTTTGATCATCACGCGAGTGTTACGGAAATGCTTCAGGAACTCGGGTGGGAGTCTCTGGAGCAAAGGAGGCGTTCTTTTCGCGAATCGCTACCGAGGAAATTTAGAGAACCAGCATTTGAGGCTGACTGCAGTACAATTTTACTGCCGCCAACTTACATTTCGCGGAAAGACCACAAAGATACGATAAGGGAGATTAGGGCTCGTACAGAGGCTCCCTCGTTCTGTTTGGGAGTGAAACAGGGAGAGAAGATGCTAGTTGTGGTACGAGGTACCCTCCGCCACGAACCGTATGGTAGATTGCGGAGTATGTATGCAGATGTAGATGTATGATCGTCAACTAAAATTGGGGGCTAACGAGTGGGTCAAAATTACTCTGAGCTCTTCTCAAAAGATAAAATACGATCATTTAAAATATGACACACTTTTAACTGTGCAGTACAAGCATCATGTATTGAAGTGCCTCGCCACTGGAGCAGCCAATCATGCATCATTGCACTCTGTTGAATAGCGAGAAGGACGGTATCGTTTAAATGACTACCGTCGAATAGCTGCCTTTACCAGCTGTATCGTCTTGTTCCTTGCTTCCAACTACTGTTCTTCCAACGATACATAACTTTGTATCTCAAAAGCGAGGTGATAGCATTTTCGGAGTCGGCACATTGAATCACGGGATTTTCACTGCATATTTCGCTCGTTGCCACATCTGCTAAATCGTTACTCTGAATTCCAAAGTCTCTGGTACGCATCAGAATTTTAGGTAGAAAAATATATCATGGATCATCTCGTCTATTTGAACTACATGTGCCTTATAGTTTGAAGGGTACCAAGGAACTCGCAGAATACGAAGTATTATAACAACAGGAAAAAATCTCCTTAGCTCTAGTGGCCTCAAAATCATATTTATCTCTGCATAAAGCACAGTAAATTTGTATAGTAATGGAATCTTTAGGACACGTTCGGGAAATTCACGAGACTCAGAGGGCCGTAGACACGGGTTCACAGGTAGATGCCGTGTTTCTTGACTTCCGCAAAGCGTTCGATACAGTTCCCCACAGTCGTTTAATGAACAAAGTAAGAGCATATAGACTATCAGACCAATTGTGTGATTGGATTGAGGAGTTCCTAGATAACAGGACGCAGCATTTCATTCTCAATGGAGAGAAGTCTTCCGAAGTAAGAGTGATTTCAGGTTTGCCGCAGGGGAGTGTCATAGGACCGTTGTTATTCACAATATACATAAATGACCTGGTGGATGACATCGGAAGTTCACTGAGGCTTTTTGCAGATGATGCTGTGGTGTATCGAGAGGTTGTAACAATGGAAAATTGTACTGAAATGCAGGAGGATCTGCAGCGAATTGACGCATGGTGCAGGGGATGGCAATTGAATCTCAATGTAGACAAGTGTAATGTGCTGCGAATACACAGAAAGATAGATCCTTTATCATTTAGCTACAAAATAGCAGGTCAGCAACTGGAAACAGTTAATACCATAAATTATCTGGGAGTACGCATTAGGAGTGATTTAAAATGGAATGATCATATAATGTTGATCGTCGGTAAAGCAGATGCCAGACTGAGATTCATTGGAAGAATCCTAAGGAAATGCAATCCGAAAACAAAGGAAGTAGGTTACAGTACGTTTGTTCGCCCACTGCTTAAATACTGCTCAGCAATGTGGGATCCGTACCAGATAGGGTTGATAGAAGATATAGAGAAGATCCAACGGAGAGCAGCGCGCTTCGTTACAGGATCATTTAGTAATCGCGAAAGCGTTACGGAGATGATAGATAAACTCCAGTGGAAGCCTCTGCAGGAGAGACGCTCAGTAGCTCGGTACGGGCTTTTGTCAATGTTTCGAGAACATACCTTCACCGAAGAGTCAAGCAGTATATTTCTCCCTCCTACGTATATCTCGCGAAGAGACCATGAGGATAAAATCAGAGAGATTAGAGCCCACACAGAGGCATACCGACAATCCTTCTTTCCACGAACAATACGAGACTGGAATAGAAGGGAGAACCGATAGAGGTACTCAAGGTACCCTCCGCCACACACCGTCAGGTGGCTTGCGGAGTATGGATGTAGATGTAGATGTAGAGAAACCAAGAGGAGTATCCTGCTTTATATCGTCACACATCGTTCATATTTCGAACGACATGTGAGGGTAAATAGTTAGAAGTATTACATTGCAGATAATTAATACTCACATTCATTATGTCGTCATAGAATAGATGTGGAGGGTAAAAACTGCAGAGAGAGAAAGACCGAGCTCTTCCAAGCATATAAGCACTGTCGAAGAGAAATAGTTATTTTCATAATGATGAAACTGAAGGTAAATAATTATTTTTAATAATGAACGAAATTCATTTCGTCAGAGCCTTAGATGGACAACGGAGCGAATAGTGTCTCCGAAGGAATACGACGTAATAACTGTCTGCTTGTTATGCTTCACCGCACGTGGTCGGTACAGCAACGCCAATCTATCTGTCCACGTTAGTCACCTAACGGTGACTCCCACGTTGCTTTCACACTTACGTGGAATTTAGGCGAGGAGTATTGCTCACGGGTCGCGTAAAGAAACGGGACGGTCCAAGGACAAGTGCGGTGATAAACAGTAAGCAGCAGGACGCAATCTTTAGCTAACGCAGACTTGGCTGGCTGGATACGCTCAGTGCTTAGCTCAGTGGCTACCTCATGCGCACTGCATACAAAATATTTACTTTTTCGCTCTAGCACTTGAGTCTCTATCCTTAGTCAGTTTAGTCTGTTCAGTAATGATATGCCGGTCTCGACTAACACACTCTGGTGTCCCACTAAGCCGGCCAGTGTGGCCGAGCAGTTCTAGGCGCTTCAGTCTGGAGCTGCGCGACCGCACCGGTCGCAGGTTCGAATCCTGCCTCGGGCATGGATGTGTGTGATAAAAATGGTTCAAATGGCTCTGAGCACTATGGGACTCAACTGCTGTGGTCATAAGTCCCCTAGAACTTAGAACTACTTAAACCTAACTAACCTAAGGACAGCACACAACACCCAGCCATCACGAGGCAGAGAAAATCCCTGACCCCGCCGGGAATCGAACCCGGGAACCCGGGCGTGGGAAGCGAGAACGCTACCGCACGACCACGAGATGCGGGCTGTGTGTGATATCCTTAGGTTAGTTAGGTTTAAGTAGTTCTGAGTTCTAGGGGACCGATGACCTCAGATTTTAAGTCCCACAGTGCTCAGAGCCATTTGAACCATTTGTCCCACTAAAGTCTTTGAACCACAACAATCTCAGACTTAGCTTCAGATACTTCCAGATTTCGAACAGACAGACCGACGAATATCTGGGGGAGGCATATTGTAGGCAATTGTTCTTTAGTATAGAGAAAAACAGCCTGATTCCAACGCCGGTGCAATGTTGGGACGTCTAAGTGACAAAAATTTTCCACATAACCACAGATCGGAAATGTACCGTTGTGAAGCTACGGCCATGAAACGACAGCCAATTAGCGACGAGCGCGCGGAGGTGTGGGCAATTAATATAACTTGACCCAGCTTAAATCTCAGTTACTAATTAATGTAGATGGAAATAATGGCTTCAGCTAGGCCTACCTATTCATGGCTGCTTACGTCAGGTGAGAATTTTCTGTGATTGTTATTGGATAATACTTGACTATTAAATCAACCACGCTGAAAGTATTGAAGGAAATTTATTTATTAATATAATAAGCTATTATGCAGAGACACAACTAGAGGAAGACAAGTCAACGTGTGGCATTGTAATGTGCTATGTTATTAAAAAATGAACTCTAAAGGCTACACATTTTAACCACTTTAAAGAGAGCATTAATGAACTTTTAGTTTAACAAGTACAGTAGATCAGTATGTGTGAAATACGACAATGGCGAAAAAGGAAACAGGAATTAAATTTTAATCACTCTTTTTTTTTTACTGAAATTTCATTTTTAGGGCAAAAGTTAGGAATTGCTTCCGCCAACACCACTACAAAGTTGACTTAGTCGAAGAAATCATTGATGCAGCCTCTAGAAAATTCTTGGCATGTTGCGACTGATTTTTACTGTCAGAAAACACGTTCGCTTTCCGAAAAAACTTCCATGCGCAAGTCGCTGATTGGTTGCCAAGCTAGGGCCGTAG
Source organism: Schistocerca cancellata (assembly GCF_023864275.1). NCBI lineage: Eukaryota > Metazoa > Arthropoda > Insecta > Orthoptera > Acrididae > Schistocerca > Schistocerca cancellata. The sequence continues at coordinate 144,723,502 of NC_064629.1, forward strand.
TTCCACAACGATACCAACAATCGTTGTAGCACAGGAGCAGGAGTGAATAAACGGGGTAAAAATGCTCCAAAATTGTGGGTATACTGATGACAGCTTGAACTGGAAGAAGCATATTACTGAGCTTCTCAAACAATTAAGTTCAGCTACTTTTTGATGGCAGGCAATAAAAACCTCGTAAATCCCTCTGTCTGTGAACACTTCCCAATTCCAGCAATCAGTAACTCCATTGTCAAAGACAGATTTGAAAGGGCATGGATTTCTCTAATCTGTCAATAACTGGGCTTCTACTATATAGTTACATGTGTAGGAACTTTCTATGTATCACTTCATATATTTTTTAAGAAACCGTTTATCCTTCTCCTGTAAAATTTAGCAAAATGGAGTTACGAGTTGTTCATTGCCTATCATCGTTTTACGCTTCTTATAATTGCTAATCTTGGAACAAACAAGCAACCTTCTGACATATTTTGTATATTTCCACTTAATAACTTCTTACAGAATGATTTTCTGCGTCAAATCATCACCTAGAAGGAAATTATTGATTGCACAAAAGCGAGTAGTAAGAATATGCGGTATTCACCCACGGGCGTCATGTACGTACCTCATCAAGGAACCGTCACATTACACATATTCGCTTACGAAATTCGTCATTAATAATCCACCACAATTTGAGAAACACAGTGATGTCCATACCTACCACACTAAAGCGAAATGACCTTTCTTACCCGTTATCAAAGCTGCCAGTGGCTCAGAAAGGAGTTCAATATGCAGAAACAAAAATCTTTGATCATTTGCCCAAGAACATAATATGTCTAACAGCGAAGCAAGTTCTAAATCTAAATTTAAATTATTTACCGTGGACAACTCCTTTTATTCCACTGACGAATTTTTACTTAAAACATGATAGTAAGTAGAAAGAAATGTTCTGAAGTGTAGTTGCAGAAGAAGGAATAAAATAATAATGTGATAATTAATGTTAACGCTAATAATCTATCCACATCCTCTATACTGGCTCGTTCCACATTATTTCTATAACAGAATCGTTCAAAAGGTCTATGAAACATGTAACTACTATCCAACTATCAAATTTTACGGCCTATGGTTACCTGGAAAACTTTGCTCGATTTGCGGTTCACTACCACGCATTGACCTTTTTATTAAGTTGTATTTTCCCGCCCTGCAAACTGCAACTCAACTGATCCGACATTTCAATTCATCCCGCCTCAGCCTTAATAAATAGCCTTTTTAAACATACGAGAAGTCTGGACAGACGGTTTATGGCTACCAATATTTCATCATATCTTTAGCATGGGCATCATTTCTCACAAGGAATACAGATAACTGCTTCTAGAATAGTGTTGCACTTGAGTGATGAGTGCTGATTAATCTTGTGATAATGAATTGAAAGCCATCACGCTGTTGTAGAGGCATTTTGTGGGGATAATTTATGTAACTTGCTTCGACTCACCGTCACAAAAGATGCACATTCGTATCCAACAATAGGAACCAAAACAAAATGCAGAGCTGCAGCCACGGACTTTCTTCGCGTATTTCAATTAATCTTACTGAAGTTTTGTTATAAAGTAACTTTAAAGGTTGGAATGCCATGATCATAAAATACGGTTATTTTAGCTCTCGAGGAAGTCGTGTGCCCAGTGGATGCATCGGATTTTGTCTGGGAAAACTGGTTACGAGGAAGTAGTCATTCCATTAAAATCCAGTCGTATATAAGACACTCAATCTTTATGGTTACCAGAACAATTTCTGCACCGAAAATTAATTACAAGGTCTTTCGCCACGATAGCTTCCAGCGGAAAGCATCCAGTACGGAATAATGAGATTTCCTCCAGTTCTACAACGCCCCCAGATCCGTCTAAATCCTACAACTTCCTCAGGTTCACAGATCTACATCTTATTGTCTGCGCCATCTCATCCATTTTTGCGTTCTTCCAGGCATATACCACTCTTCTTCGGTTCAGGCTTCACTCGAGTGAAGCGTGGTTTAAATTCACGCCCAGCCCTGAAGAATGAGGTTTCTTCGAGTTACCTAAGTCACTTAGGGCCAGTGCTTCCATGATTTTACTATACGAGACCACGTTCGGATTTCTGCACCATACTCGTCCAATCTGAACTTATGCTTCATTGGTGATGGAGTAGTTGTCAGCAGTACACTAAAGGCCGGACGGGGTGGCCGAGCGGTTCTAGGCGCTTCAGTCTGGAATCGCGCGACCGATACGGTCGCAGGTTCGAATACTGCCTCGGGCATGGATGTGTGTGATGTCTTTAGGTTAGTTAGGTTTAAGTAGTTCTAAGTTTTGGGGATAGATGGCCTCAGAAGGTACGTCCAATAGTGCTCAGAGCCATTTGAACCAGTACACTAAACTAATTTTTATTCCTCCCGTACATACCGTTCACATCGATTCCGATGGTAGTTTGAGAATGTAACCAATGTCAGATTTCAAATTCTCTTAATTATCCAAACACTCATAGACTAGTAATCCAAAATCATGTACCTACGATCTGCTCCTTAGCATTCCATTTCTTGCGCTCGAGAGCAGTTTCAGCACAGATTCATTTAGTAAGCACGAAAGCGTCACAGAGATGATCAACCAATTGCAGTGACAGACGCTGCAAAAAAGGTGTTTTTCACCACGGTGTGATTTCTGCTAAGTTCCGTTCCTAGAAGAGTCAAGAAATACATTGCTTCATACTTCGGATGTGAAGATAAAATTAGAGAAATTCGAGCCTTTCCGGCAATCGTTCCTCCCGCGAACCATTCGCGACTGGAACATGAACTTGGGAAAGTACCAAAGGCACACAAAGTACCCTCCGGCACAAACCGCAAGATGGCTTGCGGAGTATAGATGTAGATGTAAATCAGTTACCCAAACACGAAGAGCTCTGTCTCCTACAAGCATTTTATTAAGACCCAATAACTTACAAGTATGCTTGTTGGTCTTCAGTTTTCTTAACGTAGCTGCGGGGACCTTGAAAACACACAAGAAAGCCTTGGGTGTACGAAAATATTCGTTAAAACGTACGAACATACGACAAAAAAATGAGAAAGCTGCTATCGGTGTAACACTGTGCAATCAGAAGTGTTCTCAATGTAAGTAGGCTGTTTATGTTTTCTTATTGGTAACGCCACATAGCGCTCTGTATGAAAATCATTGGCTGTGCTGTGTGCAGTCTGTAGCTAGTTTGCATTGTTGTCTGCCATTGTAGTGTTGGGCAGCTGGATGTTAACAGCGTGTAGCGTTGCGCAGTTGGAGGTGAGCCGCCAGCAGTGGTGGATGTGGGAAATGAGATGGCGGATTTTTGAGTAAGACTGGATGTCATGAACTGCTATATACATTATGACTTTTCAACACTATTAAGGTAAATACATTGTTTGTTCTCTATTAAAATCTTTCATTTGCTAACTATGCCTATCAGTAGTTAGTGCCTTCAGTAGTTTGAATCTTTTATTTAGCTGGCAGTAGTGGCGCTCGCCGTATTGCAGTATTTCGAGTAACGAAGATTTTTGTGAGGTAAGTGATTTGTGAAAGGTATAGGTTAATGTTAGTCAGGGCCATTCTTTTGTAGGGATTATTGAAAGTCAGACTGCGTTGCGCTCAAAATATTTTGTGTCAGTTTAAGCACAGTCATGTATAATTTTTCAAAGGGGACGTTCCATTAGTGCTCAACGAATGCCATCACATCGGAAAGCAGAATGACCACTCCGAAGCAGCAGAGGATGACATTCAATTGTTTGAGACACGCTCCAAGAAGGAGTCGGAAATTTCGTAAGTTTGTAGTTAGATTCTAATTTCGATACACTTTAGAGGTTTCTAATGGTTCATGGTGACTTCTACCTCTGAGTGACACATTTAAATGCGCCTCAGGTATCGTCCGTGGATTTCACGTTTGCTGAATAAGCAGGCCACTCCATTCGCGAGATGTCGTAACTATCCAGTCTCAGCAAAAGGAGCAATACGACAGCACTATGAAAAACGTTGTACAACTAAGATACCTCAGGGTCTCACCGACGACCTTCAGGGGCTGATAGGTCCCACACTGGCTACGTTTTTGTTGTAGAACACATTATTTTTAATCCTTCGTTTGTGAGCTATGCGTATGAGACGTCCGTAAGGTTCTGCGAATGAGTAATCACAATTGTACAGAGATTATACTTTATTAAAAGCAGCATACAATAATCACAAACAATCTGCTCTGAACGTAGTCATATGTTACAGACCTTCGCAGCATGAACATCTAAATCAGTGTAGCTTCCGAGAATACAATTTAGTGCCGTGAAACTCATTATTCATTTGGTTATTCAGCTCATACCTGTTGGTAGTTACAGTAATGTACACCACATTATTGACATGACACGAAAGAAAGATGTCAATGAACGGTAAATAAGGCATCAGTTTCGGCTCTGCCTATCTAATTCTATCCAAAGTCGACAGTTAGCTGTTTGCGAGTATGAACACAGAAACAATGAAATTTGTTTTGGCTCCATCTTGCTGGAACCAAAGGCTGTCACACGCGTCAGGTGGCACTGTGAGTATGGTACACAGAAAATAATGGTAAGCTGCACCATCGATGTTCTGGCAGAAGTACAGTTAAGATCCACTCCAGCACACACATTCACGGGAGACATCAACCGGTGAAATCTAATAGTAATGGCATATCCATTCTAACAGTGCCAGTAATATCTACTATGAATATTAAAATAACCAGAACTGGTTCTGATGACGTCGTCATTGAAGGCGAGTTAAATCCTAACGTTCGTTCCTTCCTTTGGAACAGCTTATCTTAACGTTTACGTTCAAACACTTAAATCCCTCAAGAGTGACAGAGACCACAGCAAAACCGAATTTCATTATGTCCTTTGAAAGTACTGCGTTCTTTCATTTCCGTAAATGCATAGCTCAGTCTAGTCAAAAACGTTAGTATTAAAATGTTTGGAAGTGAGCAACTAGAAAAATAATTGCAGCACAGCGAACTACGAATGCTGAAGCATTTAATTTCACCTTCTAATAATGAAAGTCTGGGAACTGCATGACTGTTTGCGTGACCAGATGTGTAAGACTAACCAGAATCAATACCACAAAATTATAATGCCATCGGTGAGATGAACGACGATGTGCCTACAGTGGTCTGGTCAGCGGAAACCTACGACTTAAATTATATGTGAAGAAATGAAAATAAAATGACCTACAACTGTCTCTTTTGAATTTAACTTATTTACGCAATCAGTTTCACCGTTGCGTTACACTATTTTCGGGCCCCTGTGTAAAAATAACAGTGACAACATAGACAAGCTAACAACCATACTAGTAAAAGAACGGTACAAAAATTGAGAGTTAAATAATGTCCAAGGGAATTTACAGTAAATATTTGCCAATTGCCAAACCGTACAGAACGTTACATCATTGTTAGTGAACCATTCAAAAGCATACTGGAACACGTGAGGCAATACTCACCTTACGACTTATCTTAGAAGAAAGATTAAGGAAAGGCAAACCTACGTTTCTAGCATTTGTAGACTTAGAGAAAGCTTTTGACAATGTTGAATGGAATACCCTCTTTCAAATTCTAAAGGTGGCAGGGGTAAAATACAGGGAGCGAAAGGCTATTTACAATTTGTACAGAAACCAGATGGCAGTTATAAGAGTCGAGGGACATGAAAGGGAAGCAGTGGTTGGGAAGGGAGTAAGACAGGGTTGTAGCCTCTCCCCGATGTTATTCAATCTGTATATTGAGCAAGCAGTAAAGGAAACAAAAGAAAAATTCGGAGTAGGTATTAAAATCCATGGAGAAGAAATAAAAACCTTGAGGTTCGCCGATGACATTGTAATTCTATCAGAGACAGCAAAGGACTTGGAAGAGCAGTTGAATGGAATGGATAGCGTCTTGAAAGGAGGATATAAGATGAAAATCAACAAAAGCAAAACGAGGATAATGGAATGTAGTCGAATTAAGTCGGGAGATGCTGAGGGAATTAGATTAGGAAATGAGACACTTAAAGTAGTAAAGGAGTTTTGCTATTTGGGGAGCAAAATAACTGATGATGGTCGAAGTAGAGAGGATATAAAATGTAGACTGGCATTGGCAACGAAAGCATTTCTGAAGAAGAGAAATTTGTTAACATCGAGTATAGATTTAAGTGTCAGGAAGTCATTTCTGAAAGTATTTGTATGGAGTGTAGCCATGTATGGAAGTGAAACATGGACGATAACTAATTTGCACAAGAAGAGAATAGAAGCTTTCGAAATGTGGTGCTACAGAAGAATGCTGAAGATTAGATGGGTAGATCACATAACTAATGAGGAAGTATTGAATAGGATTGGGGAGAAGAGAAGTTTGTGGCACAACTTGACCAGAAGAAGGGATCGGTTGGTAGGACATATTCTGAGGCATCAAGAGATCACCAATTTAGTATTGGAGGGCAGCGTGGAGGGTAAAAATCGTAGGGGGAGACCAAGAGATGAATACACTAAGCAGATTCAGAAGGATGTTGGTTGCAGTAGGTACTGGGAGATGAAGAAGCTTGCACAGGATAGAGTAGCATGGAGAGCTGCATCAAACCAGTCTCAGGACTGAAGACCACAACAACACAACAAAAATATAATATGAGAGACAAATACATCCAAATAATATCAACAAGAGTATAACCTATGGGTAACTGAGAGGGTAGTTAGATGACAATAGAGTGCAATTTCCTGTAGGCACTCATTTACTTAGATTATCCACTTATTGAACTTATTTGGTTATGTGTGTGTGTGTGTGTGTGTTTGTAGGAAAATTAACATTGTCGTTTGTAATAGTTGTGCACAGTACGTATGCACTAGTCTGAGACCCAGTATACTGGCAAAAGCGGTAAAATGGAAATGCCGTGTGGCTAGGGCCTCCCGTGGGGTAGACCATTTGCCTGGTGTAAGTCTTTCGAGATGACGCCCCTTTTTTTTCATTTTGTTCGTCGTTGATCGTTGTGTTTAGTCGTTGCGAATGTCACATGACATCCGTTAAAATTCGTTTGTTGATTCTTCAACTGTCTTTTTGTTACAGAGGCTAACCAGCTCTGTGACCGATCGCGCTGAGCTACCGTGCCGGCTCCACTTCGGCGATCTGCGTGTCAGTGGGGATGAAATGATGATGATAAGGACGACACAACACCCAGTCCATGAGCGAAGAAAAATCTCCGACCCAGCCGGGAATCGATCCCGGGCCGTTATGTATGACATTGCGTCGCTCTGACCACTCAGCTACCAGGGGCGGACGGCAAATGCAGTGAAATGGTATCGCATTTTATGTGAGTATTATAGTATATAACAAGGCATCAACGATTTAGGTGGCAAAGGGTAGAATTCTGTATACAGGCAGTCAGCTCTGTGCGGTGTTCGTGTGTGTGTGTACGTGCCTTTCCTGCAGATAGGAAACAGACATCATTAGAGACAGTGCGTGTGGCGTACATAAACCACGATTGAGACATTGCCACTTGGAAAACCGTTATCATGTGATGAACATGCAAAAATCGGTGGATAGAAGGCAATGGGAGTCTGTCATAGTCAAGTGACAAAGAAGTTAAACCGGGCGCACGATATGGACAGAACGTAAATATGGGCAAAGTAGAAAATTATCTGAGGCTTCGAAACGACAGATCAAGGGCTACGACCGTTATGCTTCTCATGATGTTGCTGAGTCACAGTTGACAATAACTCACAGAAGTGTGTGACAAATTTTGTTAAATGAAAACATCTTTCATTCAAGAAACGATTGCAGAAACCTGCTCTAACACCCAAACGTAAACAGGTTGGCTGGAGTTTGCTGAAAAATATTCATGGACTTAAGAATGGGATAAAGTGATCTTCAGTGATTAGAAGTTTAATGTAGATGGTCCGGATGGATTTCATTATGATTGGCATGATCAGAGAACGGAGCAGCTGATAGGAATGAGCAGAAAGTTTGGTAGTGGAAGGGTTATGATTTCGGCAGCCTTTTGTACTAAAGGTAAATCACGCGTTACTTGGGAAAACACTAGAATAAACACTAATATGTACACTGAGATGCTGGAGACAGAATGCATGAGGACATAGGGAACGAAAATGTAATATTTCAACAAGATAAGGCATTTGTGTATGTTTCTGCCACAACAAAAGTGGTCTGAAGATAAATATATCGATATTTTGCCCTGGCCTCCACGTTGCTTGCATTTGGCCGGCCGGAGTGGCCAAGCGGTTCTAGGCGCTTCAGTCTGGAACCGCGCAACCGCTACGGTAGCAGGTCCGAATCCTGCCTCGGGCATGGATGTGTGTGATGTCCTTAGGTTAGTTAGGTTTAAGTAGTTCTAAGTCCTAGGGGACTGATGACCTCAGCAGTTAAGTCCCATATAGCTCAGACCCATTTGAACCATTTTTGACTATTTCACTGCAAGAACTAAAGATCCAAACAAAATCAATGACGAAGAGAATTTTTGAGGTAATTAGGAGAAAGAAAGGTTGGACAAAGTACTAACGATGCAATAACACAACAGGACAGTGAGTGCCTTTATACCAAATTCCACTCAGGAAATGCAAACGCCTTATTTTGTTACTCGTTTGACAAACAAAACTATGTAATTCTGTCATGATTGTTATGTCTTATACATATCTACAACTTTCATAATAAATTCGATAGATGCATGCTTCAGATCTTATATATTACTTTCTTAGGAACCCTGCCATTATGCTGATTTTCCGTACTGTATGTATGTTTCCCACTTAATACTAATATTTTTTTTTTGTAAATGTTCTCTTTTTACTTTGGACGGTTCACTGACATTGACGTAACATTCTGAACGATTTGGCTGTTGGCAAATATTTACTGTAGATTCCTTTGGATTTTACTGATCTCTCCATTTCTATTCCGTCCTTTTATTAACATGTTAGCTAGCTAGTCTACGTTGTCATTGTTATTGTTACAGAGGTGCTTGAAGAAGGTGTAATGGAACACCGAAACTGGTTGCATAAATAAATTAAATGTGAAAGAGACGGCTATAGGTGTTTTAATTTTCATTTCATACTGCACAGCCGAAATCGTACTATAAGGATGGACATGCAAAGATTAAATGCGAAGAAGTCCCAAGTAATTTTAGTACTCAACAAAAAATTAATTAGCTATGAATACTGTGAAAAGTTGTCTTCTATTCCTCTGGTCCGTATCCCAAAACGATATCAGAAAACTGTGAGAGTTTGTGTGTAACTTTTGATGAGCCTGTCAACTGGGCAGAAATAGCATTGTCGCCACTTGCAGGATGATCTCTGCTTTCCTCTATGCCTTCTATAAGATGCGGAAATATTTATACAATTTGCGAAATGTACACGTTGTCACTTATTCTAATCCAGTAAGGTACAAACAGTGAAAACTTCAGACGGTTGGAACTAACAATGAATATTTACGTGTGCTATATCCGTAACATCTGTTTATTAGACCATATCATTCCTCCAAACGCCCAATTGGTATGGCTGTGGTCAGACAAATTAAATACCATACGCTATGTACGCTTCATCTGTTCCTGAGTATTGATACACCGCAGTACATCGCTTCAGTTTAGCTGAACGTGTCACCTCATTATAATCACAACACCAGGTCTCACTAATCTTGTATCCTAAGTGTGTTTATCCATGAAATAAAAACATTCGCAAACTTCGTCATTCATGCTGCTGTCAACCTCTGGAATAAGCTATTCTGAACCCCGCGCGCAATTCAATGACCTATTTTATTTAATAAGTATTTGAAGCACTTCCCTTCTCCCAACCTCATACCTTTTGTCTAAAAATTAATGCATATTGCCAGTTTCTCTGTTCCAAACAATAAAGCAAATGTCTGCAACTTCTTCCGTGATACTTCTTTCTCTCTTCCTTTCTCAGCCACGCCACATGTTTCCCCCTCTCTGAGTTAATTGTCTTCTATCACGTTTCTCTTTCTCTCATTCCCCCTCTCTCATCCCCCCCCCCCCAACTCCCACTTTCACACACGAACGTTCTTGTCAGCGTTATCAGTTTCAATTTACAGGATTACAATCAGTTTTAGTTTTTCTACTATTCATGAACTTACATAAACTGTGCTTATTGCATTGTCGTGTCATAGTTATTTCAAAGTGTTGTAGCCCATATTACATTTAAGACGTTTTGCAACATATGTGTTCCTATGAAAGTAATGGAAGATGTGTGTAATTCTTGGTCAGATGTAACAGAGGCGCTAATCTTACCGGAATAAATCAGTTAAAAAATAAATCAAAATAAAAAGAATTTTTGGCACACCTAAATTATCCACGTAGGTGAATGTGATACAATAGAAGCTCGCCTATGTATTTAAATATTGATCACATCCTTACGTGCACTGCAGTATAGCGACAATGTTATTTGTGTTTAATTATAGTTCTGAAGGAAGTATTAAGAAGGTGAATATTTCTCTTCCTGGTTCAGAAATGACTTCTGTATTAAAGAATTTTTTATGTTGGCATATTTCGCTCAGAAAGGTAAGAAAAGCTTCAACTTATCGTAGTGATTTTGTTTATATTGCTTTATTTATTCTTTATTTAGCACGGTTTATCACCGCCAGAAATTCATCGAATGTTAGTCGCATATTCCAACAATTATGAAATTGGCAACTGAGTTCAAATGTGGCTGCACTTCTCCTTTGGTCACCTGAATTTCGCCCCAAAAGTTTAACAACAGAAGAACATATGGAGAAGGTAGGAAATATTTAGTTGGAAACTAGGCGATTAAGTGTGTATGAAACTGATGATACCATAGGCACACCAGAAGAAAAAGTACGGTAATTTTAAAAGAAGAATTTACTGCTAGAAATATGTGTGTAATATGAGTGATGAGTTCGTTGAATGATGACGAAAAGCAAATGCCGAATCTAATTTCTCATCTGAGCTCAAACTATTTTAAAGAGAAATCATCTGATTTTGTACGCTGATTTCTTGCTGTGGACGAGTTAGAACGCCTGCTGCGCTCCAGACCCCAGCATCCAACATGACTACTGTCTATGGTTTCGGCTGTTGAGGGAGAATGGTCTGTCATTTCTCCACCGACATTGACATACCTGATTGAAAACGTCCACGGAAGAATTCAAGCTATCATTAAGGCGAAATGTTGATACACTCCAATTAAATGTTCAAATGTGTGTGAAATCTTATGGGACTTAACTGCTAAGGTCATCAGTCCCCAAGATTACACGCTACTTAACCTAAATTATGCTAAGGACAAACACACACACCCTTGCCCAAGTGAGGACTCGAAATTCCGCCGGGACCAGCCGCACAGTCCATGACTGCAGCGCCATAGACCGCTCGGCTAATCCCGCTCGGCCACTCCAATTAACGTCAACTAATATATATCCGGATGCCAACGGCCACGCTGCAGTGGTAACACCGGTTCCCGTCAGATCACCGACGTTAAGCGCTGTTGGGCTTGGGTAGCACTTGGGTGGATCACCGTCCGGGGGCAATCTGGGTGTACTAGTTCTTGTGATGCCAATGGAAGGGCTATTTAATTGAGAAGTAGCGGCACTGGTCATGAAACCTGGTAACGTCTGGGAGAGCAGTGTACTGACCACATGCCCCTCTGTATCCGCATCCGGTGACGCCTAAGGGCTGCGGATGACACGGCGGCCGGTCGACACCGTTGGGCTTTGAGGCCAGACCGGAAGGCGTTTGTTTAATATGTATTTGGATACTTTTGATCAGATAGTGTATAGACAGCTTTAAAGGTTTCGGAAAATACCAGCAGATAGTCTACGAATAGCAGTTCGTCGCTTAACTGCTAAAAACAGAGTGAAGACAGTGCCGACAGAGTTCTCCTGTAAAAGCGAACTTCTATCAGTAAATTATCAAATAATCGGTGAGCTCAAATGTTTTAAATTGCTGTCCCTAAATATAATACGGAAAGCCTAGTTCTGAGATTCATAACTAATCATTATGCAGAAACTGAGTGTTGGTGTCTTCACTACCACAAGTTCTCAAAGTCACTGACACTCACTACCAATGATTGTTACCTTGGCTTAATTTCACTTTGTTATGGCACTTGGATGAAATCATACGAACAACCATCAAACATGTTTCTATCACTAGTATCACATCTACCATCCAAAACAGCCAGAGTCATCCTCGAGATCAATGAGTACAAACGCTTAGTGTCTGTCATTGTTTCTCCATTGGTTACAAAGAATCTCTTCCGTTACCTAGGGAGTTTCTGTGAAGCTATAACGCCGCGAGGGATAGCCGAGCGTTCCGGGGCGCCATGTCACGGTTCGCGTGGCTCCCCGTGTCGGAGGTTCGAGTCCTCCCTCGGGCATGGGTATGTGTGTTGTCCTTAGTGTACGTTAGTTTGAGTTAGGTTAAGTAGTGTGTAAATTTAGGGACCGATGACCTCAGCAGTTTGGTCCCATAAGACCTTACCACAAATTTCCAAATTTTGAAGCTATAACGTTTCCTTAAACACTTTCCCACCGCAGACTACATGTTATGTAATATTCAAAGACAAGGATTCCGGAGAAGGAAAAACGCGTTTTTTCCTGCTCATGCTGAACAAACTATGCGTGGAAGACACATCCCCAACTGAAAGCAGTTTTCTCACCTTTGAGTCAACATGTTCAACTTTATAGGCTACATATATATGTTTCCATTCAGTGTGCACATAGTATCCCCTATAGTGCACGCTATGGTCATCTGAATCACAACACAACCTTTACTACGCTTCAAGGTTGGAAGCTTCCTCTAGAACAAAACGCAAAGTGCGTTGCGATCTGAAGTAATCTAAATGTAGAGCAGATGGATAATATAACATGTTTGGATTCGTATCTAAAATCCAGCTTTGGTGATCCATGTACCACTGAAGCCTCTTCATTTCTTTCAACCAGTCTCTGAGAGACATAAGAACATTAACTCGGCTATGGATTTTTCATTCAAACAGTAATTACTGCAGTGTTTTCTGTGATAATGTCCTCCCTTCACGCTCCGCAATCACTTTCGTGATATTGCCCGTCTTATTAGCAGTTAAAATGCTCTGCAGTATCCTCGACTGTCCATCGGACAAAATGTTATATAACAAATGTTACATGCAGTATGCTGTAATGAGAATTCATACAGCGCTTTTAGATCTGTGAATGGTGTCACAGATCATCAAGCAACAAAATGCGAACATTTTGCTCTCATTTGACATCTGTTTGATCTGCCACGATGGTAGCACAACACATCGCCTCGACGTTCACACATATACTGACAGCAATTAACCCTTCCAGCGATGTTCTAGCAGAGGAAAGTAAGTGCCAATATTATTGTGCTAGAGATATACCAGGGCAACGGCATTGCAGCAGTAGATACACCGGTGCCTGTGAGTTCACCTAAGTTAAGCGCTGTCGGGCGTGGTCGGCACTTGGATGGGTGACCATCCAGGCCGCCATGCGCTGTTGCCATTTTTCGGGGTGCACTCAGCCTCGTGATGCCAATTGAGGAGCTACTCGACCGAATAGTAGCGGCTTCGGTCAAGAATACCATCGTAACGACCGGGAGAGCGGTGTGCTGACCCCACGCCCCTCCTATCCTCATCCTCCACTGAGGATGACACGGCGGTCGGATGGTCCCGGTACGCCACTCGTGGCCTGAAGACGAAGTGCTACAGATATGCTAGAGGACAAGCTGTCTGAATGAGATGTTTATAGCAGGGCGTTCAAAATATGTCAAAAACTTTTATGTCCTGTGGTATAGAATAGTAAATGTCACAAAGAATAGTAAATGTCACAAATAATATTTTTTCCCAAGAAAGTGGAAACTGGAATGACTGAAGTTGTCCGTTCGTGATATTTGAATAGGTCGCTGACAAATGTTTTAGGATCTGTGCGCTTACCGTTTCAATAATATTTTCCGACTTATGATTTGTAATTAATAACATAAACTCATTCGAAAAAAACCGCCGCTCTCATTCAGTGAAGACTTAAGAGATAAATCACTGACTTGCATTAACCGTCATACAGAAAGCAGAGCACTATTCAGTAGATTCCCATTTCGAATGAAATGCGACACAGAAGCCTCAGACCTTCAGTCCATGATGGGAAGACTTCTTTCCGACATTCTACGAGGGCATGCTGAAATGTAATTCCCCCCGAATTTTTTATTTGCAAACTGTTAGAGCTCTTTAAATAAAACATACGGTATTAACATTCTATAGCTTTATTCTTCAAGTTTACATATTTGTAGCCCTCTCCGGTAAAGGACTCCGAATTGCAACGTGTAACATAGCGGTGAGTAACGTAACTATGTCAGTGTGTGAGAAATAGAGTGCTGTAATCGAGTTTCGAATTCTAAGTGTTCGTCCACACATGGAGAACCCTGTCTTTCAACATGACAATACCAGACCACACACGAGCGCTGCGACCTCTGCAATTATACGACGCCTTGGGTTCGCCGTCGTCAATAAACTTCTCGGTACAGTCCCGACTTGGTCCCATCCTATTTTCTTCCATTTCCAGAACTTAAAGGACACCTGCGAGGACTGCACTTTGATACTGATGAAATGAAATGTCGTGTGGCTAGGGCCTCCGGTCGAGTCGACCGTTCGCCTGGTGCAAGTCTTTTGAGTTGACGCCACTTCGGTAACTTGTGTGTCGATGAGGATGAGATAATGATGGTTAGGACAACACAACACCCAGTCCCTGACCGCAGAAAATCTCCGACCCAGCCGGAAATCGAACCCGGGCCCCTTGACATGACATTCAGTCGCGCTTTGATACTGATGAAGCAGTGCTATCAGAGGTGAGTTTGTGGCTCCGTCTACTAAGTCAAATTCTACACTGACGGTATCAACAAACGGGTCTATCGTTGGGAGAAATGTGTTCATCGCTAGGGTGACTATGTTGACAAATAAATACGTACACATGAAGAATAAAGATGCATAATATTAATAACGTTTGCTTTGTTTAAAAAGCTTTAAGAGTATTCACATAAAAATTCGGAGACATCACTTTTACGCACGCCCTCTTACTTTAGACTGTATAGAAGATGTCAAAGTGATTTAAAGGCGTAGCATGACACTCATTTTTATACATCTCTTTTTTAAGTATCTTGCACTTTTTTCTCCTTTTAAAAAATCAATCTGTTAATTACGGATGTACTAACTCGTTACATAACATAGTAAATTTTCACTGATGATTCCACAAAACCCCAGAAAATAATTATGTGAAGTGAAAAAAAGATTAACATAATTCCCTTTATTCTCGAGCCGAATTCCATTTTTAGCAGGAAACTCAATTGTGCACGGGGACTAAGATTAATTTAATTTGAACAATAAGCTAATAAGCTCGATAGAGCGTCCCCCCCCCCCCCCTCCCATTCCCAAAGGTAACGTCATGGGCTCCAGTCCGGATCTGGTACACGTTTTATATCCGATCAAAAAGTTAATTTCACTGCACTACAAAGTGAAAGTTTGTCTCTTGGTAAATTACAAACTGTCCACACGTCCAGATTTTATCTAAGTGCTGGAGTGTTGTTGGCCCACGACGACTTTCCGCACGGGGAGGGATTTCACGACGAGCCTCCGTGAACCTTTTCTGAGGCATTGAGGGAGTAGGGTCACGAAACAATGCACAACGGTCGGGACGAGCAGTGAATTTACGCCGAAGCCCGGCGACACTCTGACGACGAAAGGAAAATAAAGAACACTACGAGGCGCCTGGCGATTAACGATGGAAATTCCCGTACAGAAAGCAGGTTTGCGGGAGAGTGGGGTCACACGTTGAGGTTGTTTTAAAATCTCAGTACTGGCAGGCACACGACTGCGAGCCAGAGGAAACTACTGGGCCCAACAATTACTGTAAAGAATATGATTTTAAAACTAAGGGCTATAGCATGTCTATCTGTTCCCAAGATTCTGCAAACAATATAGAAATTAAAGTAAAATGTAAAGGAAGAAGTCTGAAATGATTTCTATGACGTATTCTCCGAAACACCGCAGTTTTCGGGGTCAGGAGTCTAAATAGTAAAGAATTTTCTGAAATACATTTCACACAAGTTCATTAGTATCTATGCATTGTCCACTCAGCAATATTTTTAATTTTAAAAATGGAAGAAATCAAGCACCTTGTTAACGCACGTTTATGTAGCCACGATTGTGGACAAATCATGACAACTGTGCTGACTGTAGTTCACAAAAGATTTGTCAGAAGTTATGTAATAGAATGTTATACAGAATGTTTCACCGGCGAACAGATATATCAGATTCTGTACTAAAAATATCGCTAAACATATAGCTATCATGAAGAGCTCCCGAGAAAGTAATTCGAAACTGAGTTTGCTTGCTGCGGTGGCCCTTTCAATATACTTACTAGATAACTGTTTATGGTATTAATTGTCAATAAGTTTCTTTCTTAGATTAAAGTTACAAAGCATAGTGTAGCATACATTTACGATGAAAGACGACAGACTGATACCGACTGTTGTGGGTGCCTGTGCTATGTGAGAAGGGTGATGGTGGCGTCTTGAATGGCTGCTACAACCACGCCTTGCACATTCGTTACCCCATTGCTGAGTTTTCTGTCTGCAACTTTGCTGCCAGGTCTCTGATAAATACCGCTGCTGATGTCTCATTCGTACCGACTGTCCAAATTACTAAGTGTCAGCGATTCTTAGTATCTATTCTTCTTTCTTTTAATTTCTTAGCTGCACTAACATTTATTGCATTATTTAAGTAATGTTCTTGAATGTTATGAACGTTAGGCGGAACCCTTGAGTGGTTCCATGGAACCTCACGTTTCTGCAAAACACAGTTTAAGGAACTCTGATCTGTTTGATTCATATTCGTGCTTTTGTTACCGCTACCCAAATGATCGTGAGTTTCTCAGCAGATGGTTAGCATTTGAAGCGTCGAAAAACAGTGTGCGTGACCCCAATGTTGGAGCGACATTCATCGTTCCACAATGGGACACGTTACTTCTAAATTCTGCCTGAGAACTTTAGTACAGATACATCCGTGATATGGCTATTCATGATTCTAGCGTGAGCCATCCAATGGTGGACTCTGCCTCGGAGTTCATAACGAGTTTGTTCTTATCAGCATCCATCGTGGTAGCTTCCTTTCGGTGACTCTTCTGAGAAGTGGATCCAGATATAACATTGGTCATCTAAATATAGCATTCACTCTTTGCTCTGCTAATGTCTTCTACTTTCAGTTGGTAAATTAATATTGAATGTCCAGTCTTACGAACTTGAGGATCCTTGGAAGGAGCTCTTCCAGTACCTTACCTCCGGGGAACACGTCCATGGTAATAGGGAAGTAATTCCTGTGGATGAGAGCAACAGGGGTTCCATCAGCACCTTCATTTAAAATATCTTAAAGTCACTTCATCCACCATCTATCTTCAAGAAACTAAGATCACTGCTGTACTTAAAAAAAAGTTCCAACCAAAGTCGAAGTTTAAGTAGTTCTAAGTTCTAGGGGACTGATGACCTCAGATGTTAAGACCCATAGTGCTCAAAGCCAATTGAACCAACCACCTCTGGCCGTAATAACGGCCTTGATACGCCTGGGCATTGAGTCAAACAGACCTTGGATGGCCTGTACACGTACAGCTGCCCATGCAGCTTCAACACCATACCACTGTTCATCAAGAGTAGTGACTGGCGCATTGTGACGAGCCAGTTGCTCGGCCACCATTGACCAGACGTTTTCAATTGGCGAGAGATCTGAAGAATATGGTGGCCAGGACAGCAGTCGAACATTTTCTGTATCCAGAAAGGCCCGTACAGGACCTGCAACATGTTGTCGTGCATTATCCTGCTGAAATGAAGGGTTTCGCAGGGATCGAATGAAGGGTAGAGCCACGGGTCGTAACACATCTGAAATGTAACGTCCACTGTTCAAAGTGTCGTCAATGCGAACAAGAGGTGACCGAGACGTGTAACCAATAGCACCCCATACCATCACGCCGGGTGATACGCCAGTATGGCGATGACGAATACACACTTTCAATGTGCGTTCACTGCGATGTCACCAAACACGGATGCGACCATCATGATGCTGCAAACAGAACCTGAATTCATCCGAAAAAATGACGTTTTGCAATTCGTGCACGCAGGTTCGTCGTTGAGTACACCATCGCAGACGCTCCTGTCTGTGATGCAGCGTCAAGGGGTCTCCGAGCTGATAGTCCATGCTACTGCATACGTCGTCGAACTGTTCGTGCAGATATTTGTTGTGTTGCAAACGTCCCCATCTGTTGGCTCAGGGATCGAGACGTGGCTGCACGATCCGTTACAGCTATGCGGATAAGATGCCTGTCATCTCGACTGCTAGTGATACGAGGCCGTTGGGATCCAGCACGGCGTTCCGTATTACCCTCCTGAACCCACCGATTCCATATTTTGCTAACAGTCATTGGATCTAGACCAACGTGAGCAGCAATGTCGCAATACAATAAACCGCAATCGCGATAGGCTACAATCCGACCTTTATCAAAGTCGGAAACGTGATGGTACACATTTCTCCTCCTTACACGAGGCATCGTAACAACGTTTCACCAGGCAACGCTGGTCAACTTCTGTTTGTGTATGAGAAATCGGTTGGAAACTTCCCTCATGTCAGCACGTTGTAGGTGTCACCACCGGCGCCAGCCTTGTGTGAATGCTCTGAAAAGCTAATCATTTGCATATCACAGCAACTTCTTCCTGTCGGTTAAATCTCGTATCTGTAGCACGTCATCTTCATGGTGTGGCAATTTTAATGGCCAGTAGGGTATGTAATTTTTTCCAATTAACCTTTGCAATGCGCGATGGTCCCTGTCCCTCAAGTATATGAGGTCTGTCTGGTCTTGGTTCAGCTGTGGCTGTTTCTTCCCGTTTCCACTTCACAATCGCATCATCAACATTAGACGTGGGGATCTTCAGAGGGGCTGAAATATCCCTGATGGATTTGTTGCTCAGGCGACATCCAATGCCTAGTCCTCATTCGAAGTCACTGAGCTGCCCTGCCGAACTCATTCTGTTGCTACTGCTTCTCTCCTGAAAACATAATACTCCCCACTTCCTATTATAGTGGTATCTCCAGCTCCCATGACATCTGGTTGTCAATTCCCTATTACATACGTGTTTCTGGATAAAATGGTTCAAATGGCTCTGAGCACTATGGGACGCCGGCCGGTGAGGCCGAGTGGTTCTAGGCGCCTCAGTCTGGAACCGCGCCGGCCGGAGTGGCCGAGCGGTTCTAGGCGCTTCAGTTTGGAACCGCGCGACCGCTACGGTCGCAGGTTCGAATCCTGCCTCGGGCATGGATGTGTGTGATGTCCTTAGGTTAGTTAGGTTTAAGTAGTTCTAAGTTCTAGGGGACTGATGACCTCAGATGTTAAGTCCCATAGTGCTCAGAGCCATTTGAACCATTTTAGCCACTATGGGACTTAACTGCTGAGGTCATCTGACCCCTAGAACTTAGAACTACTTAAACCTAACTAACCTAAGCACATCACACACATACATGCCCGAGGCAAGATTCGAACCTGCGACCGTAGCGGCCGCTCGGTTCCAGACTGTAGCGCCTAGAACCGCTCGGCCACTCCGGCCGGCTGTTTCTGGATACTTTTGATTAAAATAGTGTACGTCTTCCTCTAGTGCTCTATTCGCTTGAGGCCGTAGAGCATCTTCTTGGCGTTGAGTATTGAACTCCTGGGCTCATAAATTCCATAGTCGCCTGAGAGTCGTGAGATCTCGACCAACGCGAAGAACAGTATCCCGAATCTATAAACCAAAATGTCGATTCTTCACAATCTTCTCACTGACGGTTTGCGTGAAAGGCTTGGGGAAGTTTCCCTTCGCCGGCCGCTGTGGCCGAGCGGTTCTAGGCGCGTCAGTCCGGAACCACGCGGCTGCTACGATCGCAGGTTCGAATCCTGCCTCGGGCATGGATGTGTGTGACCTCCTTAGGTTAGTTAGGTTTAAGTAGTTCTAAGTCTATGGGACTGATGACCTTAGATGTTAAGTCTCATAGTGTTTGGAGCCATTTGTACCAATTTGAAGTTTCCCTTCTTATCCAAGACATAAAATGATTTTCTCAGAAAAACTAACGTTGAAGTGGAATCTCTGAATGAAAAACTCGCTGATTAATCTTTCCTTCTACATGGAATGTAGACGGCGTTACTGCTACTTACTTTGTACGATTGCGCTGAATTGCTAATCATTTGCATATACAAGCATGTAGTGCGCTTAATGGTAATTTGATGTCTGTTGCACGCCGTCTTTATGGTGTTGTGATATTAACGACATTCGTATACGTGGTTGTCTCAGTTGCCATTCCGTATGTTAGTGCGATACCCCCATTACTGCTATATTCTCATTACCGCATTTTAGGTTTAGGAAATTTTCGGACGTAAAATTGTTCGTGCGGGACATGAAGTGGCGTATGAAGGTAGTTTTGTGTCTTAACTGAAAATAATCGGATGTCCTTACGTCGACCAACTGCGTGGGTAGAGGCGGGAACGACCTCGTTGCGACAAGCGACGTAAGAATTTCGCCGCGTGTGTGCGTCTCTGCCGTCACACATACCAGAGTTTCAGCTGTCTGAGCCCTGTTATTACTGTCGCTAGACAACTTTCCATTCTTGTAACTGTAATATTTATGGGTGACAAATTGATGCCGGATTTTATTTTTCTTTCTTTTTGTCACTTTGTTTCGATTCAGGTTTCTTCTTTCGCAGCCGCAATGTCGTAATGTCAGGGAGCACAAGTTTAATATTTGCGTAGTGCGGAGTCGTTCCACTTAAGAAGGGCAATATAAAGTGGCGACCATCTGTCGGAGGAATCCTGAAAGAAGATGAATGGACTCTGAAATTGAGAAGAGGCGTCAGTAATAAATTCTCGCAAATCGTGCGGTAATATATCTTGGGAACATAAGTGGAGAAGATAAAATTGCGTAGCTCGGTAGTGGCGTAATTACCGTGTCATATTCGCCTTACAATATCTTATGATGGAACTTCCTGGCGGGTTGAAACAGTGCCACGGACCTCGGCTGGAACCTAGGCCCGAGTTGCAGTCCCGGTCCGGCACAAAATTTTAATCTGTCAGGAAGTTTCAAATCAGTGCACTATCCGAAGCTGAGTGAAAATTCATTCTGGAAATATTTTATGATGTTTCCGAACTTTTCTTAAGACAAAGATATACTGTTCGTTGCTTCCAAATATTTATAAAAAATTTCTGTATCGGCATTTCTGTGTAACAAGAGCATCTGACTTCAGTTATATATGAGTGGTATCTGTTCTTGCAGACAAGAATGTACTGACATTATATACTGCGAACTACGGATGAGGGGTAACAGGCAGATTCCATATTGTTTTGTAGGGCGGGCAACCACAGCCAAAGCTCGGCATTTTTTCAAAGAAAATTCCGCACTGGCTGTATGAATGATTTTTTATTAAATCTGCGACCGGTTTCGCACCACATATCGGTGCATACTCAGGCGATATAACTATTTATAAGCGATAGTTAAAATTTAAAAATCTTTCTTAAAAATTTTTAAATGATCTGAGCGGCAATGACTGGCAAGTTGTGAGGAGCCGCGCGGCAGCGGACACGGCCTGACTGACTGGCCGAAACCGGGAAAGAGCTTGGATCCATTATAGGCAATATAGAACTGTGTATACTGTCAATTAATCATATTTATTATTATTTTTCAAGTCAGCAAAGAAAGAATGGGGTATCGTTAGAAAGATTTTTATCCACCTTTTGACATTGTATACCAATTTTGCGCTAAAACTTTCCATTTGTGGAAAATTGTAACGTAAAAGAAACTTTTAACTGTCATAGTCAAAAGGGTGTCATGTATGCCCAACTTCATACCTATATTTTACGAAGATAACTAATAAAGAATAAGAGACTCCTTTTTCGTATTAACTTATTACAAATATAATTTTATTTGTTTTAAAATACTTATTAACTGGATAATTTGTGTATAGCATTGTCATAAATAATAACCGTGACCACTCCGGTTATCTCTGCACGTCGTGCAAGGTGACTTTTCAAAACGAATATTCTTCCCGAAACGACAAACACATTTGTCACTGTCGTCTTGAAATGTTATTTATCTATTGCTACTACCTCCTAACGTGCTTACTGTAATTAAAAATGTTTGTCGAGTTAAAATTATAGATTATGTGCCCTGCTGGCAGTCTCTTATCGTTGCCTGTCGTACAAGCTGGGAGAAATATTCCTCATGAAAAACACATTTTTAGGCACATGTAAATGTATATGCAAGTATGTATCATCAATAAGTGATAATTATTTCACGTCATTCGGTTCATATTTGAAGATATTTTCTTTTCATTCCCGCAACTACCCTTATCCCAAATTGCTATACTTATTCCAAACGCCCTCATTATTTAGAACAATAAAAGTGATAAAGTTTCGCACGGGTCCTCTGATCGTCTACAGTTTGGGTCTGAGCGACTTTTACTTTGTGGGATGAAGGTATATATGAGTTTGAAATTATTGGCTGATTATCATTTTATTTTCCTGTTGTGTCGTGGAGTGAAATGGGTTCCTCTCGGCCACCGTTGTCGGTTTTCGTTCAGTTCCTGGTGCGCGTCATCTTTACTCGTAGGTGGAGGATATTCTTTTCGTGTTATTTATTCGGCACTGCATCACAGCCTTATTGATCGGAACTATTTGTCCTAAAGAACGGTAGGCTGCAGCGGCGTAATTATAGAAATTAACATGTTGCTTGCTTCGTTATAAGACTAAGTAGTTACTTCTTGTATTTGTTTCCTTATGGGATATTCACGGTATCTAATGTCTTGGCTAAATGATTTTTTTGGCAGTAAATACGTACGTAGACAGGCATGTCTGTAAAGTGTGTTGGCAGGCCATAGTGGCCGAGCTGTTCTAGGCACTTCAGTCTGGAACCGCGCGACCGCTACGGTCGCAGGTTCGAATCCTGCCTCGCGCATGGATGTGTGTGATGTCCTTAGGTTAGTTAGGTTTAAGTAGTTCTAAGTTCTAGGGGACTGATGACCTCAGATGTTAAGCCCCATAGTGCTCAGAGTCATTTAAACCATTTTGTAAAGTGTGTTGTCTGCCATATTTTTCGCATCATGTCTGGCCTTTGCAATGGTTGCTAATGTGGCCCAGTGTAGACATTTGAAACGCTGGGTCCAGAATGAGATTTTCACTCTGCAGCGGAGTGTGCGCTGATATGAAACTTCCTGGCAGATTAAACCCGTGTGCCGGACCGAGACTCGAACCCGGGACCTTTGCCTTTCGCGGGTAAGTGCTCCTGCATGGTTCGCAGGAGAACTTCTGTTAAGTTTGGAAGGTAGGAGACGAGGTACTGGTAGAAGTAAAGCTGTGAGGACGGGCCGTGAGTCGTGCTTGAGTAGCTCTGTTGGTAGAGCACTTGCCCGCGAAAGGCAAAGGTCCGGCACACAGTTTTAATCTGCCAGGAAGTTAAATTTGAAACGCTATCTCACAGCAGGTATATACTGTTCTACAGAACAGCTCAGTCCTTGAATTCGTGCATATGAAGGTAAATTTCCTGGGTTAAATGTTCGAAAACAAGTCTGATGTTTCCAGATCATTTAACTCCATTCTGCGCAGCTACGTACGAAAATTTCCGTACCTTTGTAACTTTATATTCACCAACAATTACACACATTATCTCCTCTTCACTTACTGATAGATCAACGTCATGAATTATGTCTTGATTGTTCGCCATACGCGTGGGAATATACACATCCCAATCATTTTCTTTGAAAACTTTTTCAAAATAATGTTCAAATGTGTGTGATATCTTATGGGACTTAACTGCTAAGATCATCAGTCCCCAAGCTTACACACTACTTAACGTAAATTATCCCAAGGACAAACACACACACCCATGCCCGAGGGAGGACCCGAACCTCCGCCGGGATCAGCCGCACAGTCCATGACTGCAGCGCCTGAGACCGCTCGGCTAATCCCGCGCGGCGAAAACTTTTTCCTGTACTAACTGATTTGCTGCCTCACTTTTCGTTAGCTCTATCTTGACATGGTTCTTGCCATACATTCGCAATACCTGCTTCAATATTGGTACTTTTGAATAAATTTGTTTACACAAGGCCGTGGGTGGAGTTCACCAATATTTCTGTCGAGACTTGCGTCGTACATTACATATTGGTCCAGATTTATCGTCATATATCTATTTTGAGATGTTTGTCGTTCTGTCGAAGTTGACTGTAACATGTCCTGAGTGTTCTCTTTGTTGTTTTTCTCCCAGCTATCACTTTGTGTCCATTGTGGCAGTTTTCCTGTCGTTGTCTCTTCTATATCACAGACTTCGCTGGAGTTTTCACTTGTCGCCGGTCCTCAGCTACTTCAGCAGGCTTTCTATTCCTTGGTCTTTTGTCAATGTCGACCTTCATATCAAAGTAGTTTGTAATCTCCTGCGAATTAATCTCAACTACAGTACTGATTGCAGTGTCTAATACAGAGCCTAAGGGCGTTTCTGATATCTGCGCGCTGTTTGTGGTGGGTACAAGCTAGTTTCTTGGTTCGCCACTTTCTTCACCCTGACCTTCACCATAATTCCCACCAACCATGGTGGTAATCTGCGGGATGAGTACTGCCAAATAACAATAAACTCACAACTTCACGGACTCTAATATTTTAAACTACAACCAGATATAATAGCGGAAACTTTCGCAAGAACGCATCAGTTCCCTAAGAGACGGCGCACAGTTATGACATCTAGTGGTTCGAAATGGTGACATTAGTTTTATCTTCTGTTATTATGTATATGCCTTGCATGAAACACGAGTATGAGATTCCTTGGATTTGGCACTCGTTCGTATCGACATTTAATGAATCATGGGTCGGGAATATTGGCATAAAAGAAATAGGACATCTATTCGGAGACGAAGTTCCGATCACTCGCGAAACGGAAATCACTGTGAAAATCAAAACTGTTTTATTTACAATATTCAGCTACACATCACAGCTACTTCTTTACATAGTCAGCGTACCGACTTAGACATTTGTCGTGGCGTTCTACCAACTTTCCCCTCGACACAGTAGTCAGCCGCCAGTGCTTTCCGCCAATTCCCTATGATCGACTGCAGCTAGCTGTCTGTGCCAAAATGTTGTCTTCATAGCTAGCGGTTCATTCGAGTAGAGATGAAACTCAGGGCGAGACCATTACAGGCTGTGTTATGTGATCAAACACTTCCCAGCAAAAACGCATTGCCCCTGCAGAGTGCGGCCGAGAATTGTAATGAAGAACGAAACGCCTGACAGTCATGTTATCTGGGGTGCAGGACATCAGCAGAAATCTCTCACCAGGCCATCGTATTTGGCGGGATGCACTATTTTCTACTCATATTTACATGCTCACTGTGCACCCGGAATTGAAAGGAGCGACATGCCTCGACCGACGGGCATACTGGAGACATTGTTCAACACATCTGTGCAGCGGGTTTTCACAATGGTTTCCATTCCGCCACCAATCGAAACTTGCTTTCCGAATAGCCCTCGTGTTTTAGATGCGGAATAAACAGTTTTACACTGATCAGCCAAAACATTTTGACCACCTACCTGCCGGCCGCGGTGGTCTAGCGGTTCTAGGCGCTTCAGTCCGAAACCGCGCGACTGCTACGGTCGCAGGTTCGAATCCTGCCTCGGGCATGGATGTGTGTGACGTCCTTAGGTTAGTTAGGTTTAAGAAGTTCTAAGTTCTAGGGGACTGATGACCACAGATGTTAAGTCCCATAGTGCTCAGAGCCATCTGAACCATTTGAACCACCTACCTAATAGCAGGTATGTCCACTGTTGGCATGGTTAACAGTGGTGACGCGTCATGGCATGGACGCAGTGAGGCCTTGACAGGTCGCTGGGGAAAGTTGGCACCACATCTGCACACATAAGTAACCTAATTCCTGTAAATTATGGGGAGGGGGGAGATGAGCTCTGGCGGCACGTTCAATCACATCCAGATATGTTCAATAGGATTCAGATCCGTCGAGTTGGGGGCCCAGCCCATCAACTGCAAATCGCCACTGTGTTCCTCGACCCACTCCATCACAATCCTGGCCTTGTGATATGGGCTCCCACTGTTGTCTGGAGACATGATCGTCATGAAGAGGTGTACGTGATCTGCAACCAGTGTACGATACTCTTTGGCCGTCATGAAGCCTTGCACGATCTTAATTGGAGCCATGGATACCCACGTGAATGTTCCCTGGAGCACATTGGAGCCGTCGCCAGTTTGTCCCCATTCCACAGTATAGGTAGACAGGAGCTGTTCCCTGTAAGACAACAGATTCGCGAACTCCTATCGGCATGATAAAGAAATTATCTGGGTTCATCAGACCATGCAACGCTCTGCCACTGCACCAACGTCCAGTGCCGATGGTCACGTGCCCATTTCAGCTGTAGTTTCCGATGTCGTGCTGTTAACATTGGCACACGCATGGTTCGTCGGCTGTGGAGGTCCCTTGTTAGGAGTGTTCGGTGCACTGTGTTCATACACACTTGTACTCTGCCCAGCATTTAAATCTGGACGCGGTGTCGCCGCCTTGGTTTCGCCACGCGTTGAAGACATTCACCACAGCGTTCCTCATTCCTCGAAAACCCGACAAATCGTGCAGTTTCCGAAATGCTCGTGCCGAGCCTCCGAACCACCACAATCTGCTCTCGGCCAAACTCAGATCGCGCGCCTTCCCCTTTCTACACACGGGCAGCACGTTTACTGGTATTACGAGGGCCATTTTTTTCTCAACCTCCGGTAGGCTACAAATAAAAGATAAGTTCATAGAAAACAATTATTTTATTACCGATTTTTGTACACTTATGGTTACTTTTCAACATAATCACCGAAAAGATTGAGACATTTATCATACCTGATGACAAGCTTTGTAATATCCTCTTCAAAAAATGTTGCCACTAATGATTTCAAATGAGCATTGACGTTTTTTTGCAGCCTAAATGTTCAGTAACGATAGAGTGTACGACAGATCTTTCCATAGAGAAAGCAGTTAAGGTGAACCTTCATCATACACTCCATCGTTATACTTCCGGCACCAATCACGTTCAACACCATCACTCATGAAGTTATCACCGTACACTCGGCTCATTTACAGATGAATTTCTGCTGCAGTATTCCCTTCTGCTTGCAGAAACGGAATTAAACTTCGTAATTCACACTTGGCGGGAGCAACAATGACGGAAACTATGTTTACGTGGCTGTAGTGCAACGCAGACTGATGCCTTGAGGTCGGCAATGGCGGAGTGTGTAGTGCGAGAGTTGCACAGTGGATGTCCACTATCTGCCGCTCGCGTAGGTTCTATACTAAGCGATCGGAGGTCGGAAAAAAATAACAAATAAATAAAAAAAATAAAACGGCCCTCGTACATGTACCGTGGTTGTGTCTAAGTAGTAGACATTCCTCGTCAGGTGACGCTACTATCGCCTTGACGGGTTTGTATCGATAGTGGGTCGGTGGTCATAATCTTCTGGCTGGTCTGTGTATTTATCAGAGAACAGGATGTGATAGACTACACCTGAGGTCGTAAAAAGTCATTTTATCACATATGCATAATTTTATACAATTTGACACTCTTTTTTGATGACCAGGATGCAGAACAGTTATTTATTTTATTTACAAAAATTTAATCAGTGCGTGGCCGTGCGGTTAAAGGCGCTGCAGTCTGGAACCGCAAGACCGCTACGGTCGCAGGTTCGAATCCTGCCTCGGGCATGGATGTTTGTGATGTCCTTAGGTTAGTTGGGTTTGACTAGTTCTAGGTTCTAGGGGACTAAACCTCAGCAGTTGAGTCGCATAGTGCTCAGAGCCATTTTTTTTTTAATCAGTGCCTCAAAGTACATGTTGGCCAATAAGAGAAAACGATTTTCGCAAACACCCTCTACAGCAAAACACTGGCTCGCCGGCCGCGGTGGTCTAGCGGTTCTGGCGCTGCAGTCCGGAACTGCGGGACTGCTACGGTCGCAGGTTCGAATCCTGCCTCGGGCATGGGTGTGTGTGATGTCCTTAGGTTAGTTAGGTTTAAGTAGTTCTAAGTTCTAGGGGACTTATGACCTAAGATGTTGAGTCCCATAGTGCTCAGATTCATTTGAACCATTTGAAAACACTGGCTCATCAGTGTGTGGACCAATTTGTTTCGACGAATACTTATCCCTGGCTTGCATTAAATTTATTCTCAATTCCGCGTATGGACAACCATCAGCTGTAGAATGGAATGACGACAATGAAAATTTGTACCGGATCCGGACTCGAACCCGGGCATCCCTCTCATCACGAGCGGCCGCCATACCATTTGGCTATCCGTTCAGGACTCAGGGCCAGATTCAAGCTTCCATATGTCGTCAACCATGCGTCTACAACCCGTACTTGAACATCCATTGTGTATATTCTCGTACAAGTAAGATATTTTACTTAGAAGTCGTTGTGTCGGCAGATAAATACGATATTGCAGTGCCTGTGTTATGTGAATTGCGATTCGAAATTCCTATGGACATCCATCTCCAAAAGAACTTTGCATCGCAGACAACATAGGCACTGGAATATAGTACTTACACCTGGCTAAGTAAATTTTTATTTATGAAGTCCTGCTCTACAAAATGATCGTGGCATACTGTATGACTCACTTTTAAATGCTTTGGTCCATGGTACCTACATAATTCATCATGATCTGCTCTTCCACTGCGAATAAACCACTTTTTTCATCTAAAAGTAACAAAAATAATTACGTTCTCAGATATACGACGTAAAACTAACTCACTGAGAGACATAAACCTCCAGTTTATATTCGTACATCGATTTCTTTATTCCTCTGGAATCTGTAGAAAGAGTTTTCATCATTCTGTTGCTGGTAACTATTGCATCCATATATGGCACAAATAACACCTCTAGCAGCCATTTTCAGCTCATAAAAATACTGAAACTGTCTTTCAGCAATGCTCTCGTTTGTTTACATACGCGGGACTGTTCGTATTTTTTTCCAGTCATTGCGGTATGGTGCAATCGCTGTCGCACTCTTTCGGACAGAGTGTCCGCTATTGTCTTTATTCGCTATTTGCTACAACGTACTGTCGCAGAATTGTCACGGAGCTGCACACGGAAACGTTGTAAGTGCTTACAGTAAATAAATGTTGTGCACGCTACGACGTACAGCAGTGAACTCACAGATTACAATAAAATTAATAGGCACATAATATTTGCGATCGTCAGTTACAGAGCAGTTAACAATCATGTGCCCGTCCGCGTGGCCATGCGGTCTAGCGCACGACTTTCCGGGCGGGAAGGAGCGCCTGGTCCGCGGCACGAATCCGCCCGGCGGATTGTTGTCGAGGTCCGGTGAACCGGGCAGTCTGCGGATGGTTTTTAGGCAGTTTTCCATCTGCCTCGCCGAATGCGGGTTGGTTCCCCTTATTCCGCCTCAGTTACACTATGTCGGCGATTGCTGCACAAACAAGTTCTCCACGTATGCGTACACCACAATTACTCTACCACGCAAACATAGGGGTTACACTCGTCTGGTGTGAGACGTTCCCTGGGGGGTCCATCGGGGGCCGAACCGCACAATAACCCTGGGTTCGGTGTGGGGCGGCGGAGGGGTGAAGTGGACTGCAGTGGTCGTCGTGGGGTTGTGGACCACTGCGGCTGCGGCGGGGACGGAGCCTCTCCGTCGTTTCTAGGTCCCCGGTTAACATACAATACAACAATCATGTGCATGTTTAGCCACCAAAGTCAAAAAAAATGGGTTGTTGGTAGCCCATGGAAATTGATTATAGGGATCAACATGTTCACACGGCAGCCGGAAGCAGATTTGCGTCACAGAGGGAGGCAACTATTATAATGGTTTCCCCGGCAAGCGGGAATAGTTCTTTAAATGTCGCATCGGCTACGTCGTCACGTGGTTTTTGGTGCGACTACTGTCGACCACAGCATACACTCAAAATTCTGAATTATCTAGCGCAGAAATATTTACTACGACTAACGTCATGATATCACGTTAGATATGGCCCAGTGTGAGCGAAATATTAAATGGAAGGAAGGAAGAGTGGATTTTAAGTACCGTCGACATCGATTTCGTTAGAGACGGAGCAGAAGCATGGGGAAGGATACTGGCCGCGCCCGTTCGAAGGAACGGCATTTGTCTGGAGCGATTTGGGGAAAAAGCTCTGTGAAATATTAAACGTTCTTAGCTTACAGTGTAATTGACGACGAAATTTAATCGGTGAATTTCTGTGATCTCTATCTCAAACAAGTTCGTAAAATCGCAATTCAAACGCAATCACATTCACAACTAGCGCTAACTCCATCGTCGGTTGTATTATCCATTGTCAAATAACTCAGCGCCCTCCCGGGATCGATCTGCTCGTGGGATAAAAAAAAGTCTGAAATAGAAGGTTATACTGTGTGGAGGCAATAACATCTAATCAACCAAGAGAACTTTAGACAGACAACAAAGAGTGTTAGCTGAAAAAAGACTCGTACTTTTTAACATAGTAGAATGATTCACAATATTTTTCTGATGGCAGAAAGAGATAAGGATTCCCTCTAAGGGTAGCGCCATTTTACTTTTCATATTTACAAGGGGATTTCAAAATGTAAGTTACACCATATTATGGCAGGCCAGCACTATTGAAAGCTGCATTGCACTTCATGAACGCGACATTGAATTTGGTCCGTATATCGTCAGAATTTCACGGTGAATTTGTTTGCACTTTAGATGTTTAGCCCACAATAACCGTAATGTCTCGTGCACTTTTACTCTGGAGCACTTTTCCAGCAGCCACGCCGTGTCACTCTCACTTAGTACACCTCCCTCGATATCGACGGCACGTCAAACCCTAATCTGTCTTCGCTCCTTTAAACCGTACTGACTTCCAGCCCTCCAATGTTCCCAGAGCATACAACGGGAGACTATATCCGCCTAAAATTGAGAATATGATTAATAACCCAATGCGCTCATTTAAGTGTCTACCTTATGGTCTCACCTTTACGGTGTTCAACGGACGTGCAACATGTGCACAACTCTGTCAATGAGCCATGTGATGCATGAAGACAGAACTTCTTGTTCATCGCCACTGCTACTTTTTGTGAACCGTTTTGCCGTTTGCTGCCGTAGATGTCAGACGCTCATTAAAAAATAAATAAGCAGAAAAGACAACAGTTAAGTCACAGGGCAAATTCCAAAAATCATATTTGAAAACTAAAAAAAAAACATGCTTTTCAAACACTAATTAACTTTGTACCATTGCCCGTTTCAGTGGCCAAAATTTTGAAAACTAATTTTCTTATTTCTCCTACAACACAAATTTCATTTAAGAAAGACATGTTGTTGTTGTGGTCTTCAGTCCTGAGACTGGTTTGATGCAGCTGTCCATGCTACTCTATCCTGTGCAAGCTTCTTCATCTCCCAATACCTACTACAACCAACATCCTTCTGAATCTGTTTAGTATATTCATCTCTTGGTCTCCCTCTACGATTTTTACCCTTCACGCTGCCCTCCAATACTAAATTGGTGATCCCTTGATGCCTCAGAACATGTTCTACCAACCAATCCCTTCTTCTAGTCAAGTTGTGCCACAAGCACCTCCTCTCCCCAATTCTATTCAATACCTCCTCATTAGTTATGTGATCTACCCATCTAATCTTCAGCATTCTTCTGTAGCACCACATTTCGAAAGCTTCTATTCTCTTCTTGTCTAAACTATTTATCGTCCACGTTTCACTTCCATACATGGCTACACTCCGTACAAATACTTTCAGAAAAGACTTCCTGACACTTAAATCTATACTCGATGATAACAAATTTCTCTTCTTCAGAAACGCTTTCCTTGCCATTGCCAGTCTACATTTTATATCCTCTCTACTTCGACCATCATCAGTTATTTTGCTCACGAAATAGCAAAACTCCTTTACTACTTTAAGCGTCTCATTTCCTAATCTAATACCCTCAGCATCACCCGATTTAATTCGACTACAATCCATTATCCTCGTGTTGCTTTTGTTGATGTTCATCTTATATCCTCCTTTCAAGACACTGTCCATTCCGTTCAGCTGCTCTTCCAGGCCCTTTGCCGTCTCTGACAGAATTACAATGTCATCGGCGAACCTCAAAGTTTTTATTTCTTCTCCATTGACTGTAATTCCTACTCCGAATTTTTGTTTTGTTTCCTTTACTGTGTGCTCAATATAGAGATTGAATAACACCGGGGAGAGGCTACAACCCTGTCTCACTCCCTTCCCAACCACTGCTTCCCTTTCATGCCCCTCGACTCTTATAACTGCCATCTGGTTTCTGTACAAATTGTAAATAGCCTTTCACTCCCTGTATTTTACCCCTGCCACCTTCAGAATTTGAAAGAGAGTATTCCAGTCAACATTGTCAAATTGTCAAGGAAGACATATGTCCTACTAATCTGGAATAAGCATGGTCGCTCACAGGATACTTTCCGTCCGTTCAAGACACTCAACAGAGGGTGCTAGAGCCGCAGAACAGTCCATTAGAAGTCTCGCGTAAAATACGGCGACGGTGGAATGAGCTACAGCAAAGGCCAGTTCCTGAAGCAATGTCGGCGGTGTTGCACTTCTAACGCGTTTACAGCCTGCAATAAATCCCGCTGACTTGCGCCCGACAACGAAGGTCCATCGTCTCCGGCTCACACTGCCCGCTCTTCCCAGAGTTCGGGTTCTTCGTGGCTACTAAGTTGCTTCCAGACGCTGCAAACAAACTCCTCTTCGGTTTCTGCCTTTGTTGTACTCAGATATTGAGAATGTCACCGATATCTACATATGCATTAACTAGAAATACCAATACAATTGCCTATTATTTATTCCTTTCAGTTATGGATTGGATATTGTTTTGTAGCTTCACACGACAAGATTTGGGGTCTATGCTTTTATATGGAGACAGTGCTATATAACAAAAACCACTTGATGTCATGTTGCTTCGAAATAAGACATTGTAACCACAGGGACAAATTTAAATCGCAGCCAGATATTATGATCATCTTTTGCTTTATTTATGTCATTCTAACGTGTCAATGACTTCTCTGGAGAGCTCAATGATATTTTTCTCTCAAACCGGAGTCTATAATGACCACGATAGCAAGGTACAGATAAAACGTGCTATAAACGATAAAGGTTACCAGTAAGGGATATCTCTGATGCTATAACCAGTTTAACTATCACTCACATACTGAAATGAAATCGGGTTCTAAACCATGAGAACTGTTGATTACTTAGTCAACATATTTTCATTATGAACAAAAGAATGAAAATCTTTGTCTAAGAATCTCAGAAATATTTTTCATTCGTGATTTTCCTTCCTTGCCTCATACAGACTAACAAAAAAGAAAGAAGGAAGATTAGGGACGAGCGTCCCGTCTACATCGAGCTCGTTAGAGACGACGTACCGACTAACATCTTCAGAAGAGGCAACTGCGGCTGGTAAGAACCTTGAGAGAAGTCAACTCTTTGATCGAGGGCACATTTTAAAAAGAAGACGTTTGCGATAGCAAACTTGATCACTTGGCACTGATGCCTCATTTACTGAACGAACTGACAACGCCAGCGCTGTTTGAGGCGCCATGTCACGGATTGCGCGGTCCCTCCCGCTGCAGATTCGAGTCCCTCCTCGGGCATGGGTGTGTGTGTTGTTCAAATGGTTCAAATAGCTCTAAGCACTATGGGACTTAACATCTGTGGTCATCAGTCAAATGGCTCTGAGCACTATGGGACTTAACATCTGAGGTCATCAGTCCCCTAGAACTTAGAACTACTTAAACCTAACTAACCTAAGGACATCACACACATCCATGCCCGATGCAGGATTCGAACCTGCGACCGTAGCGGTCACGCGGTTCCAGACTGTAGCACCTGGAACCGCACGGCCACACCGACCGGCGGTCATCAGTCCCCTAGACTTACAACTACTTAAACCCAACTAACATAAGGACATCATACACATTCATGGCCGAGGCAGGATTCGAACCTGCGACCGTGTGTGTGTTGTTCTTAGGATAAGTTAGTTTAAGTAGTGTGTAATTCTAGGGACCGATGACCTCAGCAGCTTGGTCCCTTAGGAATTCACACACATTTGAACACGTTTGAACTGACAACTGTGAGATGGATGTCCATTCAAAGATCGAAGAAAGTTCAGAGTTTAATGTTTAGTCGACGGTGAGGTCATTATACAGGGTGTTCAGAAAGTCTGATTACAAAGGGAACTCTAATGAATCATAATAAATATTCTATATTCTATAAAAATTAATAAATAAATAAATAATAATAAAATAAATTATAATAACTCTAATGTTTTGTTTTCAAATTGAATGATAGCTCTGGCTAAAGAAGAACGAGTGGAGTTTGTACTCTTAAGTAGACGAGAAAGATGGTCGTACCGCAGAATTGCCAACGAATTTAACCTTCGATATGCTCATCGTCAAACAATTTGTTTTACTGCCATCGGAAAATTAATCACCAAGTTCAAAGAAACATGCAATGTGTTGGACAAATCCCGTTCCGGACGACCAAAGACTTCAGACGTAACGAAAGTGGCTGTCTTGGCCAACGTTTATGCTGGCCCAAAGAAATCGCTTCGTCGGACATCCAAGGTGGTATAATGGCTCTGAGCACTATGGGACTTAACATCTATGGTCATCAGTCCCCTAGAACTTAGAACTACTTAAACCTAACTAACCTAAGGACAGCACACAACACCCAGCCATCAAGAGGCAGAGAAAATCCCTGACCCCGCCGGGAATCGAACCCGGGAACCCGGGCGTGGGAAGCGAGAACGCTACCGCACGACCACGAGATGCGGGCAGACATCCAAGGAGTTGGGTGTTTCAAGATCAACCATCCACAAAATCCTGACAGAGGAGAGGTTTTATCCGTAC
Organism: Schistocerca cancellata; assembly: GCF_023864275.1. Lineage (NCBI taxonomy): Eukaryota > Metazoa > Arthropoda > Insecta > Orthoptera > Acrididae > Schistocerca > Schistocerca cancellata. Next base: position 144,758,409 of record NC_064629.1, read on the forward strand.
AAGTTGCAGATATTGCGTCACTTAAATGGAGATGATCCCAATAGACGCATGCAGATGTTTGAATGGTTTGCAGATAAATTGGATGAAAATATCAATTTTACTAAAGACTGTGTGCTGTCTAGTGATGAAGGTGTGTTTTATGTCAATGGTGAAGCGAACAGACAAAATCTTCGATACTGATCTCAGTGGAATCCACATAGGATGAGTCCATCGAAACAGCAGCGCTGCCAGAATGTGGTGGTGTGGTGTGATTTGTGGAAAGCTCATGTGCTAGTATTTTTCTTCTTTGATGAACATGTAACGGGTGAGACTTACCTGATCATGCTGGGGGAATAATTGATGCCTCAAACTGAACGTTAGGGTGAGAGACTTAGAGATTAGATGAACGACAGTTTTCCTCACGGGATTGGCAGAAGACGTCATGTGGAGTGGTGACTTCGTTCGCTACACCTTTCTCCCCTTGATTTATTTTTCTGGGATATGCTGAAAGAGAAAGTTTACTCGTTGAAGATTACAAATTTAAACCACCTGACAGAACGCATTACCAGTCAGTGTGCTAAATCCGACAGCAAATCAGTCCTATTCCATCGAGTTCACCTTCATCTTGCAAAGGGCATCAAATTAATCATTGAAAGACACAGAAATAATGTAGAAAATATTATTTATTAACATTAAAGTGACTAAAATATGATTTATTGTTACTTACTAGATTTCTCTATGTACCGAAACTTTGTGTACACTCTGTAAACGGAACGCAAGCTCAGATAGTGAAAGGATGGGGAGTAATGTCGGCTGGTTCGCTTTCGAAGGTATCATTCCAGCTTCGAAGAATGGAGTTAGCTAGTTTGTGTATTGTGTTTGATTTACACAATATAACTTAACAACATGTATGAACGTAGTTAATTAGAAAGAATATAGAACAAAAATAGTTGTGAAAGAAAAGACGAAAACGAATGTAGTAAACTGATTCTGTCCTTCAGGCTGCGGTTTTCTTGGTATGGTTTCTAATTGTGCCTGCAACAAGTGGGAAAGTAGCCAACATTTATAGCCACTCGTGAATTTCCTGCAAATGTAATCCGTATGTAGACTACTTATATTCTTTCAGTAGCATGAGTAGCCACCTCCTTCTCCCCCCCCCTCCCCCCTCCCTCCAGATGTATTTGATTCTAGTTATCTAATATTACACATTTAATTTTGGGATTGTAATTGAAAGTCCAGACAGAGCGATTCGTCAAAGCAATGAGTCATCATATTTCTTTGTAGATGAACACACTATCTTGTTACTAGTTATTGACAGATTTATATTAAACTAAACTACAATTACGTATACTACTATACAATAAACACAATACTTCCCTTATTACAATGTGCTCTTATTCTACTTATAGCTTATATTCAAGTATTTGCTTACCCTGGTAACGTCCACTTGCATTACGGTACTCATTACCTCACTATCGGCACAACTGACGTCTATTCACATCTGTCCATCATTGAATTCTTCCCTCTCACTCATTTCCTCTCCTCTGTTATCATCCCTCAGACCTGTGTTATGTGCATTTAATATACACTCTGAAATTGTTTATTTGATACCTGGATGTGGTGGTTAGAACAGTTTTCAGTAACTTAAATGTATCAGCATGCTAATTAACAGCTACGTTTCGCTGGGAGGGTGTTCTTGTCTTCTGGCTTACAATTGCAGATTGCAAGTGAACAACACATTTTCAGCGGTGGTTGACCAGGTTACTAAACGATCGTACTTCTAAGTGTCGTAAACATCGGCAAGAATAGACCGATGAAAGAATTTCTATCAATCGGTTGTGTATCCAGTAAGTTCACAAGAACGGTCAACGACTAGGACGTTCGCCGATGGCCGTTGTTATACAAGCTGTTTCCGTAAGAGCGTGAAAAAAGTTAACAGGACATAGAGGATGCTCCACTGAACAATTTGAGGTAGGGAACATGGAGTCAGAGAAGCCATCTTGAGAAGACAGTAGGAATTAAATCACATTACTGTGTACTTTTTTATTTACATCAGTAACACTTAACTGCAAACGCCACCATTGACACAATTATCACACCATTTGTACTGTATCTTACAAAATATGCTGAAACTGACGGCCACCGACCTCAATGCAAGCATGACATCGCCGAAAAAGATTCCGACGCACCCTGACAAATATCACATCACAGGCAGCTACAATTCTGGCAACTATTTCCATCTACGTGTCCACTGGAGACTCATAGGCAAGTGACTTTAGATATCCCCATAGGCAATAATCAAGGGAATTCAGGTCAGCTGACCTCTCATACCATATGATAGGACCTCCCCTTCCAGTCCAGCGACCAGGAAATACAGCACTGAGATGACTGAGGACATCCATACTGAATTGAGACAGTGAACCGTCATGTTGTATTCACATTCTCTCACGGACAGCCAAGGTACGTTCTTCATCAACTCCGTTAGAACTCTTTGTACGAACCTAAAGTACAAGTGGCCATTCAGACGGTCAGGTAGACTTGCCAATAACCAGGCTAGTCCCCCTTGTCTCCTTGCAGGAAGTGAAGACTGTACATGTAAATAAACAGCACAGCAAGTGTAAAATTGTCCGCGCGTTAGTTGTGAATAAGCTGGACAACGGTAATGCTAGAAAAAGGTGTTGACAAGTTTACTTCAGTACCTCCTTAAGGTGGCTACTCCGACCCCAGGTCCCGTACCTCAAATTGTTCAGTGGAGCATTCTCTATGACCTGCTAAATTTTTACACGGAAACACCCTGTATACACTCTAAGACAGAAGAAAGACGCACCACGTAAGAATTATCCGAATGGTACGGAAATCGGTAGATGTGATGTACATGTACACACAAACAAATAATTACAATTTCAGAAAAATTGGATGATTTATTCAAGAGAAAGAGCTTCACAAATTGAGCAAGTCAGTGACGCGTTGGTTCAGGAGAGGAGATTTTAGTGTTTAACGTCCCTTCGACAACGAGGTCATTAGAGACGGAGCGCAAGCTCGGGTTCGGGAAGGACGGGGAAGGAAATCGGCCGTGCCCTTTTCAAAGGATCCATCCCGGCATTTGCCTGAAGCGATTTAGGGAAATCACGGAAAACCTAAATCAGGATGGCCGGAGACGGGATTGAACCGTCATCCTCCCGAATGCGAGTCCAGTGTGCTAACCACTGCGCCACCTCGCTCGGTCGTTGGTTCACCTCTGGCCCTTACGCAAGCAGTTATTCTACTTGGCATTCCAGACAGAGTTGCTGAATGCCCTCCTGAGGGATATCGTGGCAAAGTCTGTCCAACTGGCCCGTTAGATCATGAAATCGCGACTTTGTTGTAGGGTCCTGCCCATACTGCTCCAAACGCTCTCAATTGGCGAGAGATGGGGCGACCATGCTGGGAAAAAGCACAGTTTGGCATGCACGAAGACAACTATCGCCGTGTGCGGACGGACATTATCTCTCCGAAATGTAAGCCCAGGATAACTTACCATGAAGGACAATAAACGGGGAGTAGAATACCGTCTGCGGCTGGTCCCGGCGGAGGTTCGAGTCCTTCCTCGGGCATGGGTGTGTGTGTTTGCCCTTAGGAGAATTTAGGTTAACACATTTGAACATTTGACAATACCGTCGATGTACCGCTGTGCTGTAAGGTTGCCGCGAATAACAACCAAAGTCGTCCTGCTATGAAAAGGAATGGCAACCTAGGCCACCACTCCTGGTTATCGAGCTGTATGGCCAGCGGCAGTCACGTCCGTATCCCACTGCTGTCTGGAGCGCCTCCATAGACATCTCCGCTGATCATGGGGGCTCAGTTCAAAGTGGGACATACCACTGAAGAAAATTGTGGTTCAAATGGTTCAAATGGCTCTGAGCACTATAGGGCTTAACATCTGAGGTCATCAGGCCCTTAGACTTAGAACTACTTAAACCAAACTAACCTAAGGACAGCACACACATCCATTCCCGAGGCAGGATTCGAGCATGCGACCGTAGCAGCAGTGCGGTTCCGGACTGAAGCGCCTAGAACCGCTCGGCCACAACGGCCGGCTGAAGAAAATTATACTCCAGTCAATGAGATTCCAGGTCGAACACGTGATTGAAAACACCCCGGACAGCTCTTAAGGTATGACTTTGGATCAGGTATGTATTGGATATTTTTTTTCTTATTTTGGTGCATACTACCACCTCTGAAAGTTGCCTACCCTACAATCTTAGCACCAGCAGCACCGGTTCATGTATTCCACTGTCAGAGGTATCAGAACAATTTTCGCTTATAACTTTCGGCTCGGTTGTTTCCGGACCAAGGTTCCTTAGATCAAATCGATACATTTACACTTCCTCATCATCACGGAATTATCCTCTACATGAAAGGAGCTGCAGCCCAATGAAGGACAATTCTTTTCATAGATAAAACCCACGTTAGTTTAGAAAAAATACAGTGTATCAGAACTGCTTTGATTTGGTGCAGCCATGAAACATCCAATAAAGAGATATCTTCACACGAGTTTTTGGAGTGATGTATCTGCAAGCGGACGATCAGATTTCTATGTCTTTACATGTATAGTTGTGACTGCACAGGTCTGTAGAATTAACGTCCTTGACGCTAATATTTGCCCTTATTCCGACGAAATAGATAACAGTTCCACACTACGAACAAAAGGCGACAACGCTCGTTTTCCTATGACTCTTCTCATAACAACAACATAAACTGTCTGGCAGGTAGCAGATCAAGTTACAAATCTAGCTTAAAATCATTTCTTTTGGACAACTCCTTCTACTCCACGAACGAGTTTCTGTTTCAGAAATTGCAAAAAAAAGATTGTACCTCTAAATGTAGTTGCATGTGTAGAACTAAAAATTTCAGTAATATTAATATTATCACTATTCATGTGTGTATATACACTCCTGGAAATGGAAAAAAGAACACATTGACACCGGTGTGTCAGACCCACCATACTTGCTCCGGACACTGCGAGAGGGCTGTACAAGCAATGATCACACGCACGGCACAGCGGACACACCAGGAACCGCGGTGTTGGCCGTCGAATGGCGCTAGCTGCGCAGCATTTGTGCACCGCCGCCGTCAGTGTCAGCCAGTTTGCCGTGGCATACGGAGCTCCATCGCAGTCTTTAACACTGGTAGCATGCCGCGACAGCGTGGACGTGAACCGTATGTGCAGTTGACGGACTTTGAGCGAGGGCGTATAGTGGGCATGCGGGAGGCCGGGTGGACGTACCGCCGAATTGCTCAACACGTGGGGCGTGAGGTCTTCACAGTACATCGATGTTGTCGCCAGTGGTCGGCGGAAGGTGCACGTGCCCGTCGACCTGGGACCGGACCGCAGCGACGCACGGATGCACGCCAAGACCGTAGGATCCTACGCAGTGCCGTAGGGGACCGCACCGCCACTTCCCAGCAAATTAGGGACACTGTTGCTCCTGGGGTATCGGCGAGGACCATTCGCAACCGTCACCATGAAGCTGGGCTACGGTCCCGCACACCGTTAGGCCGTCTTCCGCTCACGCCCGAACATCGTGCAGCCCGCCTCCAGTGGTGTCGCGACAGGCGTGAATGGAGGGACGAATGGAGACGTGTCGTCTTCAGCGATGAGAGTCGCTTCTGCCTTGGTGCCAATGATGGTCGTATGAGTGTTTGGCGCCGTGCAGGTGAGCGCCACAATCAGGACTGCATACGACCGAGGCACACAGGGCCAACACCCGGCATCATGGTGTGGGGAGCGATCTCCTACACTGGCCGTACACCACTGGTGATCGTCGAGGGGACACTGAATAGTGCACGGTACATCCAAACCGTCATCGAACCCATCGTTCTACCATTCCTAGACCGGCAAGGGAACTTGCTGTTCCAACAGGACAATGCACGTCCGCATGTATCCCGTGCCACCCAACGTGCTCTAGAAGGTGTAAGTCAACTACCCTGGCCAGCAAGATCTCCGGATCTGTCCCCCATTGAGCATGTTTGGGACTGGATGAAGCGTCGTCTCACGCGGTCTGCACGTCCAGCACGAACGCTGGTCCAACTGAGGCGCCAGGTGGAAATGGCATGGCAAGCCGTTCCACAGGACTACATCCAGCATCTCTACGATCGTCTCCATGGGAGAATAGCAGCCTGCATTGCTGCGAAAGGTGGATATACACTGTACTAGTGCCGACATTGTGCATGCTCTGTTGCCTGTGTCTATGTGCCTGTGGTTCTGTCAGTGTGATCATGTGATGTATCTGACCCCAGGAATGTGTCAATAAAGTTTCCCCTTCCTGGGACAATGAATTCACGGTGTTCTTATTTCAATTTCCAGGAGTGTATATCTTGTAATCTGACCTGCCCCACATCATATCGATAAAATAATCGGGAAAATGAGCTACGGAACATGACATAACTAAAACTAAAACTAAACAGATAATGACTTCGGTTGTTAAAAATTGTGATCGGGTGGTCAGTTCTATCTCCCGACCTGCTCACATAAAGCCTATTTTGAACACAGTATCCCTTCCAGAGTTGAGAGTAACTTTCGTTGAAGTACGACACTAACGTTCTATGAGAGCCAGGAAGAAAGCAAAGCTTTAATATTATGCAGACGTCGACGTAGCTCAAGGAGAAATACAAACGCGCACTGGAAAAAGACTGTCGGAGGATACGTGACTCGAACTTCTTCAAGGAACCCTCCTGGTGTTATTCTGAAGTGATTTAGGACAACCATGTAAAACGTAAATGGGATCGTGTCTCAGACCCACCTATGCAATTAAACAATTTGTCGAATTTCTGGTGTTTGCCAAATCAGTTAGCGATATGTCCTGTTGGTGTATTTGTAATATAAAAACTTTGTTTGACCTCTTTATGAGGCATTTAGACTGACGACGGATTTTCCTAATAAAAGTGAAGTTTTCCGTTTGCATTTGTCGAGCAAAAGCCTGTTTCTTTTCAGATTCTTGACATGACGGATCATGCATGTGCAAACTGAACTCTGTATTTTCTGTCGATTTTATATAATTTTATCAAGATTTATCACAACCAAGGAAATTAAAATCTTTAGAATATATGGAAAAAAGCAAAATATGTCAGTTTTGGAAAGACGCTTTGAAGTATTAAGACTTGTTGTTGTCTTGCAAACGTCCCCATCTGTTGACTCAGGGATCGAGACGTGGCTGCACGATCCGTTACAGCCATGCGGATAAGATGCCTGTCATCTCGACTGCTAGTGATACGAGGCCGTTGGCATCCAGCACGGCGTTCCGTATTACCCTCCTGAACCCACCGATTCCATATTCTGCTAACAGTCATTGGATCTCGACCAACGCGAGCAGCAATGTCGCAATACGATAATCCGCAATCGGACCTTTCTCAGAGTCGGAAACGTGATGGTACGCATCTCTCCTCCTTACACGAGGCATCACAACAACGTTTCACCAGGCAACGCCGGTCAACTGCTGTTTGTGTATGAGAAATCGGTCGGAAACTTTCCTCATGTCAGCACGTTGTAGGTGTCGCCACCGGCGCCAACCTTGTGTGAATGCTCTGAAAAGCTAATCATTTGCATATCACAGCATCTTCTTCCTGTCGGTTAAATTTCGCGTCTGTAGCACGTTATCGTCATGGTGTAGCAATTTTAATGGCTAGTAGTGTATTTTAAAAACGTAACAGGAAATTAATTTTGTTGTGCATTATGTGTTTCCACCTCTCGCCATATAAGAGTACGTAATGCAGCCAGGAACACTGTCAAACGCGATCGTTTTTTTGAGTCATAATATTCCATCAGCGCATTGAACCCATACCTTTGAACACGGTACTCTCGCCGATCAGTGTTATTGTAATAATGTACGTCTTCCGCATGTGCGTCTTTTCAGGGGTGCATTCAGTCTAGACTTAATTTTTATAGATGACAGTGTGCGCAGATGGAGAACCTCTTGGAACGAGAGGATATTCGTCGAATGGACTGGCCTACCCGTCTGCCCCCCCTCCCCCCCCCCCCAACACCGCACGTCTTATATCCCATCGAGCAGATGTGGGATGCGTTGGGACACGTATTGCACCATGTCCACATGCACCAACGACCATCTCGCAGCTTTCAACCACGCTGGTGGAGGAATGTAGCATCCTACCACAAGGACTTACCAACCTTGTGGCCAGTATGAGAGTAGGATGCGAAGAGTTTGTTGCCGTACCTGGTGGTCACACACCGTAATAAGAACCATACCCCACATTTTATAATGTCCAGAAGACCGTCATAAATCGCGCTGACTTCAGTGTCATTATTGTCTTTGAATAAAGGTGTCATTTCTTTTTGTCTCATTGAGTATAACTTCAGTCACTTTCTGTACTATACTGCAGCAGTACTTTCTATTTATGGTACAACCTATGTCGAGCTACGTTACTTGCGTGCACACCAGCGTATATAACAAATTATATTTCCGCAAATACTGTTAAGCGTGAAACTTCCTGGCAGATTAAAATTGTGTGCCGGACCGAGACTCGAACTCGGGACCTTTGCCTTTCTCAGGAGAGCTTCTGTAAAGTTTGGAATTTAGGAGACGAGATACTGGCAGAAGTAAAGCTGTGAGAACGGGGCGTGGGTCGTGCTTGGGTAGGTCAATTGGTAGAGCACTTGCCAGAGAAAGGCAAAGGTCCCGAGTTCGAGTCTCGGTCCGGCACACAGTTTTAATCTGGCAGGAAGTTTCATATCAGCGCAAACTCCGCTGCAGAGTGAAAATCTCATTCTGACTGTTAAGCGTACTTCAAAAATGGTTCAAATGGCTCTGAGCACTATGGGACTTAACATCTGAAGTCATCAGTGCCCTAGAACTTAGAACTACTTAAACCTAACTAACCTAAGGACATCACACACATGCATGCCCGAGACAGGATTCGAACCTGCGACCGTAGCAGCCGCGCGGTTACAGACTGAAGCGCCCAGAACCGCTCGGTCACAGGGGCAGGTGTTAAGCGTATTTACAGACACATTTCGGTAAGTGAGACATTAATGTAAGGCGAAGCAAAGATGTTCACATCGGCAGGCCACTTCTGTGTCTGAGGTATGGAAGTGGAGAGTGCCAAATATTAGGTTTCTGTTATTGCGAAATACCGTGCCTGTGATATTTACTGTAGCTGCTGAAAGCGCACCTGCAAAGAGAAATCGGAAGGGAAGCCGCTAGGTGCGTGTACAAAAATTATTTAGCGTATTTACTTATACAACAGTGGCATTCACCATTCGGGAGGAATCGAAAACGTAATGGAACGCGGATGACACAACGATCTGTCGTCACGGCGGGCCGTTGCTCAAGTCGTTAGCTCGTCGCCGCTTGCCACACGGCGCCATGGCGTTTGTGACAAGCTGTAAGTATAGCGACGCCTCCTATCCTGGGAACGATTTCGCCACACTCGTCCGATGGACGGCGAAACTCTTGACCCTTTCCAATCATAAATTTCAGTCTGGAAGACGTCTTCTGCCATTTCTTTATTGTGGCACTTTCTACTAATCGGGATACTTTGCTATGGTATGTTAACTCAAGCCTTATATACGTCTAAGTGGCAGCCGAGCTGTGTCTGTTCATAATTGAGATACCGGTTTCTTATCTGGCAGGAATGATATTCAAATCCCCGTTCAGCCACCCTGGTTTAGATTTTACTGGTTTCCCTAAACTAGTAGAGTGAAATCCGTGTTAGTTGATGTAAAAATACTGTGGAAAAGTTCTTACCCGTGGTCGTCCTACTGACACTGTGATGATTACTAACCGTTTTCATATTGACGATACATTAAACTCAAACTTTCATCTTTTCCTTCGAAATGGTCTAACACAATGACGGTAATAATATGTTTTATATTGTGAAGGTGTATTCCTATATTTATCAAACCCTGTGGAGATGTTCATTACATAATGGGTACTAAATGACTAAACATTCGTTCAGTTCGGAATTGATGCCCATCATTATCAGAAACAGTATGAGGTGTGACTTTTAGGCCGGCCGCGGTGGCCGAGCGGTTCTAGGCGCTTCAGTCCGGAACCGCGCGACTGCTACGGTCGCAGATTCGAATCCTACCTCGGGCATGGATGTGTGTAATGTCCTTAGGTTAGTTAGGTTTAAGTAGTTCTAATTCTAGGGGACTGATG